>NW_006408544.1:17842723-17844081 GCF_000296735.1 Chrysochloris asiatica
ATGAATGATTGTTATCAGGACTGATTGTGAGGGTTGGAAATGTAAAGGTAGATGTTTTATAGCAAGGAGGGGAGTGATTAACTTTCCAGTCTAGGAGTGGAAGTCCCTAGGACCATCAACAGAGAAGAGCAGAGAGCAGGACCCTATGTAGTGATGCCTGAGATGGAGGCAGAGATGATGACGTGGAGTGATGGAGCAGCTGGGGACTTTTAGATCCAGAGAGGGAGAGCGACTGTGTGCTAAACACTGGGGTGGGGGGGTGGGGGGGGGCAGGCTTGCAGGGTATACCCTTTGGTTGCTTGATGATGCCTGGAGGGGATTGTAACCATGGCAATGAGATGATATATGATAGAATGAATGTAAAACTAATGTTCTCCCATGTAAACTATCACAAAATTCACAATAAAACATTTTTAAAAGAGACCAGACTTAACTAGTTGGATAGAGACTGGTTGCTGTTAGGTGCCATCGAGTCGGTACCGACTCAGTGACCCTATGCACAACAGAATGAAACACTGCCCGGTCCTGAGCCAACCTCAAAATTGTTGCCACGCTTAAGCCCATTGAAACTGCCACTTTGCCAATCCATCTTGCTGGGGGTCTTCCTCTTTTTCTCGGACCCTCCAACTTACCAAACACGATATCCTTCTCCAGAGCCTGGTCCCTCCCAACAGTATGTCCAAAGTATGAAAGGCTGGTAGAACCTACAGAACTATGACCCTTAGTCATGCTTTGGGTCTGGAAATGAGCATACCTCCCCATGTCTCAATTTTCAGCCAAACAGTAGAATGGTCTATAAGGTAAACAATAACATTAAGGAGGTATGCACTCCTTAGGCTAACCAACCATTTGAGAGCAAAAGGACAGCATTTGCCCAAGAGCAATGCTCAGAAGGCAAAAGGGAGAAGAAAAAAGGAATGAAATTAGAAAACACAGGAAGTATGATGAGTGATAGTACATTCTGGAGATTACAGTCAATGACATGAAACAAATTGTATTAATTGTTAAATATAACTGATTTGCTCTGTAAACCTTCACCCAATTCACAATAAAAAGTTAAAAGTGAGGTATGATACATTGTTGTTTGTTGTTGTTGTTAGGTGCCATTGAGTCAGCACCAGCTCATACTGACCTTATGCACAGCAGAACGAAACAATGTCCGGTCCTGGGCCAACCTCACTACTGTTGCCACACTTGAGTCCAGTGATGCTGCCACCTGGCCAATCCATCTTGTTGGGGGGTCTTCCTCCTTTTCTCTGACCCTCCATCTTACCAAACATGATATCCTTCTCCAATGACTGTGCCTCCTGACAATATGTCTGAAGTATGAGAGACGAAGTTTGGCCATCTTGACCTCT
>NW_006408544.1:17844181-17854354 GCF_000296735.1 Chrysochloris asiatica
TTAAGGTCAGCGGTTCGAAACTACCAGCCGCTCCGCAGGAGAAAGATGAGGCTTTCTACTCCCATAAAGATTTACACCCTCGGAAACCCTGTACAGGGTCGGAACCGACTCAACGGCACTTAACAACAACAACAACGTTAATAAATTGAGGGACAATATTACTATGATGGCAGTACTCTCTGAATTTATTTACAGGTAGCTTTTTGGTTTTGGTTTTTTTGCAGGCAGTAATTCATAATCTTTTCCTAAAATTCAAATGGAAATGCAGGGAACCCAGAGTAGCCAAAATGATCTTGAAAAAGAACAAAGTTTAAGGAATCACTTCCCAATTTCAAACCTTACTACAAAGCTACAATAATAAAAACATTGTGGTACTGGCATAAGAGTAGACATATAGATCAATAGATTCCACTTCAGAGGCTATAAGTAAATCCATTCATCAATGATAAGTTGATTCTTGACAAGGGTGCCAAGACAGTCAGTGGGGAACAAGTAGTTTTTTCAACAAATGGTGCTGAAACAACTGGGTAGACACACACAAAAGATTGGGTCCCTGCTTCCCATCATACACAAACATTTACTCAAATTAGATTATTGACATAAATGTAAGAGCTAAATGTATACAAATCTTAGCAGAAAATATGGGTGTAAATCTTCTTGCTCTTGAATTACCCAGTGATACTCTGAAATATCTTACTGGAAGCACAACAACAAAAGAAAATATAGATTAATTGGATTTAAATTGTGTTTTTTTAACTTCTGTGCTTCAAAGGATACTGTCCTGCTCGATGATGGGATTGTATCCATTTTAGGAAACAGTTTGGTAGTTTCTTGCAAAATTAAATATACATTTACCATATGCCTGACAATTTAGTTATTCCTCCAAGAACATAAAAAATTGTTCCACCTCGGAGACCTGGTTGGCCAACAGTGTGGCAAGACCTGGGACTCCTGGGCCCAGAGTCAGTGTCATAGTCATAAAGGACTAGAGTGGAGAATGAAGCATCCAGCTGATGAGAAGAGAGGGCAAATGCACAAGAGCACCCACACTTGCAGATAATACCCACATGACCTGGCTTCAATGGCTGGATGATCAGAACTCAACTAGAAGAGGAAAGAAGAGAAAAAAAAAAAGAGTAATCTGATACAATTTGATGAACTTGACCTGCACCTATGGATGCAGTAGCTCAAAAGAGAGGACAAATCTTTACAACAAGGATCATTCCCACCCCCTCAATATACAGGGTTGACAGGGATGGGCATCTTGGACATTAGCTACCCAAAATGGCACTATAAAGGCAAGAAGCAACTGGCTTACAAACTTTCAAGAAGCCTAGATCCAGAGGGCACAAAAGAAGGTAGAAGCTCCATTGAGTGGTATCCAATTGTCTGGGCGGGACTGACGAAAGGAGATGTGGATAGTATTCATGTGGTACAATAGTGAATAATTAATTACTATCAGGATTGACTGTGAGGGTTGGAAATGTAAAGGTAGATGTTTTGTAGCAAAAGGAGAAGAGTTCCCTGGGACCATCAAAGGAGAAGAGCAGAGTGCGGGACCCTACCCAGAGAAACAGTAATGCCAGAGATAGAGGCAGAGATGATGACATGGAGAAATGGAGCGGCTGGGGACTCTAGACCCAGAGAGGGAGTGGGCTGTGTGCTGACGACCAAGGGGCAGGCTTGCGGGATATACCCTTTGTTTGGTTGATGATGCATGGAGGGAATTGCAAGCATGGCAATGTAGCGGTAAATGATAGGATGAATATAAAGTTAATGTTTTCCCATGTAAACTATCACATAATTCACAACAAAATATTAAAAAAAAAAAAAAAAATGATACCACCTCATAGCGGTCCTGTATAGGGTTTCCAAGCAGTGGCTATGGCTGATGAGTTTGAATCACTAATGACCTTGCGGTTCAAACCGACCTTACAGTCGCATGTTTACTCTGCAATGCAACACAGAAGGTTGTGGTGACTATTTTTTGAGAACCCAGAGAGTAATATTAATAGATTTTCTCAAAGGACACAGAACAAGCACAAAGGACTATTAGAAAGAAATTTATAGAAAATGGAAAACTGCATTGGTAAGAAAAAGACAAGGGAAGTTGTGCCACAAAAAATTTTCCCCCAACATAACAATATATCTGCCTTTTTTCCAAAGGTAGCGAGAGCTGCCATATGAATATCATTAGGAAACCTCGCCTTATCCCCCCTACAGCCCTAACCATGTCTCTTCAGACTTCTATTTTGTTCCCCAAACTCAAAAAACATTTAAAAGAAACATGATTTGAGTCCCTCAAGGATATCAAAGCTGCTGTTTTGACCTGGTGTAAAGCAAAGAGCACAGAATTATTCTTCAGGAAAGGGTTAAGTGTTGGAAACATGACCTTCAAAAGTGTATAGATGTAAATGGAGGAGGATATGTTGAGAAACAGTAACTTCACATTTGATGTTTTTGGGTAAGAAAAGTTTCTATGATCTTATAGCATCCTGGTGTGCTGCTATGGAATAAAGCACTGGGCCACAAAGTTGATTTGAACCTCAAGGTCAACAGTTCAAACTCACCAGGCGCTCCTCAGAAACCCTATACAGGGTCGCTATGAGGCAGAACAGTCCGATGGCACTTAACAACAATATATATAAATTGGGAATACAGTGACTCCGTACAATAAGCATTGGACTACGAACCACAAACTCAGCTTCTCTGCAAGAAAAAGATGAAGCTTTCAGCTCCTGTGCCAATTTAAAGACTAGGAAACCCTGTATAGGGTCTCTATGAGTTGAAAACGACTCGACCGCACTTAACAACAATAATATGTAAATTAAATGTTCCAACACATAAATCTCATCCTTGTTCTTAAGTGCCTTCAAGTCAGTTTTGACTCGTAGCGACCCTGTATAGGGTTTCTGAGGCTTTTTAAATCTTTATGGGAGCAAAAAGCCTCATCTTTCTCCTGCAGAACCACTGGTAGTTTTGAAATGCTGACCTTGAGATAAGCAGCCTTATTCATAACCACTACGCTATCAGAGCTCCTTATAATATAGGTATGTGTATTATTTGTGCATGGGATTGAATTCATTTTGGATTCTTTCAGAGTTTAACATGCTTTCATTGAATGCCTACTTTGTATTTTGTACTGTATACATCATCACAGAGGTATTTATCAAACTATAGCCCATATTCATCAATAACAAAGCAAAGCAAAATTTAAATAATCAAAAGTTAAAATTTAAGTTTAAAAAACTTGCTTAACTGATTTTTTGTGGGATTATTTTTAATGTTTTAAGATCTTCCTGTTTGCTTTCAGCCTCAAGGTACTGCAGTATGCTGATTGAAGAAGGAGGATTACAGCATTTATACAACATCAAAGAACATGAACAGACTGATCCCCATGTCCAGCAGATTGCTGTGGCCATCCTGGACAGCTTAGAAAAACACATTGTCCGTCATGGGAGGCCACCTCCCTGTAAAAAGCAGCCCCAGGCTAGACTAAATTGATAGCCATAGATAGTTGAGTAATTGAATCACAGGAATCATTTTTGTCATTGGTTAATTTGAAGACTTTGCCATCTATTATGTTTTGGAGACTTCTATGACAGGAGTCATAGGATCTGTTCGGGATTGATGATATATAGTACTGCTCATGTGACCAGTCTAATTTGTCTTGTGATTTTTAACTTATAAGGCAAGAAGGGTCCCTTTCTTCATCATTGCCTTTTAAGAAATTTCCATATCTTTCAGTGTTTGAACTTACCAATGCTTGAAATGCTACAGTTTTATGATAAAGTTTGCACGAACCTTTAGGCCAGATTTTTTTCTGATTTTTAAATCCCTTCCAATCCATTTGCAGCTTCAGATAAGTTGTTCACCTGATTTCTGGCACCGCTTTAGATGTAAATTTTATACTGGCTTCTGTATAAAATGCCTTTATTCTATGTCTGTGTATCTTTTATAAAATGGCATTCTTATCATGAAAGAAAGGAAATCTGAATCCTTTCCTTGTGGAAGCTACTCACTGGCTGGTCTCTGTATGGCTGGCAGAAAGATAAATTCAAAAGAAAATCTATTAAGAGTTGGGAAAAGGTCTGCATTGGTGGTAAAGTTTTAAAATGGGATAGGCTACCCAGTTGGGGCCCGCCTCTCCTGAGACAGCAAGCAGTAGCTTGTTCTCCACACTGATGTCTGGAAACACAGACTGCTGGTTGCTGTCTAGTAGAATAGTTTCCTCAAGCACCGCATTGTAAAATATTATAGCATTCTGTGTTAAAAAAAAAACTAACTGTCCCAATCTCTATATGTCATATTGTTGTGGAAATGTGAAGTTTTCTAAAACTTGCTAGAATTAAAACCGGCCAGTCTTTTCCTTTTATTTCAAAGTCGTCTTTGTTCAGTGGAATAAAGAATCAAGATGCTGTTAAAATATGATTGACAACAGTAAATTTTGCCAGGAAAAATTAAGGGTTTTTTTTTGTTGTTTCAAAATATGTGTATCTTCTGAATCTGTTCATGTTGGGAAAAGATGTCCACATCTCACTGCCAGAAATGAAAGAGAATCATTAGACTATTATTAAAGGTAATGATTCTATTTTCAGTACATAAGAGGAATTGTTTTTGATGGATTTTATTTCAGACAATTGCCTTTCCTTTAAGATCTCTGTTGGAATATGGTAAACAATCAGTTATTATATTAATAATAGCACTTGGGAGGTGGCAAGTCACTCAGCAAGAAACTTTATTTCCACTCTAAATTATATTTTATGAATAAGTTAATCTGCAATCTCAGAAGACCATATTTTTTCATACGTAGCCAAAATGTTTTTAATCAAAATTTTAAATGATATGTTTAAATTGTAGTAATTATTCACAAGTACTTTTATTTAAAGAGGAGCTGGTTTATTAGTATGCTGATAACATTTTGACACATTTCCTACTACTTTCATGGTAATCAGACTTGAGTTATTTAGAGCTTCTTCACAAGGCTGAAAACAGAAAATAGTATTTAGAACCATTGAAAAACATTAAATTCTGTGTGTTAATTCTGACTTACTTTGTTAAAGATCAGTTTTCACAGACTAAGTTTATTTTAAAGGAAATGAAAAAGAAAATATTTTCTCACCATTTTTTGCTGAATTTTAATCTCTAAGGCAGGATGCATGAAATAGAACGGGCCTATAATCACATGGAGATATTGGCTGTTTCCAGATCTCCTCTCTAATGTAGGGAGAGTCTATTTAACAAGTTTGACCTTATGTTTCTACTTTGCACTGTTCAAGGCAAAAATGCATGTTCTTTGTAGGTTAATGCCAGGTTTTTACCTTTGAGTCTTAAAAGCAAAATAACTGGTCACATCCCAAGTATCTAAAAATTTTCGTTCCTTTGTGGTTGGGATGGTTCTTAACTGTGTATTTGATGAAGGGACAGATTTGTCGGTATGGTCTTGGCTAATCTCTAGAGTATATGTATATATTAAAATTAGGAGGTTTAACTGGCCAGTCTTTAGAGTTAGAATCTATTAGGCCTCCATTTTACAGTTGTATACTAGAATGTAACAGTACTTGGTGCCTTCAAGGGTTACCTGTTAGGTGGCTTACAGGTGCTATTTCAAGCACAATTTAGACTAGAGGTGAACCACTCATTTCTCAAATCATTGGTGCACTCAGATATTTCAAGACATCACTAAGAGTACCTGGATGGTACAAACAGTTAATATTCTAGGCTTCTAACCCTTAGCTTTGGGGTTTGAGTCCATGCAGAGATGCCTCAGAAGAAAAGCCTGGTGAGTTACTTCCAAAAAATTAGCCATTGAAAACCCTATGGAGCATAGCTCTACTCTGACACACATCAGGTTGCTATGAGTTGGAATCGACTTGATGGCAAACTGTAATGATAAGAAAAGATAGTACACAAGCAGCGATCAGGTATAGATGTACTAAAGGAAATGGAATTAGACTTTTTAGAGAGTAGCGATGCATGTTGGTATCACTGAATAAAACAAAAATGTGAAATCAGGGCAGAAATGATGAAATGAATGATTAAGGCATTCTTTCCATCAAATAAGTTTTACTATGATCTTTAGTCTCTAAAAAAAAAAAAATATTTTTGCATTTGAAAAGCAACTCAAGTAGTAATAAGAAGCTATTTTCTCTTCTGATAAAGGACTCAGCAGCTACTGGTATTAGCTGAAGATTTTTAAAGGCATACCAGACCCACGATTTCAGAAATTGCTCCTTAGCCCCGGACAAAAGTGTCACTTAGTGGTGCTAGTCAATTTAAGTGGATCACCCACAGCTGAGGTGAACCACCTTAAAGCTGCCTTGGGAGTTTGCTTTTGTGTTATTTTCTATTTTCAGACTCCCAAAGAATCCAACATTCATTTAAAAGCATCAATCCTATATACTCAGCTTTAGGAAGTTGTTTTTACTCTTGGAACTTTTGGATTGGCCTGTTTTCTTCCCCAGGTACTTTAATTTGGTTGTGTTTTTAATTATACCATACCTCAGTAGCATTGGGGCAATCATCTAGCCTTGTATTGCATATGATAGTAAGAACATACGTTGCTTTCGCAGATAAGATTTTGAGTGTATGTCAGAGTGCTTTTCAATTTTAAGACAATTGGATATTTCCTTTTAGTGGACACCTTTATCTAGGGAAATCTTGATTTGAAATCATCTTGAGCTCTGTTTTTGCACTCCATCTCTTTATAGAAGTTCTCCCTACAGCAAGTAAGCCCTTACAGATGTTTGTATATAATATACCCAGTACTAGAATAATGAAATACATTTTTGGATTAAATCCAAACCCATTGCTGTTGAGTTGATTCCAACTCATAGTGACCCTTTGGGACAGAGTAGAACTGCCCTGTAGAATTTTCTAGCCTGCAAATCTTTATGGAAGCAGACTGACACAATTTTCTCCAGTTATGTGGTTGGTGGGTTTGAACTGCCAGCCTTACGGTTAGCAGCTGAGCACTTTAACCACAGTGTGCCACCAGGACTCTTTTTATTTATTTATTTATTTGGCTTAAGTGTTTTAAATGCATTACCCCCATACAACAATGGGCAGCAGTACCCAACCAAGGTTGAAGTAGAGTCCTAAGTAGCAGAGAAAACAAACTTTTTGTTTTGTATATGGTGAAACATAGGTCTTCTTCTGTCCTCTAATGATTTGTTTGCATTATTTGGTTATTGTACAACTTTTATCTTGGGATAAACAGTATTACTAAACTGAAGACATAAGTTAAAGATAGTATGATAATGTCAGCTGATATGGGCTCTAAGGGTCTTATCTGTATGTTGCTTATTTGGGGGTTATTGTATTGCTAGAGCTTTTGAGTGGTATTCTGAGATAGCTTCCAGAGAGTTTTGTGAACTTTTCTTTTCCCACTCAAATCCTTTGTAGCAGCTTCAAATGATTGTGTGGATATTGGATGTTTAGACTTTACCGTTTGCTGTGTGTTAATAATGCATTTTGAATTTGTTAGTGTTAACTCATGAACTGTTTATTTTGGGAATAATGCAGAATGAACCTTGGTCCAGTGATGAGAATGGCAATCTGATAGGAAATTGTGTTGGATATGCTTCTAATGAGTGAATTAGTTAGTATTTCACAGACTTAGCATGACACGGTACACTCCTAATTATGCATTCTTTGGTAATCATATGTTAACCTGACCAAATACACTATGTTAAATGATGGTCTTAAGAAAGAGCTTTCTCTGCTTGTGTCCCCCCCACCCCTGACTTTTTTCCAGTAAATTATATGAAGATCAAGATGTTTCTTGTTATTCTATGTGAAATAAAACTCTTTTGGACAACCTAACTTTATAGCTAGACAGAATGGCTCTTGATTATATTTAGAAAGTTCAAATTTATCAAAATTATTTTTAGGTAAATCAAAATTATTTTTGGGTAAAAAATTAAAAATTGCTGAAGAGTATAGGTTTGATTTTGGACTAAAAAAACTGTTCAAACTGTGCTTTTTAAGCCTTATTTGAATCTGCTTCAAATCAAGAAGCTACATAGTTAATAAATGCTGATAGAAGCATTTATGAAAGAAATTCTGGAGTGCTTTTTTTTTTTTCTCTTTTAAAAATGGGAGGATGTTATAATTTGTACTCTGCAAGAATTAAATAAAACCCGGTAGAATTCCCACTGTCAAATTCATACTGACTTTTTTTAGAGCTATCTTTTGCTTAAATTGTGTTAGAAGAGTTTCCTTTCACAAGATATGACAGATTCATTGAAAAGTGTAATGTGTGTACATTTCAAAGGCTCTCTCAATTATCTGGACTGAAGGCACTGTTCCCACTGTGGCCAGATGAATGGTTGTGTTCTGTACAAGAATCATGCTACATTTCAAATCAGGATATCACTTAGTATTAATGTGTGTACAGATTTTTGTTGGATTTGTTTGTGTTTTGTTTTGTTTTTTGCCTAAATAAATGTTATAAATTTTATGCAAAGACTGTCTGTCTACTTTAATTCGAAACATATGCTTTAAAATTTAGCACAAATGCATGATTGATTTCCACTTATTCCAATTGCTTTCTTTAAAAAAAAAAATCATAGTTTTACTGTAAGTGTTTCTAGTACTGGAACTCCATTCATTCATTTCAATAAATACCTATGCTTCTTGTTACTGTTAGTTGCCACTGAATGGGCTCCTGGTGACTTTAACAGAACAAAATTTTGGTACTGTTTAAGTGTTAGAATTTACAGCTTATTGGAGAAGAATAAATGTTAAATAAGTAATATAAAGAAAAAGAAATATTATAACACATTTTATTGCAGACGAGTCTACAGTTCTTGTGTGTAGAGGCACATGGGCCATACCTTATTCAGCTGGAAACCCACAAGACAGTCTGAGAAGCCTGCCTGGAGAAAACTCTATCTGGGATGACAATCATTCACACAGATATTGAGATAATTACCTGACATAATGCAAATTGTTGAAGTGCATTTTGTGAAAGGGATTACAAAAAAGAAAAGCCTCATAATAAGAACCCCATGCCAGTAAGACTCCTTAGTGATTTTACTTTCAGAGCTTGCATTTCGTAGTAGAAGAAACGAATTCCTAGGTAAAATAAACTTGTCTCGGGTCACACAGCAAGTCAGTACTGAACTATTACTTCCAACTTCTCAATTCAGTGGGTTCCCTCTCCCCACTGCTATATTGTTGCATGAGATTTCTTAGCTCTTAATCAGTATGTGATTAACAAATGAGTGGTAAAGAAACGAATGTACAGGAGCTTGAAGATAGACTGTCCTTACAGATGGTATCCTAGGGACAGCATTGGTGTCTAGCTACTAAAGAGCTCTTAACAAATGGTCACTACAAGTACTACTGTATCACTATTCCCCAGTAAAATCATGACTATACCTGAGTAAAGGATGGATGGTGGTGCTGTAGGATAAGCACTGAACTGCTAGCCACAGGTTGGCAGTTCAAACCCAGCAGGAGAAAAATGAGGCTTCCTGTTCCCATAAAGATTTACAGCCTTGGAAACCCTTTATAGAGTCACAATCAGCTTGAAAGCAACAGGTTTTGGGGTTTATATATGTGGAGAAGTACCTGCATGGTGCAAATACTTAATGTACTCAGGGCTCCTAGCCAAAAGGTTGGAATATCAAGTCCACCCAAAGACCTATCAAACTAGTTCTGAAAATCAGCCATTGAAAATACTATAAAGCACACTAAAGGGGTTTCCATGAGTCAGAATCGACTCAACTGGAACTGGTTTATTTTTATACATGAGGAAATAACTAAAAGTGAGGTACGCACATGAACCTTAGCCTCCAAGTCCCCGAGGTGCTCAGCTACCACTGCTGACCATTCTGAAAGGAATCACATTAGAAGGCCCTGGATAGAATGGGAGAAAATTGTGGAACAAAACTCAAAATCATAAAAGAGACCAGACAAGTGGGCACAGAACATGAACAGACATTTCACCAAGGAAGAGATCCGGGCAGCCAACAAACATGCAATGTTCACGATCACTAGCCATTAGAGGGATGCAAATCAAAACAACAACGAGATATCATCTCACACCAACAATAACAGCAAAGATCAAAAATGTAGAGGACAATAAATGCTGGCGGGGATGTGGAGAGACTGGGACACTCCTGCATTGCTGGTAGGACTGCAAAATGGTCCAACCTCTCTGGAAAG
>NW_006408544.1:17857534-17864008 GCF_000296735.1 Chrysochloris asiatica
TCTATGGTCTTCCTTATTCACTGTCCAGTTTCGCAAACATATGAGGTTATTGAAAATACCATGGCTTGGGTCAGGCGCACCTTAGTCCTCAAGCTGATATCTTTGCTCTTCAACACTTTCAAAAGGTCTTGTGTAGCAGATTTGCCTAATGCAACACGTCTTTTGATTTCTTGACTGCTGCTTTCATTAGTGTTGATAGCTGATCCAAGAAGAATGAAGTCCTTGACAACTTCAATGTTTTCTCCATTGGTAAGAATGTTGTTTATTGGTCCAGTGGTGAGGATTTTGGATGAAATCCATAGCAAAGGCTGTGCTCGTTGATCTTCATCAGTAAATATTTTAAGTCTTCTTCACTTTCAGCAAGTAAGGTTGTATTATCTGCATATTGCAGGTTGATAATGAGTCTTCCTCCAATCCTGATGCCACATTTTTCTTCATATAACCCAGCTTCTCGGATTATTTGCTCAGCATACAGGTTGAATTCGTTTGGTGAAAAAATATAACCAAGTGTTCCCATGTTCTATTTGAACAACTGCTTCTTGGTCCAGGTACTGATTCCTCATGAGTACAATTAAGTGTTCTGGAATACTCATACTTCACAATGTTGTCCATAGCTTGTCATGATTCACATAATCGAAAACCTTTGTGTAGTCAGTAAAGCACAGCTAGACTTTTATGGTATTCTCTGCTTTCAGCTACGATCCATCTGACATCAGCAATGATATCCCTCATTCCACGTTCTCTTCTGAATTCAGCTTGAACCTCTGGAAGTTCTCTGTCAATGTTTTCTTGCAGCTGTTTCTGTATTACCTTTAGTAAAACTTTACTTGCATGGGATATCAAAGATATTGTCTGATTATTTCTGCATTCTGTTGGGTCACCTCTCTTTGGCATGGGCACAAATACGGATCTCTTCCAATCAGTTGGCCAGATAGTTGTCTTCTAAATTTCTTGGCAGAGATGAGTAAGTGCCCCCAGTGCTGCCTTACTTTCTTGAGAGATTTCGATTTTTATTCCATCAATTCCTGGTGCCTTGTTCTTTGCCAATTCCTTCAATGCACCTTGGACATCCTCCTTTGGTATCATCGGCTCTTGATCATATGCTACCTCTTAAAATGGTTGAACATCAACCATTTCCTTTTGGTACAGTGACTTTGTATATCCCTTCCATCTTCTTTTGATGCTTTCTGCATCATTCAATAATTTGCCCAGAGAATCCTTCAGTAACCAAAGTCGAGGCTTGAATTTGTTTTCAGTTCCCCCAGCTTGAGAAATGCTAAGCGTGTTCTTCCTTTTTGGTTTTTTGACTCCAGATATTTACATATTTTGTTGTAGTATTTGATTTTGTCTTCTCGAGCTGACCTTTCAAATTATCTGTTCCGCTTTTGTACCTCTTCATTTCTTCCATTTGCTTTAGCATCTCTACTCTGGAGAGCAAGTTTCAGTGTCTCTTCCGACATCCATGTTGATCTTTTCCTTCTTTCTTGTCTTCTTAATGACTTTTGCTTTCTTCATGTATGATGTTCTTGATGCCATCCTAGAACTCTTCTGGGCTTCAGTCTTTAGTGTTTAATGTATCAAATCTGTTCTTCAAATGATCTCTAAATTCCAGTGGGATATATTCAAGGTCATGTTTTGGCTCTCGTGGATTTGTTTTCATTTTCCTCAGCTTCAGTTTGAATTTGCATATGAGCAATTAATGGTCTGTTCCACAATCTGTCCCTGGCCTTGTTTTAACTGATGATATAGAGCTTTTCCATCTTCTCTTTCCACAGATGTAGTCAATTTGATTTCTATGTATTCCATCTAGTTAGGTCCATGTGTATAAATGTCTCTTAGGCTGTCTAAAGAAGGTATTTTGAAATGAATAAGTCATTGATTTTACAGAATTCTATCATGTGATCTCTAGCATCATTTCTATCACCAAGGCCATATTTTCCAACTACTGATCCTTCCTCTTTGCTCCCAACCTTTGCATTCCAATCACCAGTAATAATCAATACATCTTGATTGCATGTTTGATCACTTTCAGATTGAAGAAGTTGATAGAATTCTTCTATTTCATCCTCACTGGCTTTAGTGGTTGGTGCGTAAAATTGAATAGTGGTATTAACTGGGCTTCCCTGTAGGCCCATGGCTATTGTCCTATCACAGACAGCACTGTACCTCATGGCTGATCTGGACATGTTCTTTTTGACAATGAATACAATACCATTCCTCTTCAATTTGTCATTCCACCATAGTAAACCATGTGTTTGTCTGATTGAAAATGGCCAATACCAGTCCATATCAGCTCACTAATGCCTAAGATACTGATGTTGATGCGTTCCATTTCATAGTTGACAGTTGCCAATTTTCCTAGATTCATACTTAGTACAATCCATGTTCCGATTATTAATGGATGTTACAGCTGTTTGATACATTAGGATGATAGAAGTAGGGATTAAAAAATCTTATAATTTTATAATTAACCACTACTCTGGTAGCATAGTGGTTACAAGTCGGGCTGCTAACCTCAAGGCTGCTGACCCGATTCATAACCTGATTCATAGCCCGATTCATAAACTAACAGCTGTTTAGCGGGAGAAAAAAGATAAGGCTTTCTGCTCCCATAAAGATTTATAGATTCAGAAACCCTAGGCAGGGTCGCTGTGAGTTGGAACCAACTCCACAGCACACTACCACCACCATAATTTTATATTTATCCATTTTTTAGCCTTATATTGTCTGTTCAGTAAGTAATTTAATTAAACTTTAAAAATAAATCTTAAATGTAAACATAAGGTTTATCCTGAACAATGATTCTATGTGCATATGGCACTGTGGGTTAGTATGGCTGACTGCAAAGGTGGTTTCAGCTGCAAGGTCAGCGGTTCAAGGTCACCAACAGCTCCTCAGAAAACCCTATACAGGGTCGCTATGAGTTGGAACCAACTTTATAGGACTTAACAACAACACATGGAGAATATTTCCATTCTAAAAAAAAACAAAAGGTTTTAAAGAGACTAGTTACAATGTGAAAGGAGCTCTGGTAGCGTAGTGGTTACGAATCGGGCTGTGAACCTTAAGGTTAGTGGTTCGAAACTACCAGTCTCTCCGCGAGAGAAAGATGAGGCTTTCTACTCCCGTAAAGATTTACACTCTCGGAAACCCTGTACAGGGTCGCTATGGGTCGGAACCGACTCGACGGCACTTAACAACAACAACAACAACAGTTACAATGTGACTTCTAAAGAAGAGGGGAAACAATGGAAGATCAACCACTGGCTAATCTTAGCAGGACTGACTGAACACTGCCCTATCACTTCTACTGAAATCAACAGATAATCAGATCACAAAGTGGTCTCTGGCCTACCACCCATCTACAATTATGATACTTTTTGAAATTAAATAAACCTGACTTGAGCAAGAAGGAAAATAAAAGTTAGCAATTCTGGATTAAGAAGAATAAAGCCACTGGAGGAATTAATTTTGGGTCAGAAATTTTTTTACAGTTAATATTTGGCTTCATGGGTAAGGAAAACATTAAGATATCTGCTATTAATTTTTCTCCATGACAAAAGTAATGACAAACTGAGGAAGAAAGATACTTTTGACTAGATTTAACCACCAAGCAAGTTGTTGAGCTGTGTTGTCTATAGGCACCATGTCAAGGAAAAAGGAAAAAGCATTCCTTATCTCCCCAACCCTTTCTCTCAGTTCTTTATTATGTAGATTGGTCCAGTCTCTTTTGGCTAAAACTTCCGTTCCCTTTTCATTTCCCCATTCTCAATCTCCATCATAAAATGTCCTATGAACTAATTTAATTGCCTAAATCCTCAAATTGAGAAGTAGAAGTGAATAGCAGAAACATGACCACTCACATTAATCATTTTTGTCTTTTATAATTTAAAATTGTAATGCAGTCCCAAAATTCAGCCTTTACACTGGCTGGTTGCAGCCTATGAGAGAGTGAGTGACAGGGTAGGAATACTCACACAGCAGTCTACTTCCAGAAACTAGTCTTTGGAGCAGACATGGGACAACGGCACCCATGCCCAGATAGATGTTGCAGATTAATACCCTACTCCTAGACCAATAGGACAGATGTTTAAAACCATTCTGCAAAGACTCAAAGATGGTCTCTGAAAAGTGTCTCACCTAGACTGGAATGTGAATCTGGAATCAAAAAAGCATTGCTTCCCCCATCACTTTACATCAACACACATTATAAAAGGAATCATTTACATAGCTAGAATGTAATTGTTATATTTGAAAACAGATAACAAAGAGTTGCAAACACATTTCCCCCCTAATTCTCTGTCTCATTAAACAAAGCCCTTTAGTACTGGAAAGATATGAATTTGATCCAAATACTGTGTTTAATTAACCCTCAAACATCTTGATAGATAATTAGACCCCATTTTACATATAATGACAGTGAAGCCTAATGAGGTCAAATGATTTGCTTCAAATCACAGAGATAGTAAATAAAAGAACATACAGATTGTACTAAAGGGGAAAAAGACTCCAAATTCAAATATAATTTATAGATCCCCTTTATCAAACCTTAAACAGGGCAAAGACAAGACAGATAAATCATCCATATAAAGGAGACCATCAGCATGAGGCCATAAAAGGGCCCAAAGGATTCACAGCCATTGTTTAATTATAAAAGATGGAAAACAAAGGAGATTGTCACAAAATCATGATTGGCAGTGGATCAAATCATAACTGTCCTAGGTGTTGTTGTTGTTAAGTGCTGGTTGAGTGGATTCCGACCCATAGTGACCCTGTATAGGGTTTCTGAGAAGCAACTGGTGAGCTTGAACCCCGACCTTGCAGTTCAAAGGGCTTTGCAGTCTGGCGCATTATCCCACAGTGCTACACAGTAGGATTACAGAAGTAGGAAAGTGACCATGATTGGGATACCTATAGTACTGCAGATTATAAAAATTTAAATAAGCCCGCTGACCACCCTGGTCAGGGTATATTACTCATGACCATTTGACTCTGGCACACTAATTTCCATTAAGGGGATCCCAGGCAAGTCCCTGAGAGTAAGACTGTCCCTCTGGGCTGCCTAAAACAAAGCAAAAAACATCCACCGCCATCCAGTGGATTCCAACTCATAGTGACCCTATATAGGGTTTCTGAGGCTGTAAATCTTTAAGGGAGCAGGAAAACTCATCTTTTGGGGAGTGGCTGGTGGGCTTGAATGTTCTTGTTGTGTGCCGTGGAGTCGGTTCCGACTTATAGTGACCCTGTACAGGGTTTCCGAGGCTGTACATCTTTATGGGAGCAGAAAGCCTCATCTTTCTCCCACGGAACAGCTGGTAGTCTCGAACTGCTGACCCGATTCATAACCTGATTCACAGCCCGATTCATAACCACTACAGTGCCAGAGCTCCTCAGTGGGTTTGAATAGCCAACTGTAATTAGCAGTCTACTGCTTATCCTACAGACCACTAGGACTCCTATGGGCTGACTTTTGTTGTTAGGTGCCATTGAGTTGGTTTTGATACATAGTCTATACACAACAGAACGAAACTGGACTGGCTGTTGTTGGTAAGTGCTGTCGAGTCGGTTCCAACTCTTAGTGACTCTGCCTAGGGTTTCCAAGGAGCGGCTGGTGAGTTAGAACTGCCGACCTGTGGCTTAAACCAACCTTTTGGTCCAGTGTTTATCCTACCACATCACAGCAGAAGGAAACTGAACTGGCTAGGGGAATTGAAAGGTACGGTCCAGCATACTGCCTGAGGGCAAAACTTTTTGCATGACAGGTAATGGAGCAATGGAGGCTGAATTTATGTTCAAGACTCAGAATGGAGTTAGGCCTCCCACTGTAAATTGTGTTGTTAAGTGCCTTCCAGTTGGTTCTGACTCATAGTGATCCTGTAGAGGGCTTCCAAGTAGTTACTGGTGAGCTTGAACCTCCAACCTTGCAGTTCAAACCGACCTTGCAATCCAGCATATTAACCTAAAATGTCACACCAGTACTCAACTGTAAACCATAGTACTTAAAATTTAAGCTCTAATACAAGATTAAACATAAACAATCTTTGACATCAGAGCCCCAACTCTTTATGGAAACGTTTCTTCTTTAGGAAGCAATATATTAGCATATAAACAGAAAGCAATGTATTTGATGCAAACATAAATGTTTAGGCAAAAGGCCCTAATGGAAATGAAATTATTTTTTGTGGATATTTGCAATACATATTTTTTTAGAGACTGTGGGAACATAGTGCTTATCCTGCAGTGCCACTGAATCACTGGTGGTGGTGGTGATTATGTGCCGTGGAGTCGGTTCCGACTCACAGCGACCCTGTACAGGGTTTCTGAGGCTGTAAATCTTTACGGGAGCAGAACGCCTCATCTTTCTCGGGCGGAACCACTGGTAGTTTCGAACTGCTGACCCTGAGGTTCACAGCCCGACTTGTAACCACTACGCTACCAGAGCTCCTTACTGAATCACTGTTGTTGTTGTTGTTG
>NW_006408544.1:17864108-17864667 GCF_000296735.1 Chrysochloris asiatica
GGAGGGGGAGAGAAAGGAATAGTCAGAAACATCACCATAGAAAGCTTGTAAGTCCATCTTCTGCCTATAACTGATTGGAATACCTAAAATGGGGCAACAACGTGCCCAGTGATGGAGGCTTCCTGAGGAGCTTCTGCAATACATAAGACTATAGATGGAAGCCTGAACCACATCCAGATCTCCAGAGATGGGAATTTTCCACTTCAAAGGACGAGCAGAGCAGCCTGGAGCGGCTAGAACAGAAGATACTTCTTGAAAGAAAGACCTACAGAAAAAATATTAAACAGCATAGGCAGACCGACTGGACAAGTTGCTTGTCCAGGAAACATCAAGGCAAGTGGTCGGGTCCCCTCAGTGCAGTCCCCCCTCAGTGGGAATACACGCTCTGATTGGTGACCACACTCTCGTCACCGATAAGGAGAAGTGAGGGAAAAACAGAAGTGAGCTAAGCCATGCAATGTTCAAATAGACTTCCGTGAACCTGGGTGAAGACCTGGTTGGCCAGCAGTGTGGCAAGACCTGGGGACTCTTGGGCCCAGAGTCAGTGACATAGCCACAG
>NW_006408544.1:17880806-17899337 GCF_000296735.1 Chrysochloris asiatica
TGTAAAAGCAGTGTGGGGCCATTACAAGTTATTTTATTTTATTATTTTTTTTAAGGTTTTTATTGTGGATTGAATGAAAGTTTACAGGGCAGATTATCAGTTTTACATTCAACAAATCATACACCTTGTTTCATTACAATGATTATAATCCCCTCCATGTACCATCAGTTAACAGTATTTTTCTCTATTCACTTTAGGGTTTGCCTTTTTTTTAAAAAAAAAAAACACACTCAGACATATATAATAATTTACAGCTCCAAAGGGCACATTCTGCAAGTCTGCCTCCTGGCCATCAGCTCTTAGTCCCTCTCTTCCCATGAATCTAGGGTCTTTAGCTGCTCCCTATCTCCATGACCCCATCTCTGCCTCCATCTCTGGTGTCACTGCTTCTCTGGATAAGGTCACGCATTCTGCTGGTGCTTTTCTCCCTTGATGGTCCTAGGGTCCTCTGTTTCTGAACTATAAGATTAACCACTCCCCTGTTTTTGTTACAAAACTTCTACATTTACAATTGTGACAGTCACAGTTAGTCATGATAACAGTTATTCACTATTAAATCATACTGATCTTATCCCCATCTCTTTTCACCAGACACATCTAGATAAGATGAAAACTATTCAGTGGGGACTCTTTCTTTCTCCCTATACTCTTTTTTTTTTTTTAATTAAATGTTTTTATTTTGGATTGAGTGAAAGTTTACAGGGCACATCATCAGCTTCACATTCACCCTTTTGGTTTTTTAATTCCAGATTTTCATTTTTTGACTTTGTCTTCTAAAGCTACCCTTTGAAATATTCTGTTCAATTCTTTTACTTCATCATTTCTTCCATTTTATCTTCTCTATATTCAAGAACAAGTTTAAGAATAGCTTCTGAGATCCATTTTTGTCAATTCTTTCTTCTTTCCATATTTTTTATTTTAAATTACTTATAACTTTTATTTTTAAGAAGCACAAATGGCAGATTCTCCTACATGTGGGATAGGGCATAGGGATCCTGTGGGGATAACTTTAATAATTTGCAGCCCACTGTCATGGTTTAACTGAAGGACACATCCTGTCATTTCCCTTTTTACTCTCTTGACCAGGATAGAAATGGGAGAAATTGAACCATTTTTGCTGTATCTACTTTTTTTAAATATATAATGTTTTATTGTGAGCTCTGGTAGCGTAGTGGTTACGAGTCGGGCTGCGAACCTTAAGGTCAGCGGTTCGAAACTACCAGCCGCTCCGCGGGAGAAAGATGAGGCTTTCTACTCCCGTAAGGATTTACACCCTCGGAAACCCTGTACAGGGTCGCTATGGGTCAGAACCGACTCGACGGCACTTAACAACAACAACAATTGTGAATTATGTGATAGTTTACATGGAAGAACATTAGCTTACATCCTATCGTATATTGTTTCATTGCCATGGTTACAATCCCCTCCACGCATCATTAACCAACCAAAGGGTATACCCTGCAAGCCTGCCCCCACCCCACCCCCATCATCAGCACACAGCCCCTCTTGGGTCTAGAGTCCCCAGCCTCTCCATCTCTCCTCGTCATCATCTCTGCCTCCATCTCTGGCATCAGTGTTTCTCTGGGTAGGGTCCCGCACTCCGCTCTTCTCCCTTGATGGACCTCCACTCCTGGACTGCAAAGTCAACCACTCCTCTCCTTTTGCTACAAAATATCTACCTTTACATTTCTAACCCTCACAGTCAGTCCTGATAGCAATTATTCACTATTGTACCACAAGAGACCTGTCCCCATCTCTTTTCATCAGCCAGGCCAAAAGATTGGATACTACTCAGTGGAGATTCCTACCTGCCTCCGTGCTCTCTGGTTCTCAGCTCCCTCTTGAAAGCTTGTAAACCAGTCACTTCTTGCCTTGGTAGCACCCCCATTTTGGGCAGTCAATGTCCAAGGTGCCCATCTCTGTCTACTCTGTGTATGGAGGGGGTGGGAATGATCCTCGCTGTAAAGATTTGTTCCCTCTTTTGAGCCACTGCATCCATAGGTGTAGGTCAAGTTCATCAAATTGTATCAGGTTACTCTTTTTTTTCCTCTTCTTTCCGTATTTTTAATGACCTATTTTCCTTTCTTCATGGATGATGTTCGTGATGTCATCTCACAACTTTTGTGGTCTTCACATTAGTGAATGCATTAAATTTGTTCTTGAGATGGTCTTTAAATTCAGGTGGGATACACTCAAGATTACACTT
This sequence comes from Chrysochloris asiatica, assembly GCF_000296735.1. Lineage (NCBI taxonomy): Eukaryota > Metazoa > Chordata > Mammalia > Afrosoricida > Chrysochloridae > Chrysochloris > Chrysochloris asiatica. Next base: position 17,883,013 of record NW_006408544.1, read on the forward strand.
TGGCTCTTGTGGACTTGTTTTAATCTTTTTCAGCTTCATCCTGAACTTTCATATGAGCAACGGATAATCTAATCTGTTCCACAGTTGTCCCCAGCCTTGTTTAGGGGAGATTACATCTTCTCTTCCCACAGTTGTAATCAGTTTGATTCCTGTGTATTCCCTCTATTGAGACTCACATGTATTGTCATCTTTTATGTTGCTGAAAAAAAAAGATTTTTGCAATGAGTAAGTCACTCTTCTTGCAAAATTCTATCATGTGATCGCCAGCATTGTTTCTATCACCAATGCCATATTTTCCAACTGATCTTTCCTCTTTTGTTTCCAGCTTCCACATTCTAACTGCCAATAATTGTAACTCATTGATTTGTTGATTTATCAATGCATCTTGATTGCATGTGTGATCAATTTCAGACTGAAGAAGTTGGTAGAATTCTGCAATTTCATCTTCACTGGTTTTAGTAGTTATTGCACAAATTTGAATAGTAGTGGCAATAACTATTTTCCTTGTTGTTGTTATTGCTAAGTGCCATTGAGTTGGTTCCGACTCATAGGGACCCTGTATAGGTTTCTGAGTTGCTGCTGGTGAATTTGAACCACCAGCCTTGTGGTTCAAAGTGACCTTGTGGTCCAGTGCATTATCCCACTGTGCCACACCAGGACTCTTTATTTTCTTTGTAGGCATATGAATATTTTACTATCACAGACAGCAAGCACTATACAAGATAGATCTTGAAATGCTCTTTTTGATGATGAATGTAAAACTTTTCTTTTTCAGTTTATTGTTGCTGGCATAGAAAACCATTTTATTGTCTGATTCAAAATGGCCAATACCAGTCCATTTCAGTTCACTAATGACTAGGATGTTGACCTTTATGTGTTGCATTTTATTTTTGAGAACTTCCAATTTTCCTAGATTCATACTTTATACATTCCATATATACATTCATGCATGGATCATGACAAGTTATGGATAGCATTGCAAACAATGAGTATTCCAGAACATTCAACTGTACTCATGAGGAACCTGTACGTAGACCAAGAGGCAGCGCTGCCTTTAGAAGGGGATACTGAATGGTTTAAAATCAGGAACCCTGTGTGCCAGGGTTGTATTCTTTTACCATATTTGTTCAATCTGTATGCTGAACAAATATGTAATCTGAGAAGCTTGATTATATGAAGAAGAATTTGGTATCAGGTTTGAGGAAGACTCATTAACAACTTGCGATATGCAGATAATATAACCTTGCTTGTCTTATCTTGGAAGATGTACTGAAATCTATCCACCATGGACGACCTTGTTGTTATGTGCCATGGAGTCGGTTCTGACTCACAGTGACCCTGTACAGGGTTTCCCAGGCTGTAAATCTTTACGGGAGCAGAAAGCCTCATCTTTCTCCTGAGGAACCGCTGGTAGTTTTGAACTGCTTACTTTGCGGTTCACAGCCGGATTCGTAACCACTACACCCTGCTGGGTATCGTAGTGGTTACGAATCGGGCAGTGAACCGCAAGATCAGCAGTTCGAAACTACCAGCGGTTCCGCGGGAGAAAGATGAGGCGTTCTGCTCCCGTAAAGATTTACAGCCTCGGAAACCCTGTGCAGGGTCACTATGAGTCGGAACCGACTCCACGGCACTTAACAACAACACACCCTGCTGGTATTTAAAATTCTGGTAGTGTAGTTTTCAACATCACAGCAACAGACAAGCCACCACAGTAGGACAAACAGAGCAGTGGTGAAGAAGCCAATGAGGTAGGAGGAAAAAAGGGGGGGAGGGGAAGAAGAGGAGTAGCCATTTTTTTTTCTTGTTGTTAAGTGTTGTTCCAACTCATAGCCACCTTGTATAGGGTTTCTGAGAGAGAAGCAGCTGATTTGAACCGTCAACCTTGATGTTCAAACCGACTTTGAGGTCCAGTGTTTATCCTATGGCGCCACACCAGTTTTCCTATTATTTGTCCTTAATGAGGATGAAATAAATGAGTGAAGATGAAAGGAAGAAATTTTGCAAAAATTTTAGCAATTGACAACATTTATCAAGAGCTTGATATGCCAAATATTGTGATGTTGTTTTGACTATTTTATTTAATGCTTACATTAACCCTTTTTTACTGATGAGGAAATTGACGTGGAGAAGTAAGACTCTTTAGTTCACACTGTAGATGGTGGATCTGGCATTCCAATCCATGATCCCAACTCCAAGTCTCAAACACTTAATGATATATTCCCAAAATGTTATTTCTTCTTACATTAGCCAAAGTGTGTGTACTCCTTTACTCTTCTCTTAGGGTTACTTTCTTGGAGCAAGTTATGAGACTTGGTGCTTTTCAGATAATATTGAGTTTTTATGTGTGTTTTTAAAATTATTCGTACCCATTTCATGCACTTAGGAGGGCAAAAGTCGTTTTGATATTTGATTTATCCATTGTCTCTAGGAGTTGAAACAAAGGGCACAGTTGTGAGAGTTGTGAAAAGTTGTGGTAAAAAGCTTTTGTCAACTATATTGGGAAAGACTTTCAAATCCACATTCTATCCCCCCAACTCTAGGCACGTAGTTGGATTCCCGCACACTACTTAAGTGATCAGTTTTAGTTCCTAAGATGCGGGTTTGAGCGAGGTCGTTCTGAGACTGAAGAGTGTAGTTCTCTGAGGCGGGTTGGGAGAGCAGACGGACGACGGTTGGAACCCTGGAGGGGGTGGGATTGTGGTCGACCTGGGGGGGTGGGGGCGGTGTGGGCGCGCCCCTGGGGGCGGGGTCTATGACTGGCCAGCCTCTGTGGGCCGGGGGCTAGGCTGCAGCTGGCGTCTACGCGTCGCCACGCTGGCTTTTCACGACCTTCGCGGCTAAGACTGGTGGGGGTGCAGTGTGGGCCGCTCGCGGAGCTTCCCTCCGCACGACGCCGCGTGGCAGCCTCCCGGCGCGGGTTGACGCCGCCTCTCACGGGATCCGGGACCCTGTTCGATTTCTGCTTCCTTTCCACGTTCGGCCGTCGGGGGTTCACCATGGTTCACTTCTTGCACCTGGGCCTCTCATCCCCGACCATGGTCCTCCCAGACGCTCAGAAGGATGCTTTGGGCTACTGCGTGGTGACGGTGAGCACTAGAGAAGGGTGCGGAGCCAACCTAGGCGGGGCGCCGGGTTCCGGCGAGCCGTCGAGGGCTTGGCGGAGGGGCTTGTTGATTCCGCTGGCGAGGGGATGAGCCTGGAGAGGTTGAATCCTTATCAGAATCCTTGGTCACGGGGAAGTGCGCGGGGGAAGTGAACGGGCGGCCGGGCCCCGGGGGGTAGTTTTCTGCCCGGAACGCCCCAGCCTCGGGGGCCCTCTGCGCTCGGCCGAGGCCGCGCGGCAGGAGCCGAGTCCTGCTCCACCCCGTGACCTTGGCGAGTCCCTGCTAAGGTGGAAGACTGCAGCTACTTTAAGGGATAGTGTAAAGTTAGACGTAACTGTTAAGTACCACGCTAGGTTAGCCCTTAGTAGACGCTACCGATTGTTGCTAAATGCCGAAGAGTCGGTTCCGACCCTGTATAAGGTTTCCGAGAGCTTGAACTGCCGACTTTATGGGTCAAACTTACTTTGCAGTCCAGCGTATTAACCCGCAGCGCCACACAGGAATCTGTCTCTGTATTTTGTTGTTGTTAAGTGATGTAGAGTCGGTTCCGACCCACAGCGACCCTATACAGGGTTTCTGAGGAGCGGCTTGTGAGCTTGAACCGCGGGCCTTGCAGTTCAAATGGTTTTGCGCATTTAACCCACAGCGCCACACCAGGACTCCTCTCTCTATGTGTGTAGCTTTGGTAGCGCAGTGGTTACGAATCGGGCTGCGAACCATACGGTCAGCAGTTCGAAACTACCAGATGTGGCTTTCTGCTCCCGTAAAGATTTACAGCCTCGGAAACCCTGTACAGGCTTGCCTACTCAACAGCATTAACAACAAATATGTGTGTGTGTGGTTATGTGACCTTGTACAGAGTTTCCGAGGAGCAATTGGTGAGCTCGAATCGCTGATCTTGCGGTTCCAGCCTTGGGGTCCAGTTCGTATGCTACAAAGCCACACCAGGACTCCGTTATTGTCATAACGAACATAAATACCCCAAACCTTGACTGTTTGCCCACGTGCTAGTGATCCTTCTGTTCCTACTAGGGTGGCCTAGTCAATCCTGAGCTCTTCTGGGAAAACTGGAACTCCGAAGACTGAGAGTCCCTAAGTTCCACGTGTTTTTCTTTTCCAGACTCCTGCTAAAATAAGCTCTGATTAAAATGCAACGTGAATGTGTATGTAGCACCTGGTGAGGGAATGGGTCTAGGAGACCTGGTAGCGTTGTGGGTTAAGCAGTGGGCTGCTAATCGTAAAATGGCGACTCAAATCCACCGGCAGTACCGCAGGAGAAAGATGAGTTTTTTTTCTCCAACGAAGATTGACAGTTTCTGAAATCATAAGCAACAGTTCTACTCTTAAGTATCTAAAGCTTCTTTATAAAACCCAGGACAGTGAGTTTGGGGTTTGGGGTGTGTTAAGTGTCGAATTTCAAAGAGAATCCGGTAATTATGTTAGACGTTGGTTGTTATTGTTTTTTTTTTATTTAAAAAAAAACGAAACCTGTCTTCAAGTCAGTTTGGACTCAGTGACCTTATAACATAGAATAATCTCAAGTGTAGTTGTATTCCAAAAAAAATAATACTGTGTTTTCACTGAAGGCTTACAAGAAAATTAGGTTTCTATTTGACAGTTTCCACCTAAATAGTTAAAGGTGATTTACTCTTTATCTTGATTTTGAATGCAGGTGTTCTGAATGTCAGATTCCACATTCCATGCCTCAAGGACCATCTTCTGAGAGTTCACAATCTAGTAGAGAAGGTTCAACCCAAAATAGTGTAAGGGGTTTAAGATAATGTGATTAAGGTTGTATTTTACATAATAACTCCTATTGGGAAGACTTTTATGTTTGGAAATATCTAGCCTATTCCCTTTTAGACTCATTTCCCCCCCCAAATTTTGTTGTTGAAACATACACCAATTCAGTCATTTCTACATCAACAGTTGAGTGACATTAATTACATTCTTCAACTTGTACAACCAGTCTCGCCTTCCTTGTCTCAGTTGTTGCTCCCCAATTAACAAACTCAACTGCCTCTGAGGTTCCTATCTAATCTTCTGAGTTGTTGCCACTTTGATCTCCTATAGATAGCCCTTAAAAGAGCATAATAATGCTCAAAGCAGACATTTTTAGCTAGTTAAGCTAAATTATTGCTTAGTTTTAAGTCGACTTCAGGGGATGTTTTGCTTTAAAGATTATCTCAGGGCAGTAGTTTTAGAATTCATCCAGAAAATCTCCAGGGCTCCAGAAAGTCCGGAGTCCGTTAGAATTTAAAATTCAAATCCACATTTCTCCTCATTTGATGAGGTTTCTTCTGTAGAATCTTTTATTAGAATAGAATGTTCAGTATGGTAGCCAGGCACCATCGAGTTCTTCGGATCTCCTGGCAAATGATGCAGTTGTTCATGGAGGCAATTAACCAACCATGCATTCCATACTTTCCTCCTGTGCGGTCTTCCTTTGTTTCTCCAGGCTAGCAGAAACCATTTGTACTTTGGCTCTTGTTGCTAAGTGCCATCAGTTGTTTCAGACTCTTAGAGACCCCTTACAGGATTTCTGAGGAGCAGCTAGTGGGTTTGAACTGCCAACCTTGTGGTTCTCAGTCCAGTCCTACAGTGCCATACCAGGAGTCTGTGTATTTGGATGGCTATTTGCAAACTTTCAAGATCGCAGACACTATCCGAAAGAGAACAGAAGCACTAAACACAGAGTAGCCTAGTTAGCTGGGATGACCCATGAGACTAAATCTCCAAACCAGGGAATCAAATCCCATGGGTGTTCGGTTGTATATAAGCAGCCTCAGCAGCTAGTCAGGGTTTTCAGCTGTATAACTTATTGACAGCAATTACAATATACTGTGCCATGTTTTGTTATTTCTCTGTTTGTTATGTGTTGCTGATTGGAATCTAAACATTTTTTTTTTAAAGTGGTCAAATGAATCATTTTCTTCCTTCTTTACTAGTACAAGTATTTCCTTTTCAAGATTTTCATTTTAATTATTTATTTTAGTTACAAAAATAATGCATTGCCCCCACCCCCATCCATGATTTAGTGGGTGATGTTTGTGTGTCTTTTATTCTGACTCATAGCCAACCTGTATAGAGTTTCCGAGGCTGTAAGTCTTTGTTGTTCTTGTTAGGTGTAATGGAATTAGTTTCAACTTGTAGTGATCATAGGCACAACAGAAGGAAACACTGCCCGGTTTTGCACCATCCTTACAATTGTTGCTACATTTGAGCCAATTCCTTCTACCATTGTGTCAATCATCTCCTTGGAGGGCTCCCTCTTTTTCCCTTTACCAAGCATGATGTCTTTCTTGAGTGACTGGTCTCTGCTGATAATATGACCAAAGTATGAGGGAGAAAGTTTTGCCATCCTGACTTTTAAAGAGCATTCTGCTTGTACTTCCTCTAACTGATTTGTTTATAAATCTTAATGGGAGCAGAAAGCCTTATCTTTTTCCTGCTGGTGGATTCAAACTGCTGACCATGTGGTTAGCAGCCCAATCTGTAACTCACTATGCAACCAGAATTTAGAGATCATGTGAAGAACAGATTTGATGCATTAGACACTAAAGACTAAAGACCAAAGACCAGAAGAGTTGTGGGATGACATCAAGAACATCATAATAAGGAAGAAAGCAAAAGGTCTTTGAGAAGACCAAAATGGATGTCAGAAGAGACTCTGAAACTTGCTCTTTAATGTAGAGATGCTAAAGCAAATGGAAGAAATGAGGAAGTACAAAAGCTAAATAGGAAATGTCAGAGAGCAGCTCAATAAGACAAAAGTCAAATATTGTAACAAAATGTACGAAGACCTGGAGTTAGAAAACCAAAGGGAAGAACATGCTTAGCATTTCTCAAGCTAAGAGAACTGAAGAAATAATTCAAGCCTTGATTTTCAATATTAAAAGATTCTATGATTAAATTAGCATAGTGGTTATGAGTCGGGCCGCTAACCTCAAGGTCAGCTAGTTCAAAACTACCAGCAATTCCATGGGAGAAAGTTGAGGCTTTCTGCCCCCGTAAAGATTTACACCTTGGAAAACCCTATGCAGGGTCACTATGAGTTGGAACCAATTCCACGGCACACCACCATGGGTAAATTGGACTCCTGGTGTGGCGCTGCGGGTTAATGCACTGGATTGCAAGGTTGGTGTGAACCTCAAGGTTGGTGGTTCAAGCTTGCCAGCTGCTCTTTGGAAACCCTATACAGGGTCATTATGAGTCGAATCAGCTCTACAGCACTTAACAACAACAATGGGTACATTATTGAATGATGCAGAAAGTGTAAAAAGAAGAGTCGCTGAACCAAAAAGAGATGGTCGTTGTTCATCCATTTCAAGATACGATCAAGAGCCAGTGATACTGAAGGAAGAAATCCAAGGTGCATTGAAGGCATCGGTAAAGAGCAAGGCTCCAGGAATTGATGGAATACAAATTGAAATCTTCCAACTGATGCATCACCAGAAGGCTGATTAGGAGTCCTGGTGTGGTGCTGTGGGCCAATGCGTCTGACTGCAAAGCCGTTTGAACTGCAAGGTTGGTGGTTCAAGCTCACCAGTTGCTCCTTGGAAACCCTCTAGAGGGTCGCTATTGGTTGGAACCAACTCGAAGGCACTTAACAACAACAAGGTAGGGGAAACTCTGGTAGCATAGTGGTTACAAATCAGGCTGCGAAACTTAAGGTCAGCAGTTTGAAACTATCAGCTGCTCCGCAGGAGAAAGATAAGGCTTTCTGCTTCTGTAAAGATTTGTAGCTTTAGAAACCCTGTACAGGGTTGCTATTGGTCAGAACCTACTCGAAGGCACTTAACAACAACAACAACAACAACAGGTAGGGGAATGTACAGCTAGCCCAAGGCAATCTTACAAAGAGAGAGCTAGGGAAATAACTTCATTCCCCTCCTTTCAGCTCTGTAAGATAAGCACTAGTTAACCGCAAGGTCGGCAGTTTGAGCCTACCAGTTGCTTTCCTGGAGAAAGATGAGACATTCTCCTCCCCCAAAGAATTAATTCAAAGGTATAATTCTTCTCAGTTTTCCTTATTATCCAGCTTTCACATACATATGAGGGGATTGAAAATGCCATGGCTTGAGTCAGGTGTTACTTAGTCTCAAAGTGGCATATTTGCCCTTCAGTACTTTAGAGAGCTCTTTTGCATAGTATTTGCATATTTACTTTTTAATTCTTAGATCTTTTTCAGATTTGCTCATGTAATTTGTCATTTGATTTCTTGGTTGCTTCTCCATGGCTCTTAACAACAACAACTTCTCATTCCAGTCTTTTGTCAGTTTGGTGTTAGGGCAGCCAAATCCAAGGCCACTGCTCAGTAGTCAATTCCGACTCGTAGCAACCTATAGGACAGAGTTGTTGTGGTGAAGTGCCATCGTGTCAGTTTGGGACCAAAGCGACCCTGTATAGGATTTTCAGGGAGCAGTTGGTGAGCTTGAACTGCTGACCTTGCAGTTCAAACGGCATTGCAGTCAGGCACATTAATAAACAGCACCACACCAGGGCTCCATAGGACAGAGTTGTTGTTGTTGTTATGTGCTGTGGAGTCGGTTCCGACTCATAGCAACCCTGTACAGGGTTTCCAAGGCTGGAAATCTTTATGGGAGCAGAAAGCTTCATCTTCCTTCCATGGAACAGCTGTTAGTTTCGAACTACTGACCTTGAGGTTAGCAGCCCGATTTGTAACCACTATGCTACCAGAGCTCTTTATAGGACAGAGTAGAACCTGCCTTTTATGGTATCTAAGACTTATAAATTTTTTTTATTTCTCCAGATTATATAAGTATTTTTATTTTTCATTTAATGATACAATACACAAATTTTAACAATATATAGTCACATATAACTTTTTCCTCTCTCGTTACTATTAAAAAAATGGATGAATCTGGACGAACTGCTATAATCATTGCATATTGTTTTTAAGTGCCATCAATGCCTTTGGAAGCAGCAACCAAGAAATCAGAAGTCATATTGCATTGAGCAGATCTTCTGCAAAAGACTTCTATAAAGTACTATAGAGCAAATATGCCTCTCTGAAGACTTAAGTTGCACCTGACCCAAGCCATGGTATTTTCAATTACCTCGTATGTTTGTTAAAGCTGAAAGATAAGGAAAATTGAGAATAATTATACCTTTGAATTATGGTGTTGGTGAAGAATATTGAAGATCATAGAAGAATTGATGCTTTTGAGTCATGGTGTTGGAGGAGAATATTGAAAGTGCCATGGGCTGCCCATAGAACCAGTAGATCTGGTTTAGAAGAAGTGCAGCCAGAGTGCTCTTTTGAGGCCAAGATGGCCAAACTTCGACTCATGCTTCAGACATATTGTCAGGAGGTACCAGTCACTGGAGAAGGATATCATGTTTGGTAAGGTGGAGCGTCAGAGAAAAAGAGGAAGACCCCCAATGAGATGGATTGGCCAAGTGGCAGCATCATGGGCTCAAGTGTGGCAACAGTAGTGAGGTTGGCCCAGGATCGGGCAGTGTTTCATTCTGCTGTGCATAAGGTCACTACCGATGCGATGGCACCTAACACCAACAACAGTGGACTACCAGGAGAATAAACACATCTGTTTTGGGAGAAGTACAACTGGAATATTCCTTAGAAGTAAGGAATGGTGAGATTGTCTCACATTTTCAGGAGGGACTACTTCCTGGAAAAGAACATTATGCTTTTTAAGATAGTCAATGAAAAAGAGGAAGACCCTGAATGAGATGAATTGATACAGTAACTGTGCAACAGTGGGCTCAAACATAGCAAGGATTGTGAGTATGGACCAGACAACGTTTCTTTCTGTTACGTTTAGAATCAGTACAAGATGGAGTCAATTCAAAAGCACCAAACAACAAGAATCTTTAGGGAGTAGATTATAAAATGTTTTTCTCCCTTGGAGGCACTGAGGGGTTCAAACAATCAAATTTTCTCTAGCACCAAGTTCTTAATCATTGTGCCACCCAGAACTTCTATCTCTTTGCTGTTGTTGTTAGGTGCTATTGAGTCGATAGTGACTCATAGTGACCTTATGTACAACAGAAGGAAACACTGCCTCGTCTGGTGCCATCCTCACAATTGTTAAGCTTGAGCCAGTTGCTGCTGTCTCTGTGTCATCCTTCTCCTTGGTGGTCTTCCCCTTTTTCACTGACCCTCCACTTTACCAAGCATGATATCCTTTTCCAGAGCCTGGTTCTTCCTGATAGTATGTCCCAAGAATGATATTTGTCTATAAGTAGTATTATAAAATGTCCTTTTATGTTTGGTTTATTTCACCCTGCATAATATTTTCAAAGTTCAGGAATGTATGACATGTATCAGAATTTCATTTCTCTTTATGACTGAATATTACATTGTATATCAGTGAGTATATGTGTATATTCCATTTTATTTATCCATTCATCTGTTAATGGACACTGGGGTTGCTTGCTTGAAGCCTTCTATTGCTTCAAATGTACTCTTTTGACCTTTCAATGTTTTGTCCATTTCTGAAATCTTAGTATTAATCTTTTAGGTTTCTAATTGCAGGTTTTATATTGTTTCAAATTTTGTACTTACTTTGTCTGTTTGTTCTTGGAGTGTTTTTTGAATTCTTCTAATGTTTTCTCTGTGTTGTTCTTGCCTACCTCAAGCTTTTTCTGTCAGTCTTTTGAAGATGCATAAGTGTGATTCTCTTGAATTATTTTTCATTACCTTTTCTTCCTCAGAAACATTTTCTGGCTATGCATAGTGGTTAGTTGTTTGAGCCCCTCTCTCTTGTTTCTTGGTGTGAACTAAAACTGTTGTCTCCCTGGGTTGTGGAGTTGTCACATAAGTATTTAATTGATGATTGTATGTTGATGTGTTCTGAAGGTCTCACTAACTGTTGTCTGTGGATGTAGGTAGAGAATGGAAGTGTGTACTCTGTTCTCGTTTGCCATTTGTACATCTCAGTTTAGGTTAGATTTGGCTGGTGTTGGCTGCTGTCTATCATTGATCAGGTGTAGGAGCTGATGTTGACTCTTACCCAGTGGGTGGAGTTGTAGAGGGTAGGTGCGGTTGTGGCTGGGCTGTATGGGTGTGGTTGCTCTCTTCTAGGTGGAAAGGAGAAAACCCCTCAAACACATACACAGAAACAAAACAGAATATACAAACAAGGAACCAACAATGAGAAGACAAAATAATAAAGGGAAAAAGTAAGTAAAGGTAGGCAGCAATCAGGAAAAAGACTGTAACAACTATAAGGATAGTAGAGGGACAGGCAAATGGAACTATGTTGTTGTTGTTAAGTGCCATGGAGTCTGTTCCGACTCATAGCGACCCTGTACAGGGTTTCCGAGGCTGTAAATCTTTACAGGAGCAGAAAGCCTCATCTTTCTCCAGCAGAACAGCTGGTAGTTTTGAACTGCTGACCATGGGTTCACAGCCCGATTCGTAGCCACTGCACTACCAGAGCTCCTTAAATGGAGCTATACAAGAGAAAATTAAGAGAAAATAAAAAGTTGAAATAAAAAAGAACTTAAGAATAACTAAAATAGAAAACAGGGAAAGGAAAATGGAGTTATAGAAGAGAAAAATAAGAAAAGGAATGAAAGGAGGTTTTTTTTTTTTTTTTTTTTAAGTACTTAGGGAGAGGTAAGAGGAGAAGAGAAAGAGTAAAAAAGATAAAAAGGAAATTGAGACACAGAAGAAGAGAAGAAAAACAAGAATAGAGGTTGTTGTTGTTGTCAGGTGCCATCGAGTCGGAAGCGACTCATAGCGACCCCATGCACAGCAGAACGAAACAATGTCCGATCCTGGGCCAACCTCACTACCACCGCCACACTTGACACCATCAGTGATGTCACCTGGCTGATCCATCTCGTTAGGGGTCTTCCTCTTTTTCTCTGACCCTCCACCTTACGCAGCATGACATCCTTCTCCAGCGACTGTTCTCTCTGGACAATGTGTCCAAAGTATGAGAGACGAAGCCTAGCTATCCTGGCCTCCAAGGAGCACTCTGGCTGCACTTCTTCCAAAACAGATCTATTGGTTCTTTTGGCAGTCCATGGCACTTTCAGTATTCTCCTCCAACACCACAACTCAAAGGCATTAATTCTTCTACGATCTTCCTTATTCACTGTCCAGCTTTCGCATCCATAAGAGGTTATTGAAAATACCATGGCTTGGGTCAGGCGCACCCTAGTCCTCAAGCTGACATCTCTGTTCAATACTTTAAAAAGTTCCTGTGCAGTAGATTTGCCCAGTGCAATACGTCTAATCTCTTGACTACTGCTTCCGCGAGTGTTGATAGTTGATCCAAGAAGAATGAAGTCCTTGACAACCTCAATCTCTTCTCCATTGATAAGAATGCTGTTTATTGGTCCAGAGGATAAAATTCAAGGGAATGAAAAGAGGAGGAGATAAAGAATAGACAGACAAAAACAATGCAGCTTTTTGTTGCAAGGGAAAATTCAAACCCAAAATGCAGTGTAGCTGTTGGACCCAGAGAAGAAAAACTCTCGGGGGTGGGGGGTAGGGGGGCTCCTGCAAGCCAAAGGGCTCATGAGTTAGGTGTGGGAGGGATGTGACAGCAGAGTTCTTGGCCCTAGATGGTATTCTCATCGACCTCAGTGTTACTAATGTTCAGAACACTCAATTTGGAAGTAGTTCTTAGAGACTCTTGATGGAACAAGTTTCAGTGTCTGTGTTAGGGCCGCAGGGCAGCTGAGGGAGGGCAGGGTGACTGGTTAAATGCTAGTCTAGTGGCTCTGCAGGTTTTTGAACCAAGCCTACCAGTATCCAAGTACCAAAGCAACACACCAAAGTGGCTCAGCTGGCCCTGCTTCACACTGGTTTTCACACTTTTTCAGTCACCTGTGTGACTCTGCTCTGCTGGGCCATCTCTGTTAACCAAAGCTGCTCACAAAGGCACAAGATGGTAACACCATGTCTGGCCAGCCTTTCACAAGTCAGTCTCTCTCTCTCTCCCCCCCCCCCCCCCCCCCAGCCTCTCCTCTGAGCAGGCACTCAATGCACTTCTCCGACCTTTCTTCAGAAGTTCAAGGTTCCCGGATTTTCATCTGTATCTGTTTTGTTTGGTCTCTCTCGTATCTTTGTTGTAGAGTAGCCGTGTAGTCTGTCTGACTAGTATGCCATATTACTGGAAGTTTCATATGATAATTCTATGTTTAACTTTTTGAGAAATCACCAAACTGTTTTCCAAAGCCACTGCCAAAGATTGCTATTGGTAGAAAAGCAGTAAATAACAGTGTCAAGGATGTGGAAACATTGGAGTCTGCATTGCGGGTGGGATTATAAAGTGGTGCAGCAGCTTTGGAGCTATCAAGGGATGAAAAGTCAATCCACCAGGTAAACCCCTTTCTAAGACCACCTGGGTCAACTTGTGAGTGGAAGTGGGGAAATGCAGCACTGAAGACACAGGCTGAGATTTGTCACGCTCCATAGACACCCAGTGACCTTGAGATGAGAGAGAAAAAAGATGGGCTGATTTGTGAACTCCAGAGCCCAAGGACACTGACCTAGCCAGTGGGGTCTAGAGTTAAGAGTGAAGCAGCCAACTGGTCTGAAGTGGGAGAACCCAGGTGAGAACTACCAAGCTTGCAGATAGTACCCATTTGATCTAGCTTGGATTGCTTGCTGACTTGAATTCAACCAGATGAAGATAAGACGTATGATACAGGAAACAATCATAAATTGCTCCAACCTGATCATCTGGACTTTGCTTATGGACGAAGCTGCCCAAAATTCCAACCAAATAGGGAAGGAGTCTTCATATCAAGGATCAAGAGTGCCTCCTCAGTATACTGGTTGATAGGGACAGATAATTTAGACTTCAGCTATCCAAATTGGGGGCTGTAACAGCAAAGGTTGGAAAAAAAGAGGAAGGGTTAGCAGTTGGAAAATACGGCCTTGGTGATAGAAGCGGTCCTGGGGATCGCATGATAGAATTTTACAAGACCAATGAATTCTTCATTGTAAATACCTTTTTCAATAACGTAAAAGATGACTATACACATGGACCTTACCAGGTGGATTACACAGAAATCAGATTGACTACATCTGTGGAAAGAGACAGTGGAAAAGCACCATATGACCATCCAAAACAAGGCCAGAGGCAGACTGTAGAACAGACCATCAATTGTTCATATGTAAATTTAGGCCGAAGCTAAAGAAAATGAAAACAAGTCCACGAAAGCCAAAATATGACCTTGAATATATCCCACCTGAATTCAGAGATCATCTAAAGAACAGATTTGATACATTAGACACTAAAAACCAAAGACCAGAAGAGCTGTGGGATGACATCAAGAACATCATATAAGAAGAAAGTAAAAGGTCATTGAGAAGACAAGAGAGCAGGGAAAGACCAAAATGGATGTCAGAGGAGACTCAGAAACTTGCTCTCCAGTGTAGAGATGCTAAAGCAAATGGAAGAAGTGAGGAGGTACAAGAGCCAAACAGGAAATTGCAAAGGTCAGCTCCAGAAGACAAAGTGAAATACTGTAACAAAATGTGCAGAGACCTGGAGTTAGAAAACCAAAAGGGAAGAACATGTTTAGCATTTCTCATGCTGAGGGAACTGAAGAAAAATTCAAACCTTGACTTGTGGTATTGAAGGATTCTATGGGCAAAATACTGAATGATGAAGAAAGCATCAAAAGAACATGGAACAGCAAGGATCATTCCCACCCCCTCCATACACAGAGTAGAACAGGGATGGGCAACTTGGACATTGGCTACCCAAAATGGAGGGCTACAAAGGCAAAAGGTGACTGGCTTACAAGCTTTCAAGAGGGAACCTAGATCCAGAGGGCATGGAGAAAGGTAGAATCTCTACTGAGTAGTATCCAGTCTGTCTAGGCGGGGCTGGTGAAAGGAAATGCGGATAGGTCTCTTGTGATACAGTGGTGAATAATTGTTATCAGGACTGATTGTGAGGGTTGGAAATGTAAAGGTAGACATTTTGCTGCAAGGAGGGGAGGGATTAATTTTGCAGTCTAGGAGCAGAGGTCCCTGGTACCATCAAGGGAGAAGAGCAGAGAGCGGGACCCTATCCAGAGAAGCATTGAAGCCAGAGATGGAGGCAGAGACGATAACCCTGAGGTTAGCAGCCTGATTCATAACCACTATGGTACCAGAGAATGGCTATTAAATATGGGAAAATTGCATCAGTTTGAGTTTATTGATATGAGCCCGCTATGTACAGATTCTTTATTCAATGTTTCAACTCACAAGTTGAGCAAAGAATCTAAATTGTTTATTTGATTGATTCACTAAAGCATGGATTTTGTAGTGCCTTAGTAAGGAGCTCTGGTAGCTTAGTGGTTACGAATTGGGCTGCAAACTGTAAGGTCAGCAGTTCGAAACTACCAGCTGTTCTGCAGGAGAAAGATGAAGCATTCTCCTGCAAAGATTTACAGCCTCGGAAACCTTGTACAGGGTCACTATGAGTCGGAACCGACTCCACGGCACACAGCCACCACCGCCACGTAGCGTAGTGGTTACGAATTGGGCTGTGAACCTCAAGGTCAGCAGTTCGAAACTTCTGCTCCCATTAAAGATTTACAGCCTTGGAAACCCTGTACAGGGTTGCTATGAGTCAGAACTGAATCCACGGCACATCACCACCACTACCACCATAGTAAATCATGTTGAAGTACCAGATCAAGTGAACAGTAGTCTGACTTGAATCACCAGTACAGAGAGTCAAGGTCCTTCACTCAATTTCCAGACTCAAGCCAGTTTGTTGTTGTTGTTAGGTGCCATCAAGTTGGTACCAACTCATAGCGACCCTATGCACAACAGAACGAAATACTGCCCGGTTGTGGGCCGACCTCACAATTTTTGCCACGCTTGAGCCCGTTGATGCTGCCACTATGCCAATCCAAATTGCTGGGGGGGGCTTCCTCTTTTTCTCTGACCCTCCACCTTACCAAACATGATACTCTCCAGTGACTGGTCCCTCCTGACAATATATTTGAAGTATGAGACGCGTGGTTTGGCTATCCTGGCTTCCAAGGAGGACTCCAGCTGCACTTCTTAAAACACAGATCTGTTGGTTTTTTTGGCAGTCCACGGCACTTTCAATACACTCCTCTAACACTATAACTCACAGCATCAGTTCTTTGATGGGCTTCCTTAATCACTGTTCAGCTTTTGCATGCATTTGAGGTTATGGAAATTACCAAGGCATGGGTCAGGCACACCTTAGTCCTCAAGCTGACATCTTTGCTCTTCAACACTTT
>NW_006408544.1:17899700-17913490 GCF_000296735.1 Chrysochloris asiatica
TATGGTGAAAGAATTCAACCCTGTCCACATCTTTCTTAATTTTAAACCATTCAGTGTTCCCATGTTCTGTTCAAACAACTGCCTCTTGGTCCATATACAGATTCCTCATGAGCACAATTAAGTGTTCCAGAATACTCATACTTCTCAATGTTGTCCATAGCTTGTCATGATCCACACAATTGAGAGCTTTTGCGTAGTCAATAAAGCACAGGTAAATATCTTTCTGGTATTCTCTGCTTTCAGCCAAGATCCATCGGACATCAGCACTGATATCCCTTGTTTCACAACCTCTTCTGAATCTGGCTTGAACCTCTGGAAGTTCTCTGTCAAATGTATGCTTGCAGCTGTTTCTGTATTAACTTTAGTAAAACTTTACTCCCAAGAGATATCAAAGATATTGTCTGATTATTTCCTCATTCTGTTGGGTCACCTCTTCCTATCAATTGGCCATATAGTTGTCTTCCAAATTTCTTGTTATAGATGAGTGAGTGTCTCCAGTGCCACCTTACTTCTTGAAAGATTTCAGTTTTTATTTCATCAATTCCTGGTGCCTTGTTCTTTGCCTATTCCTTCAATGCACCATGGACTTCTTTCAGTATCATTGGCTCTTGATCATATGCTACGTCTTGAAATGGTTGAACATCAACCATTTCCTTTTGATACAGTGATTCTGTATATTCCTTCCATCTTTTGAATTACGTGATAGTTTACATGGGAGTACATCAGTTTCATATTGATCCCATCATATATTGTTTCCTTGCCGTGGTTACAATCCCTTCCATTCATCATCGATCAAAGGGTATACCCTGCGAGCCTGCCCCCCTGTCGTCCACACTCCACCCTCCTCTCTCTCCAGGTCCAGAGTTTCCAGCTGCTCTATCTCCCCATGTCATCGTCTCTGCCTCCATCCCTGGCATCACTGCTTCTCTCCTCTTTTCCTTTGATGGTCCCAGAGACTACCATTCTTGGACTATAAGGTTAATCACTCCCCTCCCTTTGCACCAAAACGTCCACCTTTACATTTCCGGCCCTTACAATCATTCCTGATAACAATTATTCGCTATTGTATCGCAAGAGACCTATCTGCATCTCCTTTCATCAGCCCTGACTAGGCAGAATGGTTATTACTCAGTGGAGATTCTACCTTGCTCCATGCCCTCTGAATCTAGTTTCCCTCATGAAAGTTTGTAAGCCAGTCACTTCTTGCCTTTTAAGCCCTCCCATTTTTAGTAGCCAGTGTCCAAGTTGCCCATCCTTGTCTACTCTGTATATGGAGGGGGTGAGAATGATCCTTGCTGTAAAGATTTATTCCCTCTTTTGAGCTACTGCATCCAAGGTGTAGGTCAAGTTCATCAAATTTTATCAGATTATTATTATTTTTTCCTCTTCTTTGTTCTTCTGGTTAAGCTCTGATCATCCAGTTGTTAAAGCCAGGTCAAGTGGGTATTATCTGCAAGTATGGGTGTACTTAGGCTTGTGTAAGTACAGCTGGTTGCTTACCAGCTGGTTGCTTCACTCTCCACTCTAGTCCTCTGTGGCTGTGTCGCTGACTCTGGGTCCATGAGTCCCCTGGACTTGGCACACTGCTGGCCAACCAGGTCTCCATCTGGGTTCACAGGAGTCTATTGAGTGTTGTAGGACTTAGTTTGTAGCTTCATTGCTGTTTTTCCCTCACTCCCCCTTATCGGTGACAAAAGTGATCACCAATCAGATCATGTATCCCCATTGAACCTTAGTCTTAGAAGGGGGTTTGCCTTGAGGGGGATCTGACCACTTGGCCTTGATGTCTCCTGGGTAAGCCACTTGTTTGTTCTTGTAGCAATCAGTCGGCCTGCCTATATTGTTTTGTGTTTTTCTTGTCAGTCTTTCTTTCAGGACATATTTTCTGTTCTTCTGGCCACTCCAGGCTGGTCTACTTGTCCTTTCAAGTGGACCTTTCCCCTCAGAAGATTCTGGATGCTGCTCAGGATTCCATCTATGGTCTTGTGTAATGCAGAGGCTCTGCAGGAAGCCTCCTTCACTGGACACATTGTATCCCCTCTTTAGGTATTCCCATCAGTTATTGGCAGAAGACGTACTTACAAGCTTTCTATGGTGGTATTTCTGGCTATTCCTTTCTCTCCCCCTCCAGTGTCTATTTTATAGTGGTATGCCAGGGAAACCAAGACAGCCAAGCATCTTAACATTATTTCCACCCTTTTCTCCATTCAAACCATGTCTCAATCTGTGTATTCCAGAGCCCATCTTCTTTTTATGCTTTCTGCATCATTCAATAATTTGCCCAGAGAATCCTTCAGTAACAAAAGTTGAGGCTTAAATTTTTTCTTCAGTTCCTCTGCTTGAGAAATGCTGAGCGTGTTCTTCCTTTTTGGTTTTCTGACTCCAGATCTTTGCACATATTGTAATATTTGGCTTTGTCTTCTCCAACTGACCTTTGAAATTTTCTGTTCAGCTCTTCTACCTCCTCATGTCTTCCATCTGCTTTAGCATCTCTATGCTGAAGAATAAGTTTCAGTGTCTCTTCTAACATCTATTTTGATTTTTATCTTTCTTTCTTCTTAATAACTTTTTGCTTTTTTACTGAATGATGTTCTTGATGTTATCCCACAACTGTTTTGGTCTTTGGTCTTTAGTGTTTAATGTATCAAATCTGTTCTTCAGATGATCTCCAAATTCAGGTGGGATATCAAGGCCATCTTTTGGCTCTCATTGACTTGTTTTCATTTTCTTCAGCTTCAGTTTGAATTTGCATATGAGTAATTGATGGTCTGTTCCATAATCTGCCCTGGTCTTGTTTTGACTGATGATACAGAGTTTTTCCATTGTCTCTTTCTGCAGATGTAGTCAATTTGATTTCTGTGTATTCTATCTGGTAAGGTCCATGTGTATAATTGTCTCTTAATGATGTCTAAAGCAGGTATTTGAAATGAACAAATCATTGATTTTGCAGAATTCTATCATGAGATCTCCAGCATCATTTCTATCACCAAGGCATATTTTCCAAGTACTGATCCTTCCTCTTTGTTCTCAACCTTTGCATTCCAACCACCAGTAATGATCAATACATCTTGATTGCATGTTTGATCAATTTCAGATTGAAGAAGTTGGTAGAATTCTTCTGTTTTATCCTCATTGGCTTTATTGGTTGGTGCGTAAATTTAAATAATAGAGAGCTTCCCTGTAGGCATATGGATATTATCCTATCACAGACAGCATTGTACCTCATGACTGATCTGGACATGTTCTTTTTGACAATGAATGCATTCCCTTTCCTCTTCACTTTGTCATTCCTGGCATAGTAAACTTTGTGGTTGTCAGATTCAAAATGGCCAATACCAGTCCATTTCAGCTTACTAATGCCTAAAGATATGGATGTTTATGCTTTCCATTTCATTTCTGACAATTTCCAATTTTCCTAGATTAATGGATGTTTACAGCTGTTTCTCTTCATTTTGAGTTGTGCTGCATCAGCAAATGAAGGTCCCGTGGGCTTTACTCCCACAGGCTATACTCCATTTGCATCATCATGGTCGACTCTACTTTGAGGAGGTAGCTCTTCCCCAGTAGCATTTTGAGTGCCTTCCAACCTGAGGGGCTCATTTTCTGGAACTCTGGTAGCGTAGTGGTTACGAATCGGGCTGTGAACCGCAAGGTCAGCAGTTCGAAACTACCAGCTGCTCCGTGGGAGAAAGATGAGGCTTTCTGCTCCCGTAAAGATTTATAGCCTTGGAAACCCTGTTCAGGGGCGCTATGGGTCAAAACCGACTCGACGGCACTTAACAACAACAACAACATCTGACAGTGTTTGTCTGCTCTTCATAAGGTTTTCAGTGACTAAATATTTGGAAGTAGTTCGTCACTCTTTCTTCATATTCTGTCTTCGTGTGGAAGCTTCTCTGAAACCTGTTCACCATGTGTGACCCTGCTGGTATTTAAAAGACTGGTGGCATAGCTTCCAGAATCACAGCACCTCACAAGCCACCACAGTATGACAAACTGACCGACGAGTGGTAGAAAGCCAGTTTACAGACCCAGAATCCCTTGAATAAAGGGGAGGCCAGGTCTCCTTGAATAAGGACCCCTCTATACCACCAAAAATTTATAGTGTTACTTTTTGCCTACCTCCCCCAATGAAATCTATGTACTTACAAGAATGACTGTTGTTTGGAATAAAGGAAATAATCATACTTGTTGTTTGACTATTGGACACTGGTTCAGAATTGACTCTCATTTCAGAAGAGTGAAAGTGTTGTTATGATCCCCACCAATCAGTGTGGGGGCTTATCGAGATCAAATTATTCAGAGTTTTAAGGTAAGGTCCATCTCACAGAGGGTCCACTGGATCCCAGAATCCATCCTGCAGTGATTTCTTCAGTTCCAGAATGCATAATTAGGATAGACAGACATATTCAGCAACTGGTAGAACCTCCACAACAGATCCTTAAAATGTACAATAAAGGATATTATGGTTGTGGCACTGTAGGATCAGTACTGGACTGTGAACCACAAAGTCGGCAGTTCACATCCACTAGCTATCTTTAAGGGTTGCTATGAGTCAGAACGGATTCAACAGCACTTAACCATAACATAGCTGTGGAAGTCATTGAAACTGGCTCTTGTTAGGAAAATAGTATACCAAAAGCAATACCACATTCCTGGAGGGACTGTAGAGATTAATGCCACCATCAAGAACTTGAAGGATGCAGGGGTAAGTGATTCCCACCATGTTCCCATTTTAACTTGCCTATTTGGCCTGTGCATGGTGGTAGCGTAGTGGTTACGAATCAGACTGCAAACAGCAGGGTCAGTAGTTCGAAACTACCAGCTGTTTGCTGAGTAAAGATGAGGCTTTCTGCTCCTGTAAAGATTTACAGCCTCGGAAACCCTGTACAAGGTTACTATGAGTTGGAACCGACTCTACTGCACATAGCCATCTATTTGGCTTGTGCAAAAACC
The DNA here is from genome assembly GCF_000296735.1 of Chrysochloris asiatica. Taxonomy (NCBI): domain Eukaryota; kingdom Metazoa; phylum Chordata; class Mammalia; order Afrosoricida; family Chrysochloridae; genus Chrysochloris; species Chrysochloris asiatica. The sequence goes on from NW_006408544.1 coordinate 17,904,657, forward strand.
AGATGTGTTTTGGAGAAAGACAGTGGATTATCGTAAAGTTAACCAGATGGTGACTCCAGTGCAGCAGCGATTCAGATGCAATTGGTTACATTGCTTGAGCAAATTAATACAACTAGTGGTACCTGGTATGCAGCCATTGACCTGGCCAATGCATTTTTCTTCCCAATTTTAGTTTCTAAGCATCACCAGAAGCAGGTTGCCATCAGCTGGCAAGGCCAACAATATACCTTCACTGTCTTACCTCAAGTATATTAACTTTCCATCACTACATCATAATTTAGTCTACAGAGACCTTGATCACCTTTCTCTTCCACAAGACATCACACTGTTCCATTACATTGATATTATGCTAATTGAATGTAGTGAAGAAGTATCAGTGATTCAGGACTTATGGGCAAAACATTTGCATGCTAGCAGGTAGGAAATGAACCTGACAAAAATCCAGGTACCTTTCACCTCAGTGAAATTTTTAGGGTTTCAGTGGTGTGAGGCATGTTGAGATATTTCTGATAAAGTGAAGGATAAGTTACTGCATCTGGTTCCTCCCACAACTAAAACGGAGTAACAGTACCTCATAGGCCTCTTTGGATTTTAGAGCAACATATCCCTCGTTTTGGTGTGTCTTTTTGGCCTGTTTATTCAGTGACTTGAATATCTGTATGTTTTGAATAGGGCCCAGAACAAGAGAATGCTGTGCAACAGGTTCAGGTAGCTGTGCATGCCACTTTGCTACTATCGTATGATCCAGCTTATCCAATGGTGCTTGAAGTGTCAATAGCAGATAAAGATGCAGTTTGGAGTCTTTAGTAGACCCCTATAGTCCTCAAACTGACATCTTTGGTCCTCAACTATTTGAAGAAGTCTTATGCAACAGAGTTGCCTAATGCAATATGACCTTTAATTTCTTGACTACTGCTTCTACTAGTGTTGGTAACAAATCTAAGCGGAATGAAGTGTTTGACAGTTTCAGTCTTTTCTTCTTTATCATCATGTTATTTATTAGTCAGTGGTGAGGATTTTTTGTTTTCTTTACATTGAGGCGCAACCAGTAATGAAGGCTGTGGTCTTTGATCTTCATCAGTAAGTATTTTAAGTCCTCTTTGCTTTCAGCAAACAAGGTATCATCTGCATATCACAGACTGTTAATGAGTCTTACTCTAGTACTGATGCCACATTATTCTTCATATTATCCAGTTTCTCAGACTGTATGCTAAGTGTACAGATTGAATAAGTATGAAGAAAGAATATAACTCAGGCACACATATTTCATGATTTTAAACCATTCAGTATCTCCTTGTTCTGTTCAAATGACTGCTTCTTGATCTACGTACAGGTTCCTCATGAGCACAGTTAGTATTCTGGAATACCCATTATTTGCAATGTTATCCGTAGGCTGTCATGATCCACACAGTAAAAAGCCTTTGTATAGTCAATAAAGCACAAGAAAACATCTCTCTGGTATTCTCTCAAGATCCATCTGACACTAGCAGTGATATCCCTTGTTCCATGCCCTTTTCAGAATCTGGTTTGAACCTCTAGAAGTTCTCCATCAATATACTGCTGCAATAGTTTTTTATTTATCTGCGGCAAAATTTTTCTTGCATGTGATATTTAATGATAACCGTTCAGTGACTCCCACATTTTGTTGGGTCTTCGGAATGGGAACAAATCTCTTCCAATCAGTTGGCAAGGTCTTCCAAATTTCTTGGTGTACACAGTGAGTGCTTCCAATGTTTCGTCAGGTTTTTTTTTAAAGGGTTTCAATTTGTATTCCATCAATTCCTGGAGCCTCGTTTTTCGCCAATGCCTTCAGTGAAGGCTGAACTTTCTTTCTTGATCATAAGCTAGCTCTTGAAATGGTTGAGCATCAACCATTTCTTTTTGATATAGTAGCTGTCTGTTTTCCTTCCATCTTCTTTTGATACTTTTTGCATCATTCAGTATTTTGCCCATTGGATCCTTCAATATTGCAAGTAAAGGTTTGAATTTTTTTCTTCAGTGCTTTCACCTTGAGAAATGTTAAGCATGTACTTCCCTTTTGGCTTTCTGACTCTAGGTTTTTGCACATTTCATTATAATACTTCATTTTCACTTCTCCAGCTGCCCTTTGAAGTTGTCTTTCTATGCTGGAGAGCACATTTCAGAGTCTCTTTTGATACTCATTTTGGTCTCTTCCTTCCTAATGCTTTCTTCCTGTGTGATGTTCTTAATATCATTCCATAATTCTTCTGTTTTTTGGTCATATGTGTTTAATGCATCACATCTGTTCTTGAGTCAAGATCTCTAACTTCAGGTAGAATATGTTCAAGGTCATGTTTTGGCTCTTGTGTGCTTGTTTTAATTTTCTTCAGATTCAACCTGAATTTTTATGTGAACAGTTGATGGTCTGTTCCACAGTCTGTCCCAGGCTGATGATATGGAGTGTCTCCATATCTCTTCCCAAAGATGTAGTCAGTTTGATTTCTGTGTATTTCATCTAGTGAGGTCCATGTATATAGTTGTCTTTTATGTAGTTAAAAATGGTATTTGCAATGAGTAAGTTATTGGTCTTGCAACATTTTATCATGTTATCTCTAGCATGGCTTCTGTGACTACTGATCCTTTTCCCCCCCAATCTTTGCATTCCAATCACCAGTAAGTCTTAATATCTTGATTGTATGTTTGATCAATTTCGGAGTGAAGAAGTTGGTAGAATTCTTCAATTTTTTTCATCACTACCTTTAGTGGTTGGTGCATAAATTTGAATAGTAGTGGTTGTCTTTGGCTGGGTTCTCTAGAGAAGCAAAACTAGTGAAAATTCTATATGTATGTATATAAAGAAAAGTTTATATCAAGGAAACAGCTCATAATCATAGATATGGGAGAGTCCCATGTCCGGTTCAGCTTAGTCAAGATTGGCAGGCATACCCAGCAGACAGAAGAGCAGACAGACAGTAGAGAAAGGCCACTAGTTTAGGTTCAAAGAACTAGAGGATGGATCCAGCGGAAAAAGAGAGCAAGCTTTTCTGCATGTCCATTATATTACAAGCAGGCCACATCCCCAAGGAAACATCTTAGTAATTGGTTGGCTGCTCATAGCCAATCATCATAGAGTTAATTGTGCCTGTATTAGATCTCACTGTGGGGATAACCATATCACAACTGCTAATCCACTAGAAATCCTCACCCAGTCAAGTTTATACAAACCCTTAGCTATTACAGTAGTATTCTCTGGTCTTAATTATAGGTATATGGATATCATTCTGACATAGATGACATTATAGTTCAAGATAGATCTTGAATATTCCTTTTTGATGATGAATGTGATGCCATTTCTCTTCAATTTGTCATTGCCAGATAGCAAACCATATTGTTGTCAGGTTCAAAATGGTCAATACTAGTCTATTTCAGCTCACTAATGTGTAGGAGTCCTGATGTGACATGGTGGGTTAATGCACTGAACTACAACATTGGTTTGAACCACAAGGTTGGAGATTTCAAGCTCACCAACCACTTCTCAAAAACTATACAGGATCACTATGGGTCGGGACTGACTTGAAGGCAGTTCACAACAGCAACAACAGCAATGCCTAGGATATCGATCTTTATGGACTCCATTTCATTTTTGACAACTTCCAAGTTTACTAGCTCCTCTGTAACAGCAATAAAAATTTCACAAGATTAATACTTTGTGCATTCTATATTTTGATTATTGATGGATGTTTACAGTTGTTTCTTCTGATACTGAGCTGTGCCCCATAAGCAAATGATGATCCTAAAAGTTTTATTCCACTCATGTCACCATGGTGAACTCTACTCTAAGGAGTCAGCACTTCCCCAGTTGTATTTTGAGTGCCTTCCAACCCAAGGGGCTCATCTTCTTGCACTATATCTTGCAGTATTTTGGTGCTACTCATAATGTTTCAGTACTTGATACTCTGGTGCTGTCTGACAGCATTCAACTACGATTCATAAGGTTTTCAGTGGATAAACATTCAGAACTAGGCTGCCTCTCTTTCTTCCTAGTCTGTCTTAGTCTGAAAACTCACCACAAAACTTTCCACCATAACTCATTATGGTGGACATTTTCTCAAAATAGATATTTTCCAGTGATAATATCTAGGGACTAGAGACATAAGCCTTTTAAAACAGTGAGGGAGTTTAAATAGACTTTTGTAGATTTGTAATATATGTAACTGGGAAACCAAAAGCTAATAAAGGACTGTCTTATTCTGTATGCATGGGATTTTAGTGTATTTGCAAGTGTATTTGTGGATTTATTATCATACCCTCAGGTTCATCAGTTTGTTAGGCGAGGGCATACAACTTAGCAACTGTAGATGTATGTATATATTTGCTGTTGTTAGCTGCCATAGAGTTGGTACCAAAACATTGCTACCTTATACACAGCAGAACAAAACACCGCCCGATCCTGGACCAACCTCACTACTGTTGCCACGCTTGAGTCCATTAGTGCTGCCACCTTGTACCTCATGACTGATCTGGATATGTTCTTTTTGACAGTGAATGCAACACCATTCCTCTTCAATTTGTCATTTCCGACATAGTAAACCATGTGGTCATCAGATTCAAAATGCCAATACCAGTCCATTTCAGCTCACTAATGCTTAAGATATCGATGTTTATGCATTCCATTTCATTTCTGACAAGTTCCAATTTTCCCAGATTCATACTTTGTACATTCCATGTTCTGATTTTCACTGGATGTTCACAGCTGTTTCTCTTCATTTTGCCCCATTAGCAAATGAAGGTCCTGCGGGCTTTTCTCCAATGGACTTTTACTCCATTTGCATCATCGCAGTCAACTCTGCTTTGAGGAGGCAGCTCTTCCCCAGTAGCATTTTGAGTGCCTTCCAACCTGAGAGGCTCATTTTCTGGCACTATATCTGACAGTGTTTGTCTATTATTCATAAGGTTTTCAGTGACTAAATCTTCAGAAGTAGTTCGTCACTCCTTCTTAGTGGAAGCTCACCTGAAACCTGTTCACCATGGGTGACCCTGCTGGTATTTAAAATACCAGTGGCATAGCTTCCAGAATCACAGCAACTCGCAAGCCACCACAGTAAGACAAACTGACAGACGAGGGGTGGATATATATATATATATATATATATTTTTTTTTTTTTTTACAGCGCTCACACATTTAAAATCCAAAATGGAAAAGTTACATAGGGCAGAGTCCAGGAGAGAGCAGATGTAAGCTTCCAGTTGTCCTCTTCTAGTAGAGCCTGGTGGTGGTGTGGTGGCTTTGTGCCATGGAGTCGGTGGTAGATCGCACTTTATTCTCACTAAGGATGTATGAAGTATTGCAAATTATGACGTTCACATGAACCTTGGTGTCCAGGTTTTATTAGAGGTTGGTCAAGTATGCATGACTGGCCTTAGTTCCCCTTCAGGGGTCAAACTGATAACCTAAGGCCCCATTACAAGGCACACTGACAGCATAAACTCTTTGACCTGGCCCATGATACCAGGTAAACAAAGACAGTTTTATCAGGCAGGATATCCCAAGAACTTACAGGTTATGTCCCAGGAGGTGAGCAAGAAACAAACTTTTAGAATATGCAGGAGTTGGACGAAACAGACATTCTGAGTTAATCCTTTACAACACAGCTAAGAAATAATTTATACTTTGGACCATGACATTTACTGAGTTAAAATTGTTGAGAAGAATCAGCCAATGAACCACTGCAGAGGTAGTATTTAACCATATGCGTCAGGTTAGAACACGGTGTCCTTTGTGATGCTGCTGAGGTCCAGAATGTGACCCTGGGATCTGATCACACTGAGATGGCAAAGCAGTTAACTACAGATAGGGAAGAGGGTTCAAATGCTGGAATGAGTTTCATGTGCATGAAGCCTCTGAGAAAGACGACAGTCTCTCTGTTTGGTGTGTCACCCTCTCTTCATGTCTAATGTAGTACCGTACTTCCCAAATATTTGTTTCATGAACAAATGCTTGTGTGTCTTAGAGGAGAAAGTGCCCATAGACTTATCAGTTCTGTACTCTTAAAGAATGCTGGATGTATCACAATTATAGGTCACAGACACTTTTGTCGGTAGGAATAAGCCTTCTAATTCTATGGCACATAATAATTGATGAATAAATATTTTTAAAATGAATGACCATGTGATGTCTGCTTGATGAAATTCCACATATTTTATTGAAACCATTTGATTTCTTGCCTGAATTCACCCTTTAGGATGTCAGCTCCTAAAGTACTAGAACTACATATTGTACTCATTCTTGTATTTTTAGTGGCTGGCACAGTACAGGTGCTAAGTGAAGGATTTAAAGCATTTTGTTTAAGGTACAACAAAGCATAAAGTCTTCCAGTCTGTAAAAAAGTGGAATTAAGGTGGTTTCACTACATGTGAATCATTATTAGAATGGGGAGAATATATCTTCAGGTATCCTTGTCAAGTAGCATTTTGAGTGACATGAACAATCTTTTGTCAAATGTTATGTAGCTGTATTCTAACAAAATTTGTTTGGGGTTTGTTTGATAGGAGGAGTCATCTCCCCACTCTTTGGTCAATATATGCTTGAACGTCCTTATTGCTAACCTGGAGAAATTGTGTTCTAAAAGACCTGATGGGACACTGTGCCTTCCGGAGCATTGGAATATCCCTCAGGAAGTGGCTGATCGATTTCTTGGAGTGATGACTTGGGAAGGTAATGCTAAACCTCCTCTACAGTGTATACTCTCAGAGCACTTTAGTACTCAAAAAAGCATGTTCATGGATAGTTACTCTTTTGATCTTCACATGAACCTTGTGGGCAGTATAAAAACCATTCCCATTTTACTTCTGGTGAATTGCGATTCTGAATGACTTTCTGGGATTTTGTCATGGAGATTGTCTGCTTCTAGGCTCTCTCTGCTGTTGGGTGAGCACAGAGTAACAAAATGGAAAACTAAGTCAGGCTACCACTTACTTAGCCATCTGTTCTCCAGATCCTAAAATCTTGCTTCAGTAGATTCCTTACATAGTTACTGTGTATATAATCCTTAAAAAATATTCCTTTATTCCAACAACAACAAAACAATCAAATACTTCATGGGATTTGGCTCCTTGGTTTGGTGATTTAAGGTCATGGTTTTATGGGACATCCCAGTTCATTGGCCCAAAGGTATGTTTTTTTGCCTTCTAGTTTCTTGTGTGGCACCTAGTAGCGTCTTAAAAACTTGCATGGCCACTCATGTCACAATAATTGGTCTCTGTTCTCCTGGAGCAACAGAGGAAAAAGAAGACTGAGAAAGAGAGGGAGGAACTGGAATGTATACCTGCATAAGCATTTTGCCATGAGGCCAGAAAAACTGTATAATGCCTGGCTACTGTTACTGAGGAGTCCTGGTGTGGCACTGTGGGTTAATTCATCAGACTGCAAAGCCATTTGAACTGCAAGGTCAGCAGTTCAAGCTCATCAGCTGCTCCTCGGAAACCCTATACAGGGTCTCTATGGGTCATAACCGACTCATCAGCACTCAACAACAACAGCAATAATGCCTACTTATCTGCAACCTCGCTTTCAGCCGTTTTAGTTCCCTGTCATAAACTGGGGTCCAAAAATATTTAAATTACACTGTTATGGCTGGTATGATGAAATCTCACACAGTGTTGTCTTGGAGTTACAATGGCATTCCATTTCACTAAGCCTCAGTCCAGAGGCACATGGCCCTAACTCCGTGGGACAGCAAACCTAACTCTTCCCCCAGCTAAGTGCCTAGAGGCACCCCACTCCACAGGGAATCTTCTGCCCATAAACACTAAGCTTTACTTGCTCTGTAGGTCAGGAAGCCCACCATTCGATCTTGTGTTCTTGCTCTTGTTTCTCCTGCTGCTACTCCTCTGCCACAGCCTGGCACATTTTATACCCACATTAGAGTGCCAAGGTTTTATAATAATATTTAGCCTTGTTAACAGTCACTCATAGCTGAATCATAATTTTACCATATTTCTCCCAACTCTTTTCTATAGGAAAGAGTTATTTGGTGTGAGTTACAAGGATTATGGCAAGAAGAATATATTAAATAATTCCCTGCAGTGCGTTCCTCCTCCACTTGATGGGAACCTGGGAAACACATTGGGTGATCACCTGCGCTGCACCCTGCTGATAGCCAACAGGTTAAGGCTCTTCAGCCAGGGTACTTTCTTGGTACCTGTCATTTGTATGAAGGGACTTCAAAAAGTTTGTGGAAATTTCCATTAGCTTTTAGTACAGTTTTTCTATGAACTTTTTGAAGCTCATCCTCTGTATCGTAAAAAAAATAATAATTTAATTTGGTACTAGCCACAATTTCAGGCTTCTGCTGCGGGTCTTGGAACATATCTCCTGCAAATAAAGGGACTACAGTACTGGTTTGTAATATATTTATAAATTTTTATAACCATCATTACAATTTTAGCACATTTTTATCACCTCAGAAGCAAACCCCATATCCTTTAGCTATTACCCTCTGAGCCCCTATCCATACCCCAGTCCTAAGCAACTACTAATAGACTTTCTGTTTCTAGGATTTGCCTATTTTAGACATTTCTTAAACACTGAATTATAGAGTAATTGGCCTTTTGTGTCTAGATTCTTTTCACTAGCATATTATTTTCAAAGTTCATATTGTAGCATGACTCAGTATTTTTTCCCTTTTTTAAAAAAAAGGGAATCTCTGAATTTTATTGAGTTGAGATATTATTTATAGTGATGTTCAAATAGAACTAAACATCAGTTGTTGTTGTTAAGTGCCGTGGAGTCGGTTCTGACCCATAGCAACCCTGTACAGGGTTTCCGAGGGTGTAAATCTTTACGGGAGTAGAAAGCCTCATCTTTCTCCCGC
>NW_006408544.1:17913590-17949883 GCF_000296735.1 Chrysochloris asiatica
CCGCTCCGCGGGAGAAAGATGAGGCTTTCTACTCCCGTAAAGATTTACACCCTCGGAAACCCTGTACAGGGTCGCTATGGGTCGGAACTGACTCGACGACACTCAACAACAACAAACATCAGTAGGCTTCCCAAAAAAGAATAGCCTTTTTTTTTTAAATTGTGAATTAATTGAAACTTTACAGCAGATGATCAGTTTTACAACCAATAAATCATATTTTGTTCCATTGCAATGATTATAGTCCCCTCCATGAACTATTAGTTAACAGTTTTACCTCTATTCCATTTATTTATTTATTTTGATATACACATACAAAACAGAAAATAAATATTCGTTTAAATGTCCAAAGGGCACACTTTGCAAGCCAGCCTCCTGTCTGCAGGTACACAGCCTTTCTCAGTCCTTGGGCCTAGAGTCCTCTAGGCCCTATCTCTGTATTCTATCACCTTCTGCCACTGTCTCTGCTGTTGCTGCTTTTCTAGCTAGGATCCCATGTTCCACTCATGTTCTTCCATCTTGCTGCTCCTGGAGTCTTCTGTTTCTGAAATGGAAGATTAATTACTGCCCCTTTTAGTTACACATCTTCTACATTTACAGTTGTGACAATCACAATTAGTCCTGATAACAAATGCACACATTGGGATCATAATATCCTATCCTGATCATCCTCCCTCAGGTGCTTTCACCAGAACCATATGGAAAAGAGGGAAACTATTCAGTGGGGATTCTGCCTTACCCCTCTTATTCTGAAACTAAGCACATGCAAGTTTGTAAGCCAGCCACTTCATGCCTGTAGAGCCCTCCATTTTTGATAGCCAGTGTCTAAATTGCCCATCCAGTGTACTGAGATGAAAGTGTACACTTTCCCAGTGTACTGAGGAGACAAACTTGATCCTTGATATGAAGAGTCCTTCCCTTTCGGTTGGAATTTTGAGCAACTACATCCATAAGCAAAGGTCTAGTTTATCAAAGTGCAGCACTTTATACTTGGTCCCTGTATCAAACTTGTTTATTTTCATCTGGTTGAGTTCTGATCAGCTGTCCATCCAAACTATGTCAAATGAGTACTCTCTGCAAGTTTGGGAGTTCTTGCATGCCTCTCCCTTCAAGAGGCCAGCTGGCCACTTCAGTCTTAGCTCTAGTCTCCAGTGGCTGGCTCAGTGTCCATGGGCTCGGGAGTTCACATGCCTCCCAGAACTGTAAACTATCCAGTCCTTCCTTTTTTCTCTCTTATATCAAGGTCAGTGGGTGCCTGTAGAACATGACCAGACTCAGCCCAGGTCTTCATTGCTGCATTCCCCCTCTTCACTAAAAAGTAGGACAAGGCAGTCACCAGCGAGGATTCAAGACTTGCTCATGTGTTCCCTTTGAGTTTCAGTCTTAGAAGGGGGATTACTCTATGAACTGACTTCTCTTGCCTTGATGGCTCCAAGGCAAACAGCTTGCTTGATATTCTAACAGTCAAACAGTCTAATTTTTTTCTGCTGGTCTTTTTTTCAAGAAATATCTCCTGTTCTTCCGGCTTGGTCTGCATGTCTTTTCAAGTGGACTGTCCCATCTCAGAAGGATCTGGGTGGGACTCAACCATGGGCAAGTTCTAATTCCCCCATTTATCAGTCCAATCAGTTATAGCTTTCTGAAATCATATTTCCCAATATTCTTTTTTATTCCACTTAAATGTCTATTTTACAATAGAAGGCAAGGAAACCAATATCCATAAGACACTCAAACCCCTAACATTATTTCTCCTCTATTACTCATTCCGACTTTGGCTGGATCTGTGTATCACAGAGCCCTTTTACTCAAAGGTTGTGTATACATTACTATTTACCTCTATTTCATTTAGCCCATGTATACCTCCCTAAGTCTGCCTCTATCCTCCTTGTTCATCTACCTTCCTCACCCTTCTATGTATTGCCATGCCTGTCATAGAACTATCATGTGAATTTTTCTTTTAGATTGGGAATCTTTTCTTAAGCTTTTATAATAATGGTATTATGTAATATTTGTCCTTTAGTGACTGACTCATTTCACTCAGCATAATGTTCTCAAGGTTCATCCATATTATGAGGTGTTTTGCAGCTTCATTCTTATTCTTCGAGGTAGCATAGTATTCCATTGTGTGTATGTACCATTGTTTGTTTATCCATTCTTCCATTGATGGGCAGTTAGGCTGTCCTGTCTCTCTCTTTTGTGACTAGTGCTGCGGTAAACAGTGATGTGCATATATTTACTTGTGTTCTGGCTCGTATTTCTTGTGGCTATATATCAAGTAGAATAATTGCTGGATCATAAGGTTTTGGAAGCACCACACCATTTTCTAGAGTGGTTTGGAAGAGACTCTAGGTGCAGGCTCTTGCTGTTGTCTTCTCCCCCTTTGATTCCTTGCCCATAGATCCGTGGGCCACAGAACCCTCCATGTGTGCAGGTACGTTGTGTGTATGTATCAGAGTGTAACCCTTCTTCTTTTGATGGGCATTTAGGCTGTATCTACCTTTTTGATACGTCTCATGTAGACAGCATAGTGAAGGATACTGTATTCTTACCTGTTCTGTTCTTTATGTCTTTTGACTGGTACATTTAATTCATTTATGTTCAATGTAGTTATCAGTAGGTATGAATTGATTGTTGTAATTTTTCTGTGTGTTTTTTGTGGTGCTGCTGTTTTGTTTGTTCCACATAATTTTCTATGCTGAGTTCATTTTGTTTGTGGGTTTTCTTGTTATTTTCATTTCTGTTGTGTTAATGTTTACTAAACCTGTCTGATTTGCTTCTTTTTAAACATTTTGATGTACAGGTGTATTATTTTTCTTTGAGGTTAGTCTGTTATTTGATCATTTTTTCCCCCTGCTTATAGCAGTCTGTTTTATTTTGAAATCTACTTGACATCCTTGTCATTTGGAAGTTCTATATCTATACTATTCCTTCTTTTTGCTTTTTTGTTGACTTCGTTATACATTGATATCTCTGGTTCCCTACTTTCAGTCTTTGAGGTTTGTGTACTTCTATATCTGGATTGAATTCTGGGTAATGTTTTAATGAATGGTAACCTTAGGTGGTTGTTTGCTGTTTTTGATTCTCAATCCAAAGAAAACCTTTTAACATTTTCTATAAAGTTGGTTTGGTCATTACAAATTCCTTTAATTTCTGCCTTAATTTTGACATCATATTTGAGGAACAGCTTTGTTGGGTATGTGATTCTTAGTTGGCAGTCTTTTGCTTTCAGAGTTTTATGTATGTTATTCCATTACCTTCTTGCCTGCCTGGTTTCTGCTGAGAAATCAGAGCTTGGTCTTACTGGTTTTCCTTTGTTAGGTAACTTCATTTAGAGGGATAAGATTCTTATGATTCAATAGTGAGTAATAGTTATCATCACTAAGTGCCACTGCCGTAATTGTTAAGGTACAAGTTTTGTATCAAAAATGGAGGAGTAGTTAATCTTATGGTCCAGAAACAAAGGACCCTACACCATCAAGGGAGAAGAATACAAGTGGTATGTGAGACCTTACCCAGAGAAACAGGGACACCAGAAATGGAGACAAGATGGAGACATGGAGAAAGGGAGCAGCTGACTCAAGATTCATGGAAAGAAGGAATGAGAGCTAATGGTCAGGACTTGCAGAAGGTGCCCTTTGGTGGTATAAATTATTATATTTGCCTGAGTATTTAAAAAAAAAAAGAGTTAAGATGAATAGAGAGAAATACTGTTATCTGATGGTAATGGAGGGGATTAGAATCATTGTAATGAAACAAGGTGTATGATTTGTTAAAACTGAAGAGCTGCCCTGTAAACTTTCACTCAATTCACAGTAAAAACTTAAAAAAAAAAAAAAAATCAAAGTCAAGGCTTGAATTTTTTCTTTAGTTCCCTCAGCTTGAGAAATGTTAAGAGTTTTGGTTTGTGCTGTTAATTTGATTCCAACTCCTAGTGACTTACAGGATTTCTGAGGAGCAACTGGTGGGTTTGAACTGCCTACCCTGTAGTTAGCAATTAAGCACTTATCTTACAGTGCCATACCAGGACTCCTGTCTATAAGTTACCACATTTTATTTTTTTATCTGTTGATGGAATCTTCATTAATTTTTTTTACTAGCTTTTGGATATCGTGACTAATGATGCATTGAATATTGGGATGCAAGTGTCAGAATCCCTGTTTTTAAGTCTTCTGGGGTATATACTTAGCAGTTGAGTCCTGGTATACTGCTGCTGTAGGATAAATGCTCAACCACAAGGTCAGTTTGAACCACAAGGTTAGTGATTCAGACTCACCAGCCGTGCCTCAGAAACCCTATACAGGGTCACTCTGAGTCAGGAAAGACTCCACAGCAGTTAACAACAATAACACCTACAGTGTAATTGCTGGGACTCTGATAACAGATTTTGATGTAAAGTCTATTTTATCTGATGTTCATATTGATATTCCAGCTCTCTTTTGGTTGCAATTTGCATTCAATGTTTTTTTCCCTCCTTGTACTTTCAACCTGTGTGTGTCTTTAGATCTAAAGAAAGATGGTATCTTGTAGGCGGCATACAGTTAAGTGATGCTTTCCCATTCTGCCAATTCTGCCTTTTGAATGGAGAGTTTAAACTACTTATATTTAAAACTGTTAATGATAAGGAAAGACTTCTGCCATTTTGGTATTTATTTTCTGCATGTCTTACAACTTTTTTTTTTAAGCTTTTATTGTGAATTGTTGTTAAGTGCTGTCAAGTCGGTTCTGACCTATAGAGACCCGGAACAGGATTTCCGAGGCTGTAAATCTTTACTGGAGCAGAAAGCCTCGTCTTTCTTCTGTGGAACACCTGGTAGTTTCGAACTGCTGACCTTGTAGTTCGCAGCCCAATTCGTAACCACTGTGCTACCAGAGCTCCTTTTTTATTGTGAATTGGGTGATAGTTTATGTGGGAAAACATCAGTTTTGCACTCATCCTATCATGTTTTGTTTACTGTAATCATTGCAATTACAGTCCCCTACGTGCATCATAATTTAACAGTATATGCTTCTATTTCCTCTGTTTTTTGTTTTTGATGCACATAAAAATACGCAGGAATATATAATTATTTAAACAACCAAAAGGCATGTTTTGCAAGCCTTCTTCCTGGCCGCCAGCACACACACAGCCTTTCTCTTTCCATGAGTCTAGAGCCCTCAGCTGCTTTGTCTCTCCATGCCATCACCTCTGCCTCCATCTCTGGTTAGGATCCCATGTTTCACTGATGCTCTTCTCTCTTGATGGCCCTAGGGTTCTCTGTTCCTGGAGTGCAAGATTAACTACTACTCCCTTTTTTGTACACAACTTCTACCTTTAAAGTTGTAACAATTTCAGTTAGTCATGATAACAGTTGTTGTCATGTGCCATGGAGTTGGTTTGGACCCATAGCGACCCTGTACAGGGTTTCTGAGGCTGTAAATATTCACGGGAGCAGAAAGCCTCACCTTTCTCACGTGGAACAGCTGGTAATTTCGAACTGCCAACAGATAAGCAGCCCAATTCGTAACCACTATGCTACCAGAGTTCCTTATGATAATAGCCACTCACTAGTAATAGTAAATCAAAAAATTCCTACCCCTATCTCCTTTCACCATACCCATCTAGACAAGAGGAAAACTATTCAGCGGGAATTCTACCTTCCTCACTAGCTCTGAAACTACATTCCCTCTTGAAAATTTGTAAGCCAGCCATATTGTGCCTTTATAGCCCCCCCCCCATTTTAAGTAACTAATATCTAAGTTGCCTGTCTCTGTGAACCCTTTGTACTGAGGGGATAGGCTTGATCCTTGATGTGAAGACCCTTTCTCTCTCAATTGGTGTTTTGGTTGCATAGTGGTTATGAATTGGGCTGCTAATCTCACGGTCAGCTAAACTACTAGTTGTTCCATGGGAGAAAGATGAGGCTTTATACTCCCATAAAGGTTTACAACCTTAGAAATCCTGTACAGGGTCGCTATGAGTCGGAACCAGCTCCACGGCACATAACAACATCTACAAGTAAAGGTCAAGTTCAAGATAACAGTATTTGCCTCTATGGTCTTTCTCTTTTTCTTTTAGTATGTATACAAAAACATGCAGGAATATTTAACCATTTAAACAACCAAAGGGCATGTTTTGCGAGCCAGCCACCTACCCGCCAGCACACAACCTTTGTCTTTCCATGAGTCTAGAGTCCTCAGATGCCCTATCTTTCCATGCCATCACATCTGCTTCTGCTGCTGCTTCTCTGGTTAGGGTCCTCTAGGTTACTGAAATTTAACACAAACAACTCTCCCACTTTTGTTACACATCTTCTACCTTTACAGTTGTGACAATTGCAATAAATTAGTCATGAGTACTGCCTACTTTTATGTTAGTTGATTTTTTGTTTTTGGTTGTGATCCATTTTAATTCCATTCTTGTTTCCTTTCATATATAATTTTTTAAAAGGTATTTTCTTTGTGAGTGATTACATTATACAACCTAAATTTATAGTAATCTACTTTGAATTGATACCAACTTAACTTGTGTGCCAAGTTGGTTCTGACTCACAGAAATCCTGTGTAGTATTGCTGAGAGCATCTGGTGGGTTTGCACTGCCAACCTTGCAGTTAGCAGTGCAGTGCTTACTCTGCAGTACCATACCAGGACTCTACTTTGTTGTTGTTAAGTACTGTTGAGTCAATTCAGACTCATAGTGACCCTGTTATAGGGTTTCCAAGATCAGCTGGCGAGTTTGAACCACTGACCTTGCAGTTCAAACTAATCTTGCAGTCCAGCACATTCACCTGCAGGGACACACCTTCTCTGTTTTATACAGGTTCTGGTTTTTGTAGGTTTTACTGTACAGTATTTCTCATTTTACAAATGAAGAAAACGAGGCTCAGAAGAGTTAAGTGAAATGTCAAAAAACCATCTATTAATTTGGGCAAAAACAATCATTAGTTAATGTGTTATTTGCATGTTGTATAATTCTGTACATGTTTACCTTCTGTACATGTTTACCTATCTAGTTCTGTTAGTCCTCTCTGTGAATAAAATTATTGTGCAAAAGTCTAGGCACGCTCTGGAGTCTAACTTTATGGGCTTGATTCCCAATTTAATTCCCAAGCTACTTAACGTCTCTAAACTTGAGTTTCCTCAGCTATATATTAGGCATAATAATATTATCTTTATAGGCCTATTGTGAAGATTAAATAAGATAATCAGAGTAAAGGGTTAAGAACAATTACTGACACAGAGTAAGCATTGAATGTAGTGACTATTGTTGTTAGTAGCTTTTGTCTTAGGAAGTCTTGAGATCTGGTTGTCATTGTAAGCTGGTTCTGGTTCTCTTGTAGGCAAGCTGACTGATAGAACAGCGAGTATTTTCCAAGGCAACCAAATGAAGCTGAAGCTGGCCAATATCCAAAAAGCTAAGCTTTCTCCATCTGCATTCCTGAAAGCCTTCTGCCATCACAAGCTCACTGAGCTGAATGCTACTGCAGTACACACAGACCTTCCAGTCCAAGACATCGTAAGTGGACTCTGCAGCAATAGCTGGATCCAGCAAAATCTTCAGTGTCTCCTGTTGGACTCCACAAGTATCCCTACAGATTCAAGTATATACTTCTTTGGAAAGCTCACCGGCCTTCGTGTTTTAAGCGTTTTTAATGTTTGTTTTCATAATGAAGACCTAGCTAATGTTTCTCAGTTACCAAGACTGGAGAGCTTGGATATATCCAATACCTTGGTCACCAACATCTCTGCTCTCCTTACCTGTAAGGACCGTCTCAAATTTCTCACAATGCACTATCTGAAATGCCTGACTATGACCAAACCACAAGTTCTTGCAGTCATTAAAGAACTTAAATGCCTGCTTCACCTTGATATTTCTGACCACAGGCAACTCAAATCAGACCTAGCTTTTTATTTGCTACAGCAGAAGGATATCCTGCCTAATGTGGTGTCACTGGATATTTCTGGGGGCAGTTACATCACTGATGGAGCTATAGAAGTATTTATTCAGCAGCGGCCTACAATGCAGTTTGTGGGATTATTGGCTACGGATGCTGGTTATTCTGACTTCTTTACTACAAAGCAAGACTTGAGGGTTTGTTCTTATTTGAAATACCTTATGTTTTCATTTGTTTAGAACATAATTAAGCTCTCTTGCTGTATACCACCCTTAGTACAAGGCATTGTTGTTGTTGTTATGTGCCGTGGGGTCGGTTCCGACTCACAGCAACCCTACACAGGGTTTCCGAGGCTGTAAATCTTTATGTGAGCAGACCGCCTCATCTTTCTCCTGCGGAACCACTGGTAATTTTGAACTGCTGACCTTGCGGCTTGCATCCGTATTCGTAACCACTACGCTACCAGAGCTCCTTAGTACAAGGCATTAGAGTTACAAAAACAGATAAGAAATCTTTAAGGCGCTCAACAATGAGTATTTAATGTCAACTGTGTGGTAGATCATGGAGGTATAACCTTAAACAATGTACACTCCCTACCTCCATTTCTTCTCCATTGGTAGTAATATAAATATAGCCATTTACATGTCATGTAATATGTGACAGATGCTGTGTTGTACCCTTTGTGGTTTCTCTTTGAGTCCTCTCATTTTAGAGAGGAGGAAATAGAAACTCAGGAAGCTACCTACAACCATGGAACCAATTATTCAGTGGTAGAGCTGGGATTTGTATCCAAGTCTTTGTGACTCTAAAATTTTTGCTCTTCTCAGTTAAGAGGCGAATCTAATTAATAAGGTAGGTGGTCACCATGAATAATACCATTTTTAACCAAGTTATAAGCTAAAAGCAATTTTTAAAAAGAGCCTTAAGATAGTTTCAGGCATTTCCAGAGTAAGTTTATAGCTTCTTATGGTGTTATGCTTGAAAGCAACATATATTTAAATATTAATGTTTAGTGATATTTCTTTCTTAAAACAGTTTTTTTTTTTTTTTTAACTTCAGTTGTACATTAGAATCACTTCGGAACTTTTAAGGTACATTAATACTGGAGTTCTTTCCCTTAGAAATTCTGATTTGGTTCGTTTAGTATGTGGCCTGGGCATCTGGAATTTTGAAGCTCCCAGCTAATTCTAATGTGTATTCACAGTTGAGAACCATTCTTTAAAGATTTTTTGTTTTAAATAGTTATCCCTCAGGTAGTTCTCTCTAAGGTGAGAGAACAGCAAAGTGGTTTGCAGAGTAATTTCATTGTGTTCACATCTTATTCTTTGGAAAATAGCAGTTGTTTTTGAAAGTCCTTTAAATTTTCTGGACTCTAAATAAGGCAGTGGTTAAGTGCTGTCAAGCTGGTTCCAAGTCCTAATTTATAGCATTTCTGAGAAGCAGCTGATAGGTCTGAACTGCCGACCTGTGTTTAGCAGTCCAGTGCTTATCCTACACCAGGGTTCCCTAATGAAAACAGATATCAATTACATCATAAAGTTATAAATGGAGACATAATTTGAATTTTTGCATTTAATATGTATATTAGAGAAATGTTTATCAGTAATTGTTTGCCAGGCCTATTTCAGATTAATAACATTAGTGTCACATGATCAAAAGACCACAGAGATCAAAAGAGCAGCATATATGGGACATATATATGGGACAAGTTGGTATATATGGGACAAGTTCTCAATTACCTTATATGGAAATCAAGTGTATAGTGTAGATACTATCAAAAAAGGGACACCAAAAGAGAATGGTAAGTTTTGTTTCAGTAAATTTACCCAATATGCGTGTAAATTTAGTTGCTTTTGAATATTTAAAATTATGCAATACTTAACAGTGTTTCATACTATTGGGAAGTTGTTGGAAAGACCAGAGTCTATCCAGTGCTGTTCTGTTGCTGACATCGGTTCTGACTCATAGCACCCCGTATAGGGTTTCCAAGAGCGGCTGGTGGGTTTGGACTGGTGACCTTGTGGTTATCAGTCCAGTGCTTATCCTACAGTGCCACACCAGCACTCACCCAGCACTATGAAACTTAAGTCATTTTAATCCCACCTTATGTGGAGTGGTAAGGAAAGGTAAATTTAAAAGATGTGTTTTAGAGAACCTTTTGTTTAATACAAGTATATTCAAATACCAAAACGAAACACTGCCATTGAGTTGATTCAGACTCATGGTGACCCTGTAAAAGGGCTTCCGAGGCTGTAAGTCTTAGTGGGCTTATTAGCAAGGCTCATCTTTCTCCCATAGAAAAGCTGATGGGTTTTGAGCTGCTGACCTTTTGTTGGCAGTCCAGTGCTTATCGTATAGTAACAACAGGGCTCCTTAATACATCTTGCAAATCAGTTGCAAAATAGATTAAGTAATTTTGTTGTTTCAGGTGATAACAAATGTTGCTTACTTCAAAATGGCTAAAATTAAAATTGAATGAAAGCCTTAAAACACAGGAAATACTTCTATTTTTTGTACCAAAAATTAGAATGGACAGGATGGATGTTATTCTTTCAGGTTTTAATGTATAATGTTCACAAAACGTTTTTAAATTTTAGAATATAAACCTTTTTTTAGCTTTATAATGTTTTTGTTAGGTATCACCTAGTCAGTTCTGACACATGGGGATCCTATTATAACCTAATGAAACACTGCCCAGTATTAAGCCATCCTCACAGTTTTTGTTGGTTGAGCCCATTGTTGCAGCCACGGTGTCAGTCCATCTTACTGAGGGTCTTCGTCTGTTTCACTGATCCTCCACTTCATAAGGCATGATGTCCTTCTCCAGGGACTGACTGGTTGCTTCTGACAACATGTCCAAAGTATGAGAGATGACATGATGATGGCCATTTCCAAGGAGTAATCAACTGTACTTCTTCCAAAACAGATTTGTTTGTTCTTCTGACAGTCCATGGAATATTCAGTATTCTTCTCTCATACCATAATTCAAATGTTCTGGTCTTGTCCTTTCAAGTGGCAATGTCCCACCTTAAGAAGGTTCTGGATGGGGCTCAGGATTCCCCCTAAGGTCCTATATACTGCAAAGGCTCTGCAAGAAGCCTATTTCTCGGGACAAGTTCTAGAACCCCTTTAGGTATTCCAATCAGTTATAGGTTGAAGACGGGCTTACAAGCTTTCTGTAATCATGTTTCCTGATTAATTATGAGTTTTGTCCCACATTTTCTTCCCACTCTATCCAGGAGCCTCTAAGGTTATCCCTTTCAGAGCAGTTGATAGCTGTAGCTGGGGCATTGCCTAGTTCTTCTGGTTTCAGAGTCATGGACACTGATGTTCATCCACATATCCCATTAGACCTTTGGACTAGTTGATTCCAAGCCTCTTCATTTCTTATCATTCTTCTTTCTTCTGCACATGGAAAGACCAATAGCTGTACCTAGTAGCATTATACTTTAAAAAACAATGTACTTACCTTAATTTAATAATATTTTATTGCTATAAAATGCTAACTATCATCTGAGCCTTCAATGAAGCATAATCTTTTAGCTGGTGCAGGGTCTGCCCTTGGTGTCAATGACTGCTGACTGACTGACTGACCAGAGTAGTTGTTGAAGGTTGGGGCAACTGGCAATTTCTTAAAATAAGACAAGAATGAATATTGCACATCAACTCTCTCTTCCTTGATCACTTGAACATTCAGAGGCCATTGTAGGGTTATTGTTGGCTTAATTTCATTATTGTCTAGTCTCAGAATAAGGAGGCTGGAGAAGATGGGGGAGAGATAGGAAAAGACTGGCCAGTGGAGCATTCATAACACACACACACACACACACACATATTTATTGATTAAGCTTGCTTTCTCGTATGGGCATGGTCCGTAGCATCCCAAAACAATTATAATAGTAACATCAAAGATCACTGATAACAGATCATGGTAACAGCTAAAATAATATTGAAAAAATTGCAACTATGCCAGAACTACCAAAATAGGGCACAGAGACACACAGTGAGCACTTACTCTTGGACATCATTGTCACAAACCTTCAGTTTGTTAAAAAACAACAATAACACACACACACAAAAATCCCAAAAACACCCCAACTCAGTTTCTATGTGAAACAGCTTGTATACAGTTTGAGCGATTTCTCTCTCCATAGTTGTCCCTTTTTCAAAATGTCATATAAATGCAATCTTAATTATAGCCTTTTACCTGCTTTTTCCCATTTACCTTATTTTTTTTTTTTTAGGTTAAACTATGATTCTATGTTTCACTGTAGTTGTTGTTGTTAAGTGCCATCTAGTCAGTTCTGACTCATAACGACCCTATATATGAGTAGCTAGTGGGTTTGAGCAGCTGACCTTGTGGTTCGCAGTCCGGTGCTGATCCTGCAGTACTATCCCAGGAGTCTGTGTCTCGCTAGTTCTTTTTTAATTGCTAAGTAGTAATGTATGACTGGAGTCCTGGTGTGGCAATGGTCCAAACTCACTATCCGCACCTTGGAAACCCTGTACGGGGTCGCTATGAATCGGAACCAACTAAACAGCACTTAACAACAATTGTATGACTACACTATGATTTGCTTATGTACGCACTAGTTAAGGTTTGGTTTTATTATTCTGGTTTTTGATGACTATGAATAGAACTTATAGGAAGAGTCTTATTTAAATTTTTACCCACTTTCGTACCCATTGTTCGTTTGCCTCAAATTTTAACAATTTGTCCTAAATTTTCAGTATAATTCCTTTATTAGATGTCTGTATTTTGGAAATATTTTCTCCCAGTCAGTTTTTTAATTTTCGTAAATGTGTTTAGAAGAACAGAAGTTACGCTTAATTTTTGTTTGCCTGAAGGTCCAGGTTTTATCATTTTCCCTGTAATTAAAAATTTTTCTATATGTACACCCTCACTCTTTTTTACCTGATTAAATTAGATAGGAGCATGTTGCCTTTTCCACCAAGGAACCAGAATTTGATTTATTAATTTGATTAACTTTCTCCCCATATCATTTTATCTTTTATCTTTTTTTTTTTTTAAACCACTCAGGCATATATAATAATTTATATCTCCAAAGGGCACATTCTGCAAGTCTGCCTCCTGGCCACCAGCTCTTACGCCCTCTCTTCTTAGTCCAGGAATCTAGAGTCCTCAGCCACTCCCCCTCTCCATGCCCCCATCTCTGCCTCCTTCTCTGGCATCACTGGTTCTCTGGATAAGGTCCCTCATTCTGCTTTTCCGTTTCTCTCTTGATGGTCCTAGGGTCCTCTGTTTCTGGGCTGTAAGATTAACCACTTCCCTGTTTCTGTTACAAAATTTCTACCTTTACAATTGTGACAGTCGCAATTAGTCATGATAACAATTATGAATCTTACGAATCGTATCCCCGTCTCTTTTCTTCAGACCCATCTAGACAAGATGACAGCTATTCAGTGGGGACTCTTTCTTTCCCCCCAAACTCCCTCTTGAAACCTTGTAAGCCAGTCACTTTGTGCCTTTATTGCCCCCTCATTTTAGGTAGCCAGTGTCTAAGTTGCTTGTCCCCCTGTGTACAGAGGGGGTAGCATTGATACTTGATGTGAGGACTCTTTCCCTCTCTGTTGGTATTTAGAGTAAGTACTGCTCTCAGTATAGGTCAGGTTCATCAAATTGAAGCAATTTACCCTTGTTTCCTTTATCCAAAAAAAATCCCCCCCTCCCCCTTTCAATCTTCCTCTAGTCAAGTTCTGATTATCGAGCCATCAAGGCTAGGTCTAAAGGGTACTTAATGTATGCAAGTTTGGGTGTTCTTGTGCATCTCCCCTCACTTCATATCAGCTGGATGCTTCACTTTGAGCTCTAGCCCTCTGTGGCTAAGTCCTTGTCCATGGGCTCAAGTGTCTTCAGGTCTCACCACACTTTGGACCAACCAGCCCTTCCTCTTCGTCCTCTCATCTCCAGGTCAACGGGATTCAATGGACTGGGTTTGAACTCAGCCCTTTTCTTCATCGCTGCCTTTCTTCCTCTTCCACTCACCAGTAGACCAATGTGGTCGCCAGCAAGCTTACATGCTTGTTTGTGTATTCCCTTTGAGTTTCAGTCTTAGAGGGGAGTTTGTCCTGAAGGCACTTGATTGCTAGCTTTAATGTCTTTCTGGTGAACAGCTTGCTTATTCTTGTAGTAGCCAGTCATGCTGACATTTTTGTTTTGGGTTTTTCCTGCTGATCTTTCTTTGAAGATGTATCTTCTGTCACTGTAGTTGTTCCAGTGTGCTTGTCCTTTCTAGTAGGAATGTCCCACCTCATAAGGTTCTGGATGGGACTAAGGATTCCACCTAAGGTCCTATGCTTTGTAAAGGCTTTACACGAGGCCTATTTCACTGGGCAAGTTGTAGAACCCCTTTTAGGTATTCCAATCAGTTATAGGCTGAAGATGGGCTTACAGGTTTCTCTAATCATGTTTCCCAACATTCCTTTCTATCCCACTCAAGTATCTATTTTACAGTAGTAAGCAAGAGAAACTAATATTCATAAGGCAGTCAAGGATTTTAGTATTATTTATCTTCTTCAAGCTATACCAAGATCCCTATATCCCAGAGCCCTGTTGTTCCAAGATTGAGTATGCATCACTATTTACCTCTGTCCCACTAGGCCATGCAAACCTGTCTCAGTGTTCTCCTATCTATCTTGTTCTTCTGTGCCCTCCCCCTTCTTAATATTGTCCTCCCCAACACCCAAACTAAACCCCCCCCAACCCCATTGTGGTTACCTTATATTCCATTAGTTCTGTCCTCCATTTAAGACAGTCTATTTTATCCTGCAATCTACCTGACCTTCCCACCACCTGGATCTCTGTTCTTCTGTGTTTACCTTCTTTCACATTGTAATTGTTTTGATCATAGACTGACCTCCCAGATCCTCTTTTCTTATCATTATATTCTGTTCTTGACTCTTTCATTTGTCAGTTGAGTTCAAGGTGATCCTGCCATGTACGTCATTCTGTAGTTGTCGTCTGTTCTTGTTGGTTCTCAGTCCACAGAACTTCCTTTAGGATGTTTATCATAGCAGGGTTGGCTTTGGCAAAATCCCTTAGCTTCTATTTATCCTGGAATGTTTTGATTACACCATCATATTTGATTGACAGCTTTGCTGGGTGGTAGTTTTTTTCTTTCAGGGTTTTATATATGTCTCCCCATTGCCTTCTTGCCTGCATAGTTTCTGTTAAGAAATCTGAGCTTAATCTGATTTGCTTGCCTTTTGTATGTTACAGTTCTCTTTTCCCTAGCTGCTTTAAAGATCCTGTCCTTATCTCTGATTTTGGAGAGCTTAATTATTATATGTCTTGGTGATTGTCTTTTAAGGTCTATCCATCCTGGGGTTCGTTGAGCTTCTTGAATGCTTATCTTTTCACTTTTCATGATGTTAGGAAATTTTTCTTCTAGAAGCTCTTCAAATATCTCCTCTGTGGACTTGTGTGATTCTTCCTGTTCCAGAATGCCGATAATACTTATTCCTCTTCATGTTGTCTAACATGAATCTTAGGCCTTCTTCAGATTTTTTAAAATCCTTTTTTGTGTTTGCTCTTCTGTCTTAGTATAAGTGTTGAGAGATTTATCTTCTAGCTCACTAGTTCTGGCTTCTATCTCTTGAATTCTACTCCTTTGCCCTTTTAGTATATTGTCCATTTCTGATATTCTTGTATTAATTGTTTAGACCTTTTTCTGTAGGTTTTGAATTGTTTCCAATGCTGTATCTAATTTAATTGTTCCTTTAGCGTTTTCCTGACTTCTTATTTTTCTCAACTCCATTATATAGTGTTTTGATAAATTTTATAATCATTTTTCTGAATTCTTTCTCAGGCATTTCCAAAGCTTGCCCATCTTCCAGTATGGAGTGTAGGTCTACTTCCAGCTCATTTGCCTCAGTCACTTTGTCTCATTTCTGGACATGTGCAGATATGGTCATCTGCTTATGTTTTTGGGGCATATTCAGGAGTTATCTGTGGCCTTAATACTTAGATGGTTGTGTATTTTGGTATTTCTTTATGCTTTCTGATTGCCTCCAGGTAGATGTGATCAGGAAATGGGCTTCCCTTTTCACTCTTGACAAATTTCAAGATGCCACTGTGGGTTGAGCATCTTGAATTTGAAAGCAATGGATTTCTTGTTACTGCTACAAATTCCCCTATCTGTAAGCTTTCCAACCTTCTAAATATTCCTTTATATGTGGTTCAGAGTTCTGGGACCATCCCCTGAGCTTGCTTGCTCCTGTATTCTGTGTTGTTGCTGAGGGAGCTCCTTACTGCACTTCCACCTGATTTGCCATCTTGTTTGTTCTCTCTTTAGCTTTTATCTTGATTTACTTTCTGTAGCTTTTTAATTTTGTTTCAAGTTCTTTTATTTTTCTCAACATAACCATTGTTTATGTTAATGAAGCACTTCACCTCTCAGTGCTTATCTGTATAAATGAAGCTGGTGGGAACATTTAACTATTAGATTTATGATGACATTAAAGCAGCTTTGCAAAGCATCTGGAACATTTAATAAACACCTATTACTGTGGATTCCAATAATTGAGGCACAAAAACTCTTGTTTTTTTTTTTTTTTGCAGGTTGCTGGAGGAGCCAATCTGAGTCAGATTTCAGAAGCACTGAGCAGATACAGGAACCGGGCATGTTTTATGAAGGAAGCTCTCTACAGACTCTTTACAGAGACGTTTTCAGTGCAGATAACTATGCCTGCCATTTTAAAGGTAACTGCTCCTCAGAAAAGCAGTTTTAGTATTATTTCTTAGTTAAATAGAAGGTTACTCACCAAACACATTGCATACAGTAATTTATATCCAGTATGAGTTACATAATGACATATATCCTGTAGCGCCCTCACACAGAAAAGAAAACAATGTTAGGCTTACCTGCCATACCCTTGAAGCATCTCAGTCTTTTCAGTCCATATGAAATCAGTTTGAATCATGAAGTTTTTAGAAATTGGCAAGTATAGAGACATTGTTATATTTTGTCTAAAATGTTGTTAGGTGTTGTTGATGCAATGTGACAGAGTAGTAGAACTGACCAGCAGAGTTTTTCTAGGATGTCCCTGTGAGTCGGGATTGACGTGGTGGCAGTGGGTTTGGCTTGGTTTTGGGAACCTTTTTTATTTTTTAAATGTTTTATTGTGAATTGAGCGATAGTTTACATGGGAGAACATCAGTTGTACATTCATCCTATAGTATTTCATTTCATTGCAATGATACAATACCCTCCGTAAATCATCATTCAACAATATTTACTTCTATTCCCTCTGTTGTTGTTGTTGTTATTGTTTTTGGATGTACACCAAAACACTCAGAAATATGCAATAATTCAAACACCCAAAGGGCATATCCTGCAAGCCTGCCCCCCAGCCACCAGCACATAGCCCCTTTTCCTTTATAAGTCTAGAGTCTCCAGCAGATCCATCTCTCCACGTCATCATCTCTGCCTTCATCTCTGGTGTTGCTACTTCTCTGAATAGGTTCCCATAGTCCAGTCCTGCTCTTCTCCCTTCATGGTCCAGGGTCCTCTGTTCCTGGACTGCAAGATCAACCACTCCCCTCTTTTGCTACAAAATGTCTACCTTTACAGTTGCAACAATCACAATCAGTCACAATAACAATTACTCACTATTGAACCACAAGAATCTTACCCCATCTCTCCTTCACCAGCCCCATCTAGACAGGTTGAAAACCACTCAGTGGAGATTCTACCTTCCCCCACATCTTCTGAAACTAAACTCCCTCTTGAAGACTTGTAAGCCAGTCACTTTGTGCCTTTATGTTGTTGTTAAGTGCTGTCGAGTCAGTTCTGACCCATATCGACCCTGAACAGGGTTTCCGAGGCTGTGAATCTTTACGGGAGCAGAAAACCTCATCTTTCTCCTGCAGAGCAGCTGGTAGTTTTGAACTGCTGACCTTTAGGTTTGCAGCCCGATTCATAACCACTACGCTACCAGAGCTCCTTTACTACATCCATAAGTATAGGTCAAGTTCATCAAATTGTAGCGATTTACACTTGTTTTCTTTATCAAAAAACAAAACAAAAAACCCTTTGCTCTTGAGTCAGTTATTTTAATTTTTTTTTAATTTTTCATGTTTTATTGTGAATTATGTGATAGTTTACCTGGGAGGAAAACATTAGCTTTACATTCATCCAACCCTGTATCGTTTCATTACCATGGTTACAATCCCATCCATGCATCATCAGCCAACCAAAGGGTATACCCTGCAAGCCTGTCCCTCAGTCGTCACTACATAGCCCCTCTCCCTCTCTGGGTCTAGAGTAGTTTTGGGGAACTTTTATGGTAACAGATTACCAGATATTTCTCCTCAGATTTGCCCTAGGTGTGTTTGAACTACCAGCCTTTCTGTTAGCTGTTGAGAGTACTTAACCATTGTGCTACTGGGGCTCCTTTTGCCTAAAATAAGACTTACTAATTTAATCCTGGTGTGGTGCTATGGACTAAATGCATCAGACTGCAAAGTTGTTTTAACTGCAAGGTTGGTGGTTCAAGCTCACCAGCTGCTCCTTGGAAACCCTATACAGGGTCACTGTGGGTCAGAGTCGACTCAACGGCACATAACAACAACAACAACAATTTAGCACGATATCACTTTGCCCTAAAATTTGGTTTATTCATTTCATCACTTTTTAAAAACTTGTGTTTGAAAACATCTGAAAGAAAACAGCAACATTGCTCCCAACAGGAATAGAATAAAAATCCAAAATTTGAGGAGGCTGGATCCTTCCTACATTGGAAGTCTTTTGTGAATGCAGTAAAGTTTACAGGACCCCAGTACTTTCTTTATGCCTGTTTTGTGATGCTTTTTTCAGTTGCATGGTTTTTTTGGCATTCCTCACAGTGTTTTTTATGTGTGTGATTTCTCTCACAAAACTTTAAGCTGAAGAACAGAGTATGTTTGTGTCTAATGCAGTAGCTATCACAATGCTTTGCATGGAATGAAGATCAGTAAATTGTTATGAAATTAATTCATTTTACAGCTGAGAATACAGAGGTCCAGTGAAGGGAAGGACCGTCCCAAAGTCCTACAGATAATTAATGGTGTTGTTATGTGCTGTCGAGTCGATTCCAACCCATAGTATCTCTGTATAGGGTTTCCTAGGAGCAGATGGTAAGTTTGAACCATGCGGTTCAAACAAACTTTGCAGTCCAGCGCATTAATCCACATGCCACACCAGGATAGTTAAATGTTAGGTGCCATCGAGTCAGAACCGACTCATAGCGACCCCATGCACAGCAGAACGAAACAATGTCCAATCCTGGGCCAACCTCACTACCGCTGCCACACTTGAGTCCATCGATGATGCCACCTGGCCGATCCATCTCGTTAGGGGTCTTCCTCTTTTTCTCTGACCCTCCACCTTACCCAGCATGACATCCTTCTCCAGTGACTGTTTCCTCCAGACAATATGTCCAAAGTATGAGAGGTGAAGCTTAGCCATCCTGGCCTCCAAGGAGCACTCTGGCTGCACTTCTTCCAAAACAGATGTATTGGTTCTTTTGGCAGTCCATGGCACTTTCAGTATTCTCCAATACCACAACTCAAAGGCATCAATTCTTCTATGATCTTCGTTATTCACTGTCCAGCTTTCACATCCATATGAGGCTATTGAAAACACCATGGATAGTTAATGGCCACGTTTAAATTAGGAGGTATTATGCAATAACTTGAATGTGCTACATGAAATATACTAAGGCTAGGGAACACCTGTTACTATCCCAATGCCCAAATATGTTTGCCAACTAACACAAAAACGAGACTGTATTAAATAATGTCGTCGTTTTATATGTCACTAAAATCAAGTTCATCTTCAGCTTGTGACTACAGGAATGAGGAACCATCCATTGGACTTGCCAGTGCAGTTCACAGCCAGTGCTTGTGCCCTCAACTTAACGCGCCAGGGCCTGGCCAAGGGAATGCCTGTTCGTCTATTGTCAGAGTTTACCTGTCTGCTTTTCAAGGCCCTGAAAAATTTCCCCCATTACCAGCAGGTAACTTTAATTGAATATTTGACTGTGATTTAAAACTCCAGATAAATAGTTGAAGAAATATGTTTTACTTCGTTCTGGTGTTTCATCCTACTTGAGAGAGAGACAGAATAGTTAGATAAGAAGTCCATCGTTTATTCTTTTTAAAAAAATTGGAAATAGTAGTTAAGTTAAAAATATTTTAAATGACTCATAAACCAGATGCCTAGCAACATATGAGATTAACACTTTGGTATATATCCTTATAGACATAAAAGTCTGCTCATTTTAATATTTTGATTTGATTTATGCAGCTAAGTAGAAGCTAAACTTTTTATAGTTGTATTTTCTTTTATAAGTTGTGTGTTTAGCATGTCTTCTTTATTCTGTTTCTTTTCTACTAGGGTATTTTTGTCTTTCTGATACTTTATATGTTTATAGTAAATATTTGAAATAGAATTCAGAAGTAGATCCATACATGCATATGGAAAAAAAAACACAAAACAAAGACCAAAAAAGCCCATTGCCATCATGTTGGTCCCCCGCTAGGGGTTCCACAGCTGTTTATCTTTAAGGAAGTGAACTATCATCTTTGTCCCATGGAACAGTTGGGTGGTCTTTTGTTTGGTGGCTGAGCACTTTAATTATTATGTAGCCAGGGCCATGGAGTCAGTTCTGAATCATAGGAACCCTGTGTAGTGTTTCTGAGGAGTTGCTGCTGGGTTTGAACTGTGGACCTTGTGATTAGCAGTCCAATGCTTATCCTACAGTGTCACACCAGAACTCTAAACTTAGTATGGTTATATAAGTGCTGTTGAGTCAGTTCTGATTCATATCGACCCTGTATAGGGTTTCCAAGGAGCAGCTGGTGGGTTTGAACCACCAACCTTGTGGTTATTAATCTAGTGCTGATCCAATAGCGTCACACCAGGAACACATGTATAGACAATTGAAAACTAACAAGGATGCCAGAGTAATTCAGTGGGGAATGAAATGCTAGTCTTATCAACAGATGGTGTTGAAACAGTGTTGCAGATTCATATGGAGAAAAATGAACTTTGACACTTGAACTTTGAACCTCCCACCATGGAGTCGTGGTGTCGCACTGCACTGGACCTCAAGGTTATTTTGAATTACAAGAGCAATGTTTAAACCCATCAGCAGCTCCTTTGAAACTAGGCAGGGTATCCTATGAGTTGGAACCGTCTTGACAACACTTAACAACTGCTCCTACCATACACAAAAATTAAGTTGCGTTGAATCACAGATATCAATATAAATGCTGAAACTAAAACTTCAAGAAGAAAATACTGGAGAAAATATTTTTAGCCTTGCAGTACCAGGCAAAGATTTCTTAGATCAGATAGAGAAAGTGTATATCATAAAAAAACTGGAGTTCATCAAAATTAGAAACTGCTCACACACGCAAAAAAAATTTTAATGAAAAAGTCAGCCACAGACTGGACAAAATGTCATATATGTATACATGTATTAACGTATGTTGTTTAGTGGCGATGAGTTGGTTCTGACTCACAGTTACCCATATAGCGTTTCTGAGCAGTGACTGGTGAATTTGAACCATTGACCTTTCAGTTAGTAGTCCAGCGCCACACCAGTACTCCAGGTGTAGATGTATGTGTATGTCTGTATATACACACACACACACACACACACACACACACACACACACACACACACGTGCATGCATGTGTATGTGAGAGGGCTTCCAAAAGTTCATGCAATAATTCCGTTATCTATTTTTTTTTTAGTTTTTATTGTGAATTTGAGTGAAGGTTTACAGACAAAATCATTAGCTTTATATTCAACAAATTATACACTGTTTCATCTCAATGATTATAGTCCCCTTCCTACAATAAGTTATCCTGCTTCCTCCCTGCACCTTCCCTTTTACATCTTATATTTCACAAATAAAACAAAGCAAAAATATTTTATGTACACATATAAATCAAAAAATACATAATTCATGTAAATGTCCAAAGGGCACATTCTGCAGGCACACAGTCTTTCTCAGTCCATGACCCTAGAGCCCGCAGCCGCTCTGTTGCTCCATGCCACTGCCTCTGCCACTGTCGCTGCTTTTCTAGTTAGGGACCTCACACTTCAATTCCATTATTTATTTATTTTTAAGTTTTATTGTGAACTGAGTGATAGTATACATGGGAGAACACTGGCTTTATGCCATCGTTTCATTACAATGATTACAATCTCTGTGTGTCATCATCCAACAGTATTTGCTTACATTCCCTCTGGTTTGTTTTGTTTGGGGGGGCAGGTAAGGGAGGTGGGATGTACACAAAACACTCAGGAATATATAATCATTTAAACAACCATAATGCACATTCTGCAAGATTGCCTCCTGTCCAAAAGTACCCAGTCCCTCTCTTTCCATGAGTCCAGAGTCCCCAACTGCTTCCTCTCTCCATGTACCCATCTCTGCCTCCATCTCTGGTGTCGCTACTTCTCTCTATAGTGTCTCACATTCTGCCTGTGCTCTTCTCCCTTGATGATCTTAGGGTCCTTTGCTGCTGGACTACTACTCCCCCATTTTTATTACGAAACCTTTACAGTTATAACAGTCACAATTAGTCATGATAACAGTTACTATTGAATCTTAATGTTATCCCCATCTTTTTTCACCAGACCATCTAGACAAGATGAAAACTATTCAGTGGAGACTCTATCTCCCCCGCAGTCTCTTAAGCTAAACTCCCTCTTAAAAATTTGTAAGCCAATCACTTTATCCCTCTATCACCCCCATCATTTTAGGGGGCCAATGTCTAAGTTGCCTGTTCCTATCTATTCTGTATACAGAGGGGATAGGACTGATATCTGATGTGAAGATTCCTTCCCTCTCAGTTAGTACCTTGAGCTGTTGTTGTGAAGTGCCATTGAGTTGGTTCCAACCCATAGCGACCCTATAGGGTTTCCAAGGAGCAGCTGGTGAACTTGAACTGCTGACTTCAAATGGCTTTGCAGTCTGGCACATTATCCCACAGCACCACATCAGGACTCCACTACCTTGAGCTACTACATCCATAAATATAGGTCAAGTTCATCAAATTGTAGCCATTTATACTCGTTTCCTTTATCAGAAAATTTTTTTTTTTTTTTAATCTTTCTCATGGTCACCAGCCAGCTTATATTCCTGCTCATGTGTTTCCTTTGAGTTTCAGTCATGTGAGGGGTCCATTAGCTTTTTTTTTTTTAATGTTTTATTGTGAATTATGTGATAGTTTACATGGGAGAATATTAGCTTTACATTCATCCTATCGTATGTCGTTTTATTGCCAATCCTACAATCCCCTCCATACATCATCAAACAACCAAAGCCTACCCCCAAGTCCTCAGCACACAGCTCCTCTCTCTCCCTGGGTCTAGAATCCCCAGTCACTCCATCTCTCCACATCATGGTCTCTGTCTCCATCTCTGGTGTCACTGCTCCACTGGGTGGTGTCCCACTCTCTGCTCTTCTCCCTTGATGGTCCCAGGGACCTCTGCTCCTAGACTGCAAAGTTCATCACTCCCCTCCTTTTGCTACAAAACATCTACTTTTACATTTCCACCCCTCACAATCAATCCTGATAACAATTATTCACTATTGTATCACAAGAGACCTATCTGCATTTCTTTTCATCAGCCTCGCCTAGACAGATTGGATACTACTCAGTGAAGATTCTACCTTCCTTCGCATCCTCTGGATCTAGGCTCCCTCTTGAAAACTTGTAAGCCAGTCACTTCTCGCCTTTGTAGCTCCCCCTATTTTGGGTAGCCAATGTCCAAGCTTCCCATCTCTGTCTACTCTGTGTATGGAGGGAGGGGTTGAGAATGATCCTCGCTGTAAAGATTTGTTCCCTCTTTTGAGCTACTGTATCCATAGGTGTAGGTCAAGTTCATCAAATTGTATCAGAATACTTTTTTCCTCTTCTTTCTTATTCTAGTTGAGCTCTGATTCCAATAGCTTTTAATTCCATTTTTTCCATGAACCTTTTAAAACTTGCTTGTCTATAATAAGGACAACTTCATCTTTCTCCCGTGGAGTAGCTAGTGGGTTTGAACCACTGGTCTTGTAGTTAGTAGCCCAATGCTTGCCCAAAACACCAAGCAAAATCATATATTCACGTGAGGCTTATACATGAATGTTTACAATAGTTATTCATAATTGCAAAATAAATGTTGAAATAACCCAATTACCTATTAAGTGAATGGCAAAATCATATAAGGAAATATTTGTTGTCATTGTGTGCTGTTGAGTCAGTTCCAACTCTTAGAGACCCTGTATAGGTTTTCTGAGAGCGGCTGGTGAGTTGGAACTACTGACCTTGTAGTTACCAGTCCCTGCTAATCCCACAGTGCCATACTAAGTAAATTAATAATAAAAAGGAATGAAGTGATAACACATGCAACCACATCAAAAAATATGCTTAACAAAATAATCTGGAATCTTAGAAAAGACAAATCTTATCTATAATGACAATAATTTTTCTGGGGTTGGTAATGAATAGAAGGGGCAGAAAGGAACTCTTTGAAGTGATGGGAATATTTTATATCTTGATTGTGGTTACACTGGTGTATGAATTGGTGTGGCATTGTAGGTAAAGAACTGGACTGCTAACCCAAGGTCAGAAACCCTATACAGGGTCTCTAGGAGTCGGAGCCAAACTGGTAGTGGTGGTGGTGTGCCATGAAGTCAGATTCAACTCATAGCAACCCTATATAGGGTTTCTGAGGCTGTAAGTCTTTACAGGAGCAGAAAGCCTCATCTTTCTTCTGCGGAACCGCTGGTAGTTTCGAACTAGCTGACCTTGAGGTTAGCAGCCTGACTCGTAACCACTTGGCTACCAGAACTCCTTGGAACCGAACTAGAGGGTACTGAACAAGAAACAACAATTGAAGTGTGTATACTTTAATATGACTTGGCTTGTTATTTTTTTAATACAACAAGGAGGGTAGTCTTGTACCCTTACAAAGAGCTGTTATATTTTTCTATTCCTGTATTTTTTTGGATAGCACTTTAGGATGATCACCAAGCTGCTAACCACAAGGTCAGTAGTTCAAACCTCCTTAAGAGAAAGATAAGTCTTTTTGCTCCTTTGAGATGTATAGCCTTGTTAACGTTATATAGGGTTGCTATGAGTTGGAGCTAACTCAGTAGTACTGGGTTTTGTTTTTTTGTGTGTTTTTTTCCCTGGTTTATACCTTTCCTCAGATTCTTTCCAAGGGAGGCCCTTTTTCTTTCATAAATGTAACATTTATGAACATTTTCTTTCATAAATGCTCAACCCCTGCTGATCGTAGGTAGAAAGTAGGCTCTATCACAGAGGTAGATAAGCACTCTGACAAAGACATATGCCATCCAGTAGATGGCCAAGATTCTGGTGGATCATCTATGAAGGTAGTTTCAAAAAGTCTGTGGAAAAGTGGAATTAAAAACCAGCAAAAAATTTTACAAACTTTTTAAGCTCCCTTGTATACTGGCATACAGGCAGACTGCTTTCCTGCCAGGATGCAGTGGGTATACACCCTTCATGGTCAAAACTGGAGGGATTGTTCTTTAGGCAGAGATTAAGTGCGAAACTTGGAAAGGGCCAGGTACATAGTGTGTCCTCAGTAGAATATGAACAGCAAAACTCACTGGTCGCACCTTCCAAATGCTAAGAATGTTGTTTAGAACAGGATATACATTTGCTCAAGATTCTTTTTCTTTTATTCCCTAAAAGTTACAGAAGAACTGCCTACTTTCCTTAACCAATTCCAGGATTCTTGTGGATGTTCCATTTGACAGGCAAGTATAAAGCTTCATCTTCTGATTGGAACATTGACCAGGGTTAACTCTGAGTACTGTTAGCTCTTAATCAGTTCCTTAGCCTGAGCCTGATGAGGGTTGGGATAGTGTTTAGGGGACAAGATTACTTCTCAATGTTGCCTCCCAAAGTGCAATTCTAATACAGGACAGTGGGTAAGAACATGAACCCTTCTGTTGAAATTTGTAAAGCAGTGATTCTTAGGAGAATTGAGTAAGATAATGTTTGGAAAGTTAAGAAGTACCAGTGTTGCACTGTAGGTGAATGTGCTGAACTCTGCAAGGTTGGTGGTTTGAGTTCAGCTCCTGTACAGAGTCACTGTGGAACAGAACCAGCTTGACGGCACTCAACAACAACAGTTTCAGAAGTATAGGCTGTTTTAAATATTAGTCATTCTTTTTGATATTATTAATAACTTTTAAAAAATCATCATTCTAGAAATTCCAGAGGGATTCTTCGTGGGACCTTTGGGATCTTCCAGGTTCATGTATTTAAAGAGTTGCTTAAAAAGCAGAAAAGTGAAGTGCAGACTGATAAGAACAAAGCCTCTTTATCTATGGGTGTGAGTTGTAAGCTATGCCACTGTAGTTGGTTGATTGACTTACATTTTAGCACTGCGTAGAATTCAAATGACAAGTGACTACCTCTTAAGGGACTTCTTTATTTTCAGGCTCATCACAGTAGAAACTGTCCATCTTTCTTAGAATCCTGTTTGCCAAATGCTTTTGTTTTTCATAGCTGAAGTTTTAGAACTCCAAGGCTATTTCTGTTAACAGAATTTAGAAAGGGGAGGCTAAGTGATTTCTTCTCTCCCCACATACAGTTCCACAAACTTTATTATTGTGAGAAAAATCAATACTGCTTTTCAGATTTGATGCTGCCAAATTTGTCATGAGATGGCTCTGTGACCGTGAAAACCCCAAGATGCAAACAATGGCAGTGAGCATCACCTCTCTTCTAGCCCTGCAGGTATGTGGCTCCTAAGTCAAGATTCCTATTTTCCCAGTCTTCACAGATTTGCTATATTTCACTCTATTTTTACTTATAGCTCTCACCTGAACAAAGTGCACAACTCAAGGGAGAGCTCCTTATGGCGGTCAAAGTAAGCTGATTGTTACTTTTATATCCTTTTTGTTGTTAAAGTGATTTCATAAATTCAGTTTAAAAAAATCAAATCATTCTGAAAGTCCTATAATGAAAAATATGTATGTGATTTTGTGAATCTGTGTGTGGAAAATCTGTCAGATCTACAACTGTTGCTTCTTGTATTTATCGCCACATTGATAAATAAAAGATTTTCTAAGTCCCGTAATTTTTGATTTGTCAGTTTTAGATACAGATACTGACTTTTCTGCCAGGTGAATATGGATTTAGCTCTCCTACAAATGTCTGCCAATTACCTTCTTCCACCGACCCTAAACACATTTTCTGTATTTACATTATTATGATTATACTAACATTGCTCACTGAAATTGTACATCATCTTACTTTGAACTTCTGTTTATTCTGAGATGAGATTTGAACTAATTTAGTTTTTTAAACTTTGGAGTCCCTTGTATGTTCTGTGAATTTACATATTTTTCTTTTGATTTGTTGACTTTTTTTTAACTTACAGTATTTCTGTATATATTTAGGAAATAGACCTTTGACTATAAGAAAAGATGCATGTATTTTCCCTAGTTGGCTATTTGTCTGGGTTTACTTCATATATGGCATGTTTTACCCTACAATATTTAAAAAATTTTAATTGTTTAAATTTACTTATTTATTTTTAAATGCCTCTGGGATTGATAATTGTTATTGTTGTTAAGTGCCATTGAGTTGGTTCCGACTCATAGTGAGACTGTTTAGGGTTTCCAAGGCTGTAAATCTTTGCAGAGGAAAGCCTCATGTTTCTCCTGTGGATTTGCTGGTGGGCTCAAACCACCAATGTTGTAATTCGATGTCCAGTGTTGATCCATAAAGACCCACTTCACTGCCCTCTGGAATCATTGGTGATGGTGGTTATGTGCTGTGGAGTCGGTTCTGACTCATAGCGACCCTGCACAGGGTTCCCGAGGCTGTAAACCTTAACGGGAGCTGAAAGCCTCATCTTTCTCCTGCAGAACTGCTGGTAGTTTTGAACTGCTGCTGACTGTGAGGATAGCAGCCCAACTTGTAACCACTGTGCTACCAGAGCTCTTTGGGATCATTTGATAGCATACTTTAAAAGTATTTTCCTACTCCTTGGAAGGTTTTTTTTTTTTTAATACTTATTTTTTAATCTAGTACTTCTACATTTTCTCATTTTCTCTCCTTAAAGCATGTGAATGTTTGATTCTTTCACAATGTTTTTGAGATTGTAGTGAGCTATTATAACTTTTCTTCCCAATGTCTACTCAAATGCTTCTATATCCTTTATTGAATAATTTTTTTTCTTTTCTTGGCTTTTATCCTATATACTAAAGGAGCTCTGGTAGTGTAATGGTTATGAATTGGGCTGCTAATCTCAAGGTCAGCAGTTTGAAACTACCAAACTACCAGTAGTTCTGTGGGAGAAAGATGAGGCTTTCTGTTCCCGTAAACATTTACAGCCTCAGAAAACCTGTACAGGGTCACTATGGGTAGGAATCAACTGGACAGCACTCAACAACATCATATACATGTATTTACATCTATTTATAGATTCTAATATGTTCCATTAATTTTAAGTTTGCTCTGTGTATTCAAATTTTCTTAGTGTCATTTTTTTTTTTTTAATTGTGAGCTGAGTGCTAGTTTGAATGGGAAAACATCAGCTTTACACCTTCATTTCATTGCAATGATTACAATCTCCTCCATGCATCATCATTCAACAGTTTTGCTTTGGGATTATGTTAAATTTATCAGTTGACTTAAAAGAATTAATATCCCTGTGATACTGATTCTTCCTGTATGAAAACAGGATGTTTTCCATTAATTTCATTTCCCCCAGAAGTATGTTTCCTGTTGTTTTTAATCGAATCTTGAAAATATTTGGTATCCATCCAGTAGGTTTAGAGGATAAAAATTATGAGTGGTTTGTTGAATGTGAGACCAGTGAACTATTCTGTAAAGCTTTACTCAATTTACAAGAAATCTTTTTTTTTTTAAAGTGGTTTTGGACACATTAATTTCTGAGATGTTTGAAATGTCAAGTAATCAGTTTGATGCTGCTGCTGTTAAAGTGCTGTCGAGTCAGTTCCAACCCATACCAACCCTGTGCAGCGTTTTGTAGGAGTGGCTGGTGAGTTTGAACTGCCAACCTTGTGATTCAAACCAGTCCAGTGCATTAACCCATAGCTCCACACCAAGAGGGCTATGAATATCATTTTGATAGTGAATGAGATCACCTAGAATGAATGTACAATGTATGTATAAGAAAGGCTGGCTTTTTAGAAGAAAAGTGCAGAGGCTTGTGGAAGAAAGAAGAGGCTTTCTGTTCGTGTAAAGATTTACAGCCTCAGAACCCTATACAGGGTCACTGTGAGTCAGAACTAACTGGATAGCACATAACAACAACACATACTTATGTTGGAAGAATAGGAGGAGTCAGGAAAGGACATGGAGAAGGAGCATCTAAAGTAAGTTAGAGAGCCAGGAGAGAGGGGTATCACAGAATCCAAGGAAAATGTGTCAAATGCTAATGATTGGCTGAATGAAACAGAACAGTTAACAACTGGGTTTGGCAGATGAAAGTCTTTGGTGATCTAGATTATGTTGTTTTAGTAGAAAAGTGGGGCAAATCCTGATTGGAGTAATGATGATAAGCAAATGGGGATTTAGAAAATGCAGACAACTTTTTGCTATGTCTTGATGAGATTCCAAGAAATAAGGAAACGTTATGGAGTCTAGTAAGGAGCTCTGGTAGCGTAGTGGTTACGAATCGGGCTGCGAACCTTAGGGTCAGCGGTTCGAAACTACCAGCCGCTCCGCGGGAGAAAGATGAGGCTTTCTACTCCCGTAAAGATTTACACCCTCGGAAACCTTGTACAGGGTCGCTATGGGTCGGACCCGACTCGATGGCACTTAACAACAACAACAACAATGGAGTCTAGAGGAGGCCTGGTGAGGCGTTGCAGGAAAATGCACTGGACCGAAGGTCAGTTTGAACCGCAAAGTTGACAGTTCACACTCACCAGCTGCTGCTTAGAACCCCTATACAGGGTCACTATGAGTGGGAACTGACTCGAGATGGCACTTAACATAGAGTCTGTACGATTTGTTTGTTTAAAAGGTATGTTACATTAAGATAAATTTATGCCCATGAGAATAGTTTTTAAAAGAGATCATAGGCAAGACTGAGGAAAATAATTTTGGTGCTATATTGTGTTTCTCTGGGGAGTGGATCTAGAGCAAAAGTAAAATGGTAGGCTTTATATAGGAGCAGGGAGGAAGGAAAACAAGTACAAGTAGATTGGTAGGTTTTGTTAGGAAGAACTATAGTTTTCAGTGAAAAATGAGATGAAGTGTTCAAATGAGGCATAAGAAGATGGGGAATGAAGTTTGAGGAGAGAGAATCGTGGGAAATATGGTAGAATTGCCAGGTACAGTTCTATGACAATTAAAAATTTGTTATCAGATACTGATATTGACCAGCTGAGTACAATATTTTTAGATATTCAGCTATTTTGAGAGACACATGGAGTAAACTGATAGTTGATTTAACTAAGGTAGAAGTTTTTGCAAGATAGTATGTGATGAAGGAATCATTGGTGTTGCTGGGAATTGTTGCTGTTAGTGCCACCAAGTGGGTTCCGACTCATCACCACCCTGTACTGGGTATCTGAGGAGCAGCTAGTGTGTTTGAACTGCTGACCTTGTGATTCACAGTCCAGTGCTGATTCTACAGCACCACACGTATATAGAGAGCAACACATTTATCTAAGTAATGAAAGAACACAGAACCATTGTAGCAAATAATGGAGTCTTTGGAGAGGCAGTTTAAGGTAAAGATGCCAAGATCTCAGGCTTTAGATTAAAATAGATCAGGCTTAGCCACTTAACCACTGTGAGAAACCTTGCCTATGTTGACAAATACTCAAGTAATCCAATCTGTATTCATTTTAGTGAGAGAGAGGTTTTCTTTTTGCAGAATTGGGCACCCAACCTAGTAGACAGGGGCCGACGCACTATAGGGGCCACCACAAACAGGTTTTTATTCTCGTCTCCAAAAAGCCCCTCCTCCAGTTCCAGTTCCCCATATGCAATTCTATGGTACATCCCATTTTCCCTTCTCCCAGAGAAGCCAAAATAGCTTGCCCATTGTCTTAATGGCTGTATTCTTACTTAAATTTTCACGTCCTAGAACAGTCAGGTTACATAGTCCTCCCTGTATGTAAATCAACAATCTGTCTGCCAGGCCTAGCAGTCTCATGAATTCCTGAAGATGGACCACACCCACAAGAGTTATTTCTCACACC
This sequence comes from Chrysochloris asiatica, assembly GCF_000296735.1. NCBI lineage: Eukaryota > Metazoa > Chordata > Mammalia > Afrosoricida > Chrysochloridae > Chrysochloris > Chrysochloris asiatica. The sequence goes on from NW_006408544.1 coordinate 17,944,696, forward strand.
ACCATGTGCCTTTATAATTTATCTCTCTCTACTTTGCCTGGGATTTTGTAGCCATTGTCTTGTGGTTATTTTGAATACCATTAAGATAAAGCATGAAAAGCATCTAGTCTTGGGCCTGACCAGAGTGGCTGCTTTCTGGGTCACTGGGCTTATATTTTTGTATCTTTTAGTTAATAGATAAAATGAAAATTGCTTTTTTTCCCTCTCAAATAACAATCAATATATTTGAAAGAAAATAAAACATAAATACTAGCTGTACTTGTGTTCAGTAATATTCTGATCTAAAATGAGACATGGAGTCCTGGTGTGCTGCTGTAGGATAAAGCACTGGACTGCAAGGTTGGTTTGAATCACAAGATCAGCAGTTCAAACTCACCAGCGGCTCCTTGGAAACCCTGTACAGGATCACTATGAGTCAGAACTGACTCCATGGCACTTAATAACAACAACAACAACAAAATGAGACATAAGAAGCTTCATTGAAGTGATCTGGTGGTTTCCTCAAGCTGTGAGATCATGTGGCTATCATACTGACATACTCCACCCACACTGGCCTATTCAATGGCCGTTGCTATCAAACAGATTCTAGCTCATAGTGACCTATGGGACAGAGTAGAATGGTATCCACAGTTTCTATACTGTTTCCAAGGCTATAACAGTTATAGAAACAGACTGCCACATGTTTTTCATATGGAGTGGCTGTTGGGTTCAAACCGCTAGCCTTTTGATAGCAGCTCACTACTTAACCCCACTGTACCACCAGGACTCCTTCAGTAAATGTTTAATTGCCTCAGAACTTTGTATGTGCTCTTCTTTCTGCCTAGCATACTCTTCCAATCCCAAGTTCCATTCCTTGCTTGGCTGCCGTATCCTTTTTCTTCAGGTCTTAGGTTATATGAGAGGCCTCTCACTCCCACTTGTTCTAATGTTAAGTCTTAGGCTTTTACTCTTTTCCTGTAAATCACTTATCAAAACTTGAAATTCTTTAATATAGTTGAGAAAAACAGTTCTTTCTCCAACCTGACTTACAGGAATTTCTAATACAGAGGTGCTCTCTAAATGTTCTGAAGCTGCTGTATACTTGATTACGAGTCTTTATATCAGGCACCAAGAACTGGACTGAATGTTCATTAACATTTGTTTATTTCTTTTCATCCAATTTTAAAAAAAAAAACCTTAAGAGGTAGGTATAATTCATTTTACTAGAGAAAATGGATCACACAGCTATTAAATGCTGGAACTTGGGTTTGGAACCCAGCTTTGATTCTAAACGTCATCTTAACTATTGCTTTCTGTATACTGGAATGGATTGTCAGTTATAAGAGCATCTTACTCCTTGTCTTTTGGTTTTCAGGAGCTTCTAGCAATAGTAAAACAGAAGATGATTGAGAATTTAGATGATGTCACCCTCTTGTTTACTTTGAAAGCACTTTGGAATCTTTCAGATGATTCTCCAGCTGTGTGCAAGCACTTTATTGAAAATGAAGGATTGGCAATCTTCATCCAAGTCTTGGAGGTGAAAAGACAGGATTGAGTTTATATGTAAAGTGTGTTTCCTCATGATAAACTTATTAATTGCATGTTCTTTTGACAGACTTTTTCAGAGTCAGCAATACAAATCAAAGTTCTTGGCTTTTTGGTAAGAGAATTATTTTGAGTTAATTCTAATTACTTAAAAAAGAAGAAAGCAAATGCTTATGTAGTACATACGAAGTGGCACTGTAGGATAAGCACTGAACTGTTCAGTGTAAGGTTGGAGGTTCAAACCCACCAATCACTCCTCAGAAACCCTATATAGGGTTGTTATGAGTTGGAACCCACTCAGCAACACTTAACAACACTATGCTAATCACTGTTGTAAGTAACTGGTTGACATGTATCACTCATCGTATCATCCCAATAAAGTAAATGCCATTGTGTATCAGTCATCTACTGCTATGAACAGACTATAATTTGTGACTTAAAACAACATCGTCTTTATGTGAGATTCTGCGGGTCTGTTGCTTAAGGTGGACTCTCTTGGACAGTTCTGCTGGTCTCACCTGCGGTTACTCATATAGTGTCAGTCATCTGGCTTTACTGGGGCTGGATGGTCTAAGGTGGCCTGTCTCTCGTGTTTGGCAGATGGCGCGGTCTGTTGGCTGCACTTTGTACTTAACGGCGATCACCCGGCAGCAGTAGAGTGCAAGCCCATTATAGAAGTGCTTCTTAAACCTCTTTCTACATTACGTTTGCTAATATTCCATTGGCCAAAGCAAGTTTCATGGTTAAGCCCCAGGTTAAAGAATTTAGAGGAAAAGACTTTACCCCTTGATGGGAGGAACAGCAAAGTCACATTGCTAAAGAACATATATATATATACACACAGTGATAAAGAGAAAATCTGGCATGTCTTATACAGTGTTACTCACATTTTTATAAATACAGAATCTGAGGAAGAGACAGGTCATTTACCCCAAGTCTTTATGTAATAAAATTATATATCACTATCTTTAGGAAGCAAAGAAATTCCTCAGTTGTAGATTATCATGATTGGCAGTACAAAAGTGTAAACAAAGAAATTTCTGAAAAATTATCCTAATAAAAATTTATATGATAAAGTATTATAGTACTTGCAAGATCAGTTTGAACCACAGGGTTAGTGGTTCAAACTTACCAGTTCCTTGTTAGCCTGGTACTGGGTCCCTGCAAGTTCAAGCTGACTCAATAGCACTTAACAACAACATAGCAAAGTGGTTAATATTAGAGATTCTGGAGCCAGACTGCCTAGTTGTGAATTCTGAGTCCTGTAGCCACAAGGAAATGGAATCTCCTCAGTCAGACCTGCAGAGGAGAAGGCAGCCTGGCCAATTGTTTGATTGCATCCTTGTGAGACCTCAGAGTAGAGGACCTAGATAGTGTCTGGATGCCTGACCTACAGAAACTGTGAGATAATAAATAGTTGTTTGTTTGCTTTTTTAAAAAAAGTATGTTGTTTTAAGCCACTAAATTGTTGGTAATTTATGACGCAGCATAGAAAGCAAGTACATTCTGTAAAGTAAAATACTCATCTTTCATTCTTGCTAAAATTTCAAGATAACATAGTGTATAACAGGCTGGGTTGCATACTTGAATCATGCCTGGATTTGTGTTATGATTCTACTGGTTATTAGCAGTGTGAACCTGACAAGATAGTCTTGCTAAGTGCCAAGGTTTTTTTTGCAGGATAATTTAAGAATTGAGTGAGAAAAAGTATGTAAAAAGCCCTTTTTGTGTATTTTGTACAGTGCCTGGCACTTAGTAAGTAATTAAGCAATGATTGGTTACCAGTGATCTTCATCACCAAGAAGGTGGAGTTATAGGTATCAGGCTGAATTGAGAGGGAGGGAGGAAGATGAAAAAGAACTATTTTGAATGTATCTAAACATAGCAGTAGAAAGGGAGAAGAGCTAGTTCCTGTTTCTTTCCTGCTTTCCTGCCCCTGGTATTCTCTGTTCCATCCAACCTGTAGAACAACATAGCCGAAGTCAAAGAGCTGTCTTCCAACTTGGTGACCGAAGATGTGGTGAAGCATATCAGCGGTTTGCTCCATAGCAAAGAAATGGAAGTCAGCTATTTAGCTGCAGGCATTATAGCCCATCTTGCATCTGACAAAGAATCCTGGATGTCCCTTGGCCTACAGAGGAGTTCTCTTCTTCAGGACCTGGTACAGGAAGTATTCCTCTTAGAAAAATCCAGAGCAATCTCTTCTTGCCAAAAAAAATTAGTTTTAGTGTAATACGTGTTCATTGTAGAAAATGGGAAGAATATAGGAAAAGGCAATGAAAAAAATTATAACCCTGTAGCCCAAAGATAAAACTTCTATTATCATTTCATCTGACTTTTTTCTTTTTCTCTTTTAGAAGTTACATGGTTCTGTATGACTTATTCCCACCTTCTTTCCCACTTTAAACATTTTTTTTAAAAGCCATGTATTTTGGTCTATTTTTACATTGGGACTGCTTGACTTTGCATTCTTAGGCATCATCTTTCAGTTCAGTTTCCTACTCTGGGAAATGAAGATTCTTTTTCTCACACTATTTATATTCCAGGTATAAATCTCCCTGCATACATTCAGATATGTTTATCTCTTTCAGCTTCCCAGAGACTTCTCTTCCAGAGCCTTCTGTCCTTCTTCCATCTGGTCACTCCAGAAATTCTTATTAGGGGTGGGAAAGGAGATCTGAGACTCTTTTCCAGAAATATACTTTTTACCAATACTATATCAGTCCCACATTTAATTCCATTTTCAGTCATATTTGGTATACCAAACTTCTAAATTTTTTGAGGATTCTTTTCAAGTTGGAGTTCTTTTTTACTTTACCCAATGCTAGACATGCTAAATCACTTCTCATTTTTCCATTTGATTTGTTCTTTATATTATTTGCCTTCTCCTTTTAAAACTTTAATTAAAGACCTTGAAGTCCTGGTTTGGCGCTGCAGAATAAGCCCTGGACCACAATGTCAATTTGAATTGCCAGACCGACAGTTCAAGCTTACCAGCTGCTCCTCATAACCCTATACAAGGTCACTGAGTTGAAACTGACTTGACTACATTTAACAACAACTACAAAGACCTTAGGGAAGCAGTGAAGATAAATGCATGCACAGTCTGTCATCTTTATAAACAGAAGTTCCCCTTTTTGTTACGTTTTGTTCCCACACGTTTTAATTCATATTGTATTTCATAGCCATTACCTAACCCGGTAGTTTGGAAGTAAGTTTACCTCAATTTAAGGAACCCTGGTAGCATAGTGGATTTTGAGCTGAGCTGCTAATCTCAAGTTCAGAAGTTCAAATCTACCAGCTGCTCCACAGAACAAAAATTAGGCTTTCTGCTCCTGTAAAGATTTACAACCTTGGGACCCTATACAGAGTTGCTGAGTTAGATCCAACTTGGTGGCATACAACCATCACCATATACTTCAATGTAGAAAGCACGGTGGTTCTGTATGAGAAGCACTGGACTGCTAACCATAAGGCTTTTGCTCCCATAGAGATTTACAGACTCAAAAACCCTATGCAGCTTCACTATGAGTTAGAACAGACTCGACAACACTTAACAACAACAAAATACCTCAATTTGTTTCTGATATTTTGAAAAAAAAGTGCCTTGTTTCTAGCTTATTTTATTATAAATAACATAAAATAGCCTTTTTTTTTTTTTTTT
>NW_006408544.1:17952695-17989533 GCF_000296735.1 Chrysochloris asiatica
GTGTCCACTAGCTCAGGCACCCCTCTAGTCACCAGAATGGAGGTGCGCAGATAGCAAGGGACCAATGAACAGATACTCAGATACTTAAAGAAAAGAATGTCCACACCTTTATCTCAGCAGTTCTGCCAGGCGTCTGTGGCCGCTCTGATCCTTCCCCGCTTGTTCTCACCCAAGATGGCGGCTCATGGAACAGCTGAGCGTCCCGGACTAGAAAGCAGTGGATTTCTTGACTCTGCCACAAATTCCCCCAGCTGTGAGCCTTCCAACCTTCTAAGTATTCCTTTATATGTGGTACAGAGTTCTGGGACCAGCCCCTGAGCTTGCTTGGTCGGGTATTCTGTGTTGTTGTTGCCAGAGTTCTTTACAACACTTCCACCTGATCCGCCATCTTGTTTGTTCTCTCCGAAATAGCCTTTTAAAGTAATGGAATATTGGAATCCTAGTATCTTTCTCATTTTTTCCTTAGCATGCCACCATCCAGAACTGGCCAAGTTCAAATTGTCACATGACAGCAGTGGTGACCTACAGGTAATTTCATGTTTTTCCTCTTTGTTTTTGGTCTACTTCCTGTGTGAACCTCTGGAACAGTGAGTGATAAGGTGTTAGTCAAATTGCCTGGTGTTCAAATCTTATTTTTCTATGATAACGCTTTTTAAAAAATATTCCTACCTTGGTTTTCCTCATCAAGGCTATGTGTGCAAGACTACAGTGAAATGAAATGGAAAATGTATAGTGTCTAACAAAGGATACACTTTCTTACATTCCTATTATATGCTTTGTAATAATCTGAAGAAATCCTCTGTGAGGAAGTATTGATAATAATTATTACATCCCTGAACATTAGCCCAAGTTCTAAAAATTAACCTTTGTATCCTTTTAGATCTTTCAAGGCATTTTTCCCACTCCTTGGCAACTTCTCTCAGCCAGAAGTACAGCTATGGGCACTGTGGGCCATGTACCACGTCTGCAGTAAAAACCGTATGTACTCAAAACATAATCTGTTTTTAGCTTTTACTTGCTTATTTTTATATTATGATTAAGTCTGATTTTAGAACGATGTGGCTTTGAATTGAACATGGAATTTTGAGAAATTATTCTTCTGTGCCCTCTAGATAGATGTTTTTTAAAAAAAAAACAAAACTGAAAAGTTTGTATTCGTTTTCAGAATGCCACAAAATTAGTAATATATTTACAAGTGGATATCAAGTAATATCTCAAGGTCAGTGGTTCAAGCTCACCAGCCACTTCTCAGAAACCCTATATAGGGTCACCAGGGTTCACAACTAGTTTGATGTGACATCAATATCAACAATTAAGTAGTATAGAAGAAAGTGACAGTTTGCTCCTATTCCTATTCCCCACAAACTATTAAGCACTATTAATAATTTGACAATGCCATTTTAGATGGTTAACTATACATTTTATAGAATATAACTAGTATGAAAATGTTTCTAAATAAAAAATGGGGGCTCATTCTGTACCCTCATTTTCTGTGTTGTTAAGTGCTGTCGAGTATATTGACTAGACAGAAACCAAATGTATAAACTTCAGTAGTTATAATACCAGAAATAATCAGAAAATGTAATTAGGGAAAACATACCATTCATAGTATCACTAAAAGCGTTAAATATAAAAAATAGCTTTAACAAGTAATGAGACCTATATTAAGAAAAGCCTTAAGTAATTCTGAGATTTATCATGTACCTAGTTGAAACGATTAAGTAAGATACAAATGTCCATTTTTTACTTTTGTTATGAATTGAGTGAAGGTTTACAGAACAGATCATCAGTTTTTACATTCAACAGATGATATACTTCACTTCATTACAATGATTGCAACCCCCTCCATGTACCAACAGTTAACAGTATTTACCTCTATTCACTTCAGATATTGCATTCCTCCCTGTGTCTCTGGCTACCTTCATCTTTCCTCTGCAAACCTTCAGCTTGTTGTATATTGTCTGCCCTGTCACCATGTTAACATGTGTCTACCCTCTGGCACGTGAATAATTTTCCCTTTCCCCTCCTGCCCCTGTAACCAACACAGATTGTTTCTTTTATCTAGAAAATCTCTTCTTGCCTTTTTTTTTTTTTTTGGAAACCTTTCATTGTGAATTGAATGAAGGTTTACAAGGAAGATCAACAAATCATTGCACTATTTACATACAGTTACCCTCCATTCACTACCAGCCAACAGTATTTACCTTTATTACCATCATGACCCCACTTTTTTTTCTTTTAAGTTTTTATTGTGAGTTGAGTGATAATTTACATGGGACAACATCAGTTTTGCTCTCATCCTATTGTATTTTGTTTAATTGCAATGATTACCATCTCCTCCATGCATCATCATTTAACAGTATTTGCTTCTATTTCCTCTGGTTGTACACAAAAACACTCAATAACTGAAGGAGCGCTGGTAGCGTAGTGGTTACGAATCGGGCTGCGAACCTTAAGGCCCGCAGTTCGAAACTACCAGATATTCCGCGGGAGAAGATGAGGTGTTCTGCTCCTGTAAAGATTTTCAGCCTCGGAAACCCTGTACAGGGTCGCTATGGGTCGGAACCGACTCGACAGCACTCAACAACAACAACAAACAACCACAGGGCACATTTTGCAAGCCTGCCTCGTAGACACCAGCACACAGCCTTTCCCTTTACGTGAGTGTAGAGTTCTCAGCTGTTATGTTGCTCCATGCCATCACTGCTGACTCCATCTCTGGTGTCACTGCTTCTCTGGTTAGGGTTTTCTTAACTTTTTACAATATTAGTCTAATGAAATATTTTTTGACAACTATTTTAAAGTTCATCTGGAAGAGTAGATTGGCAAGAAACTCCACTCACCCCCACCAAATTGTTTTTAGGAGCTTTTCTAACACTTCCTTCAACATTATAGAAAGGCATTATCGGTGGTGCTAGCTAGCACATGATGGTACTAGCCGATCAAGTGGGATCAGAATGGCTCAGACTCCAGTGTGTTAACTTAGAAGAGAGGCAGTATTATCACTAGCATTTAGTGGAATACTTACTGCTTGCCATACAATGTTGTAAGCTTCATCTTGAGTAATTCAGTTAGAAGGGTATTGTTATCATCCTCATCATCCGTATGCTACATATGAAAAATAGAAGCACAAAGAATTTAATTAACTTGCCCAAGGTTAAATCAGCTAGTAACTGGCAGAGCAGAGCTAGGATTCTCACCTAGTGGTCTGACTTCAGGCTCTGCTCAGTATTTGTGCCCATTCCAAAGAGAGGTGACCCAACGGAATGCAGAAATCATCAGACAATATCTTTGATATCCCATGCGAGTAAAATTTTACTAGCGGTAATACAGAAACGGTTGCAACCATACATTGACAGAGAACTTTGAGGTTCAAGCCAGATTCAGAAGAGGACGTGGAACGAGGGATATCATTCCTGACGTCAGATGGCTCTTGGCTGAAAGCAGAGAATACCAGAAAGATGTTTACTTGTGCTTTATTGACTACACAAAGGATTTCTATTGTGTGGATCATGATAAGTTATGGGCAACATTGCAAAGTGTGAGTATTCTGGAACACTTTATTGTGCTTATGAGGAAAGTGAAAAGGACTTAAATTACTTACTGATAAAGATCAAAGAGCACAGCCTTCGGTATAGATTACATCTCAATGTCAAGAAAACAAAAATCCTCACCACTGGACCAATAAACAACATGCTTATCAACGGAGAAAAGATTAAAGTTGTCAAGGACTTCATTCTTCTTGGATCAACCATCAACACTCATGGAAGCAGCAGTCAAGAAATCAAACAACATGTATTGCATTAGGCAAATCTGCTGCACAAGACCTTTTTACAATGTTGAAGAGCAACAGGTCCACCTCACCCAAGCCATGGTATTTTTAATGACCTCATATGAATGTGAAAGCTGGACAGTAAATAAGGAAGACTGTAAAAGAATTTATGCTTTTGAGTTATGGTATTGGAGGGGAATATTGAAAGTGCCATGGGCTGCCAAAGAACCAATAGATCCGTTTTGGAAAAAGTGCAGCCAGAGTGCTCCTTGGAGGCCAAGATGGCCAAACTTCGTCTCTCATAGTTCGGACATATTGTCAGGAGTGACCAGTTGCTGGAGAAGGATATCATGTTTGATATGGTGGATGGTCAGAGAAAAAGATGAAGACCCCTAGTGAGATGGATTGGCAAAGTGGCAACATCAATGGGCTCAAGCATGGCAGCAATTGTAAGGTTGGCCCAGCACCGGGCTGTGTTTCTTCTGTTGTGTACAGGGTTGCTATGAGTTGATACCGACTCAGTGGCACCTAACAACAATAAAAACCTCCTTTGGATACACACTCTTTACAGTCTTTTTTTTTTTTTTTTTATAAACACTGCTTTAATGACTAATTACATATATAAGTAGAAAATACATATATGTAATAATGAAAAGAATGGGCTTTGGAACCAGTCTACTAGTGGTGCAAACTTAGACAAGTTACTTCACCTTTTTGTACCCAGTTTTCTCATCTGTAAAATGGGATAATTGTTGTTGTGTGCTGTCGAGTAGGCTCCAACTCATAACAATTCTGCATAGGATTTCCAAGGAGCATCTGGTGGGTTGAACTGCCAGCCTTGCAGTTAGCAGTCCAGTACTTATCCTACAGTGTTACACCAGAGTAATATGGGATAATAGTACACTCTATAGAATTGTAAAGAAAATTGTCATAATGTTTGTAAAGCATTCAAAATAGCGTTTGATTTATAGTATTAAAGCATTTGTTAAGCATATTGTTTTGTACATGTTTTAATAATTTATATGATTCTTAGAAATAGAATTGCTGAAACAGAAGGCTATTTACATTGGTAATTTTGATAGATACTGCTAAATTGTCCTCGAGTGTTGATTACCAATTTGCACCCCATTAGCAGTGTCCTGGTTTGGCAGTGTCTGCGGTTCAAGCTCACCAGCCACTGCTCAGAAACCGTCTACAGAATTACTATGAATCAGAATCGACTCGAAGGCAATATATAGCGTAGTCCTGGTGTGGCCCTGCAGGATAATGGGCTGGGCTGCAAGGCCAGTGGTTCACACTCACCAGCAGCTTCCCAGAAATCCTATACAGGGTCGCTATGAACTGTCTCGGTGACATTAAGCAGCAACAAGAAGTTGCTGCTACTTTCTTAACATTTCAAAAAAATGTTTTTTTGGTGTTTTTTTTAATTATCAATTATTATTCATTGAACTGGTTGATCTTTGTCAATCTAAGGTAAAGTGGTGGTGTTAACCAAGTTAAAGCCACTTACTGAGTGAAAAGTCTGTTAATACCCTTTGAATTAATTTTTTTCTGTTGTTTGCTTTCTGATTTGAAGGAACACTTCTAAACTAAGCATTTTTCCATGATGGGCTACAAAATAAAAAAAGTTGTATTAGCTTTTTTCCTTCCCAGTTTATTATTTTTTCATTTTACTCTCAAGTCATATATGACCCTTGGGTTTTGGGTCATACATATGTTAGGGTATAATATATAAGTCTCTTATATTTTTGGTCCAGTATTTTTATGGGTTTTGTTTCTAACATTACAGTTTTCAATCCAGTTGAAATTTTTCTTGTCATACGGTATATGGTATGAGGTATGGCTCCAACTTAATTTTTTCTAGACTGCTACTTCGTGGTCTCAATATCAAAAACATCCAGAAAAGGTAAATAGTTCATCTACCCTTTTCTGGATGTTTCTGGTCTATTCCTGGGTTATATCTTCTGTCTATACATTTGCCAATGCCACAGTTTGAACTTCTGAGATTCTACAGTATATTTTCAAATCTAGAAGGATTTATGCCCTGTTCACTTCTTTTTCATTGTCTTTTCATGTCAATTGTAGACTCATCTAGTTCTTCCCAGAAAGCATTCGTTTTGATATTTTTAACAGTAATATGCTAAATCTGAATTCTTAAGTCAATTTAAAGGGAATTCACACTTTTTTGACTTTGACTATTTCCATATAAGAACATTTGTCAGTTAACCAATATCTTTTTAGTTCCACCTTGTTTTCATATACTCAAAGATACTTTATAGTTAAGTTTTTACAGTCAGTTCAATGAACGTTTCAATTTACCCAAACATTTACCTTTAAAATTTATTTTTCACTTTTGCTTATTCATTCCACTCTTTTATTCTGGGTTCATTTTTCATGGTTCTCTTAGTGGCAGAAATTTCTCCAGTTGAAAATATTTGGGTTCCCTCCTCTCCGGTCTTATGCTTCAGTAATAGCATAACTGGGAGTGACATCATGTAGAATGGAAGAGGAGGGAGCTCTAAGGGTCAGTCCCTCTATCAAAGCAATTATTAATTTGAAAAGTAGTGACAATTATTTCAGAACTCTGGACCTTAGCAGACGCTTAAAACAACCGATGTAGTATGATGAAAGGAGAGGTTGCTGATCTTATAAGAGAGCAATAGGTGTGAACGTCCACCCCCACCCCAATTCTTCCACCCAGCTATCAGTGTAGGAACAATGCCTCTCGTTACTGCAACAGCTCAGCAGGCAGTAGAGACCTTGCCCTCCCAAAATTTGGGGTTGTGCAGTTTGACAGTTCCTGTAGACACAAGTACAGATGCTTACCTCCTTGCTTGTGGCCCTTTAGGGCTACAGTAGCTGTTTGAAAATTTATAGATTCAGAGCTTTGCTTCCTTGGTAGTGGTATCAGGGAGTCTTTGTCAGGCTGACTGAAGAGAAAGTTCTGTGACTACACAAAACAAATAATACATGCTATAAGGAGCTCTGGTAGCGTAGTGGTTACGAATCAGGCTGCAAACTGCAAGGTCAGCAGTTCGAAACTACCAGCTGTTCCGTGGGAGAAAGATGAGGCTTTCTGCTCCCGTATAGATTTACAGCCTCAGAAACCCTATACAGGGTCGCTATGAGTCGGAACCGACTCCACGGCACATAACAACAACAACATACAAAAGTAGGTTGGAAGTGTCACAAAAAGATGGTTGTAGTCTCATCAAGCAAAACTCCACAATTCCTGAGAAGTGGGAGAATCAGGTCTTTTAGTGTCAATACAATATAATATTGAGAGTGTCCAGTTCACAAAAAAATTACAGCGCATAAAAAAAAGGAAGTATGGTTCATTCACAGGAAGAAAAATTAATTTGGCAGAAGCCATTTTCGAGGAAACCCTCACATTGGAATTACTAATCAAAGGTGTTAAATTGCTGTTTTAATAAACTAAAGGAAAATGGACAGGGAACTAAAGAAAACAGGAAAATGATGAAAGGCAGGGAAAAAAAGAAAGAATGAGCAAACCCTGCGAAACCTGTGGGTCAACGTCATAAGACTAATTTATACGTCAGAGCATATCTAGAAATGAAATGAAGAGAAAATGAAAGGGGTAGAAAAAAACATTTGAAGAAATAATTTCTGAAAATATCTCAAATCTGATGAAAGACATGAATATACATATCAAAGGTTTCCACAAATTCTAATCAGAATAAATTCGAAGAGAGCCACAGACACACACTATAATCAAATGATTAAAACCCAAAGATAAAGAGAAAATCTTGAAAGTAGCAAGAGAAGTGACTCGCCACATTCAAGGGATCCTCAGTAAGATGAACAATTTCTTTCTCATCAAAACCATGGATGCCAGAAAGCAGTGGGATGACATGTTTAAAGTGCTGACAGAAAAAAGCTTGTATTGGTCTTCATTGCTTGTACATACATCCTTTTTCTTCCCCTGGCATTTTTCCTGTGTGTCTCTTTGAGTATCTTTTACTCTTTCTTATAAGGACTTCAGTCATCTTGGATTAAGACCCACCGTACTCATTTGACCCCATGTAACTGATTATAGCTGCAAAGACTCTATTTCCAAATAAAGTTATATTCATAGGTTCCAGGGGTTAGAACTTGAACATTTCTTTTTGCAGTACACAAATCAACCCCTAACAACCATGACCCACCCAGTGAGATTTATCCTTGGAATGTGACAGTGGTTCAACATACAGAAATCAATCAATATGACATTAATAATATGAAGGGAGAAAAAACATATAACCTCAGTTGTTTCAGAAAAAACATTTGACAAAACCCAGTGCCTTTTTTGATAGGGATAGGCAACTCAGACATTGGCTATCTAAACTGGTGGGGGTCAGGGACTATAAAGGCACAAACTGGCTGGCTTGCAAGTTTTTGAGACGGAGTTTAGTTTCAGAGTGTGTGGAGGAAGGTAGAATCACCACTGAATAGTTTTCATCTTGTCTAGATGGGTCTGGTGAAAGGAGATGGGGATAGGATTCTTTTGATTCAGTAGTAATTGTTATCATGACTGAATGCTGTTGTCACAATTGTAAAAGTAGAAGTTGTGTAACAAAAGGGGAGAGTAGTTCATCTTACATCCCAAGAACAGAGGATGCTAGCATCATCAAGAGAGAAGAGCATGAGTGGAATTGGGACCCTAACCAGAGAAGCAGTGGCACAAGAGATGGAGGCAAAGTGATACCAGAGATGGAGAGAAGGAACCGCTGAGGATTCTAGAGTCATGGAAAGAGAAAGGTTGTGCCCTGGCAGCCAGGAGACTGGCTTGCAGAATTTGCCCTTTGGTTGTTTAAATGATTATATATTCATGAGTGTTTTTATGTACATAAAAAAAAAAGAGAATAAAAGCAAATACTAAACTGATGATGCATGAAGGGGAATGTTATCCATTACAAGCTGATGTTCACTCAATTCACAATAAAAGTTAAAAAAAAAAAACTAAAACTAATACCCCTTTTTAAATAAAAACAGTCAAATTAGAAATAGAAGGGAACCCTTTCATAGTGATAATGATCATATATCAAAAACCAATAACATCAAATTCAGTGATTAAAAACTGAGGACTTTCCCCTTAAAATCAAGAACAATACAAGAATGCCCACTTTAACACTTCAATTCAACAGAGAACTAGGTGTTCTAGCCAAAGCAATTATGCAAGAGAAACAGAGGCATCGAAATTGGAAAGGAAGAAGTAAAATTATATCTGCTGACGGGTGACATGAATTTATATCTAGAAAAACTCTAAAGAACTCACAAAACAACTATTAAGAGTTATTAAGCAAGTTCAACAAAGATCAAAGATACGAAATCAATACACATATACACTTAAAAAAGTGTATAGGGATCATGTTTCTATGCATTAGCAATGAATATCCTGAAAAGGGAATTTAAGGAACTCCATTTGCTGTATCATCAGAAAATAAAATTGTTGTTAGGTGCCATCGAGTCGATACCGACTCATAGTGACCTTTAAGCACAGCAGAATGAAACACTGCCTGATCCTGGGCCAACCTCATTTCCAAGAAATTTGGAAGACAACTATCTGGCTACTGATTGCAAGAGATCCATATTTGTGCCCATTCCAAAGAGAGGTGACCCAACGGAATTATGCTGAGTAATAAATTTAAGGAGGTAAAAGACTTACACATTGAAAAGTACAAAACATTGGTAAATAAATTAAAATCTAAATAAATGGTAAGGCATGGGTTAAAAAATTTGACTATTGTGAAAGTGACAGTACTGCCCAAAGCTTTCTGCCTATACAATACAGCCCCTATGAAAATTCCAATTGTTGCAGAAATAGAAAAGTATCCTAAATATTATATGAAATATGAAGGGACTGTAAATTACCAAAACTATCTTAAAAAAAAAAAAGTTGGAGGACTTACTTTCTCATTTCAAAACTTACTACAAAGCTATAATCAAAACTGGTATAAGGATAAACACAGTGACTAGTGGAATAGAAAATATAAGAAAGTCCATGAAGATAAGATGTCCAGAAACAAAACTTCACCTGTGTGGATTTTTAATAATGAACCAAAACTATTCAGTGATGAAAGTTAAGTATTTTTAAACAAATGTTGCTGGGAAAACTGGTGCAAAATGTCAGTTTGAATCCTTAAATCATAATTTGAAACAAAAATCTCTTACAATACATCAGAGAACTCCTAATTTAAAACTAGAAAACTCTCAGAGAAAAAAGAGGAAAAAATCTTCATGACCTTTGATTTATTTGGCCATGGCTTCTTAAATATGCCCAAAATGCAGGCAATAAAAGAAAGAAAAAATAAACTGGATTTCATAAAAAAAAAAGTTTAATTATGTATCAAAGGAGTTTATCAAGACCATGAAAAGATAGGCAAACAGAATGAGAGAAAATATTTGGAAATCACATATCCAAATATGGTAAGGGTAAGTATTTACCCTTCAGAATAAGTACTTGTATTTAAAGAATTCCTACTACTCAACAACAAAAGAGTCAACAACCCAATCAAAAGATGAAGAAGGGACTTAAATAGGCGTTTCACCAAATAAGATATACAAAAAGGCAATAAGTACATGAAAAGATGCTTTACATCTTTACATTAGTAATCAGGGAAATAACAAATCAAAACCATAATGAGATACCACTTCACAGCCACTGTGCTCACCATAATTTTTTCAAAGGTTAGAAGGAGTGGGTAAAAAGTAGTGAAGGTATGGAGAAATGGAAATCCTTATGCATTGCTGGTGGGAATGTAAAATGGTGTAGTCACAGTGGAAAACATTGATGCTTCCTCAAAAGATTAAACGTATAATTCATTCCACTCCTAGATGTATACTCAAAAGATTTGAAAGTAAAGACTCAGATACTTGTGGTGGTGTTCTGTGCCATCGAGTCAGTACCAACTCATAGCGACCCTATGCACAACAGAACGGAACACTGCCCAGTCCTTGAAAGCAAAGACTCAGATAACTTGTGTAGAAATGTTAATTGCAGCATTACTGAAAAGGACTAAAAGTGGGACACAATCCAAAAGTATCAATATAGAAGGGATAAACTAAAAGTGATGTATCTATACACACAAAAAGACTATTCTGACAGGGATAAATGTTGAAAACATAGTTAGTGAAAGAAAACAGACAAACAATGTATTATTCCATTTCTGGTATCTATTATTAGTTGCCACAGAGTTAGTCACACTTATGACGACCTATATTCAACAGAACAAAACGTTGTATGGTGTTCTGTAAAATACCATCTTTACAACTGTTGGTATGTTTGAGTCCATAGTTACAGCTGTTGTGTCAAACCATCTCATTGCGGGTTTCCCGCACTTTCATTGGCCCTCTACAGTACCAAGCATGATGTCTTTTTCTAGCATGTGTCCAAAGTTAGCAAGTCAATGTCTTGTCATCCTTATTTCTAAGGCACATTCTGATTCTGTTTCTTCTAAGACAGGTTGGTTTTTTGACAGTCCAACACCAAAGTTCAAACACATCAACTTTCACATGTATGACATGATTGAAAAGACCATGGCTTGAGTCAGGTCATCAAAGTGACATTTTTCCTGTAAGACTTTAAAGAGGTCTAGATTTGGTAAATTTGTAGAGACAGTTGAATAGGTTATCAGAAGTTGGGAGTTATTGCCTAATGAATACAGAGTCCATGTTTGAGATTTTTAGTTAAAAGTTCTGAAAAATGATAGGGTGTGGTTATATAATATTGAGAATGTACTTAATGCCAATGAATTGTACTCTTAAAAAATAGTTAAAATGGCCAATTTTGTGTGTATGTTACTATAAAAATAATAGCACAGCTGGGCTTGGAAATCTAGATTGAGAAATCATTCTTTATTTCAGCACAGTCTTATATTTACCAAGTGCTCCAGAGGTCTCCCTGAGTTTGGTCTGATTTTCATATTCGTTTCTCAGCTCAAGGATTCTCAGAACATTCAGATAGTTATAAATTCAAATCATATACTTACTTTGGCCTGTGGTTATGAGTTTTCATGACAGACTTTTCTTCCTCTACTCTGAGGGTAAGTAGAAAGTATTGCTAAAAAATCATAGAATCCTTTATTGAAATTATCAAAATGTGAAGCAATTGTTCTCAACATGTATTCCATCCACATTGTGTTTCCATCTCTCTAAGCCTTCCCCCACTTCATTTTTCTTGGATACACAATCAACACAAGCAGCAGCCAAGAAATCAAATGACATATTGCATTAGGCAAATATGCTGCACAAGACCTCTTTAAAGTGTTCCAGAGCAAATATATCAGTTTAAGGACAAAGTTTGTGCCTTCCCCAAGCCATGTGAAATATTCAATAGCCTCGTATGCATATGAAAGTTGGACATTGAATAAGAAAGACTGGAAGAATTGATGCATTTGTGATGTGTTAAAAAATAGTGAAAGTGTCACAGACTGCCAGTAGAACAAACAGGCCTGTGTTGGAAGAAGTACAGCCAGAGTGCTTCTTAGAAGCCAGAATGGTGAGATTTCATCTTTTGTACTTCGGACATGTTGTCAAGAGGGACCAGTCCCTGAAGGACATCATGCTTGGTAAAGTAGAGGGTCAGCAAAAAAGAGGAAGACTCCTAACAAAATGGATTACACACAGTAGCAGCAGCCATGGGCTCAAATATAGTAACAGTCGTGACCTGGAGCAGGTTCAGGCAGTGTTTCATTCTGTTGTGCATAGAGTTGCTATGCATTGAAACTAACTCAGTGGCACCTAACACCAACCCTTCCCCAAAGAACTCTGTCCATGATTTATACCATGTCAAAACAGTAGTGTTGGCACCCTCCAGGAACTCGATCGTGTTCCTTTTAAATGTGCTTTGAGTTTGGGGAACAAAACGAAGTTGTAGGGGCAAAATCATGGCTGTCTGGTAAACAGGATAAAGTTTCCCAATGAAATTCTTGCAAGACAGCCCTTGCTACACTCAAAGAATAAGCAGGTGCATTGCTGGGATGAAAACAATACTTTGACACTACTTACTTGCTTTAATGCTTTTTTCACCATGCAATTTGTAATTTTCTTAAAACTTCATAATACGTTCCCAGGATTGTATTGTATCCTCTGAGAAATCTGTCAAGATTATTACTGTTTGGGATGATGTTGTGAGTTGCTCCAGTCTAGTCTCCATCCCGTGGCTCCTAGTGATCTAACTGCTGCACACATACCTCTGCCCTAGGGGTTGTGGCCTGTGCAGCTTACCACATGTTGACCTACCAGTGGGATGCACTTTACACCCCCGCCAGCATTAACAGATCCTGGAAACAGTGCCTCTGAGGCTGGGCTGTAAGACCCAATGATTCCAACTCCTGTGGTAGTCCAGGTAAATTGAAATACTCAGAAACTTTCGTAAAACATCTGCAGAGATTTCCCTCTACAAGCCCAATCACATTAGACAGATGGCGACCGGTTTTAGTGCCACAACAGGACCTGTGCCCCCTCTTTCCACTGAGGCCAAGAAGATTGTTGCTCTGCCGCCTCCTGACAGATAACCACTTGCCCTGGCAATGTTACATTCTTTAGAAATGAGGCATAAAAAACCATCAGAACTCTGTGCATGACTGTCTTATCTGCTATTTTCCCAACCTTCAAAGGGCCTGTCATCAAGGTCAGACCTGTGATTACTGGACAGTCACCTGGTAAATGCAGATCTATGAAACCCCAGAGTTGTCAATCCCCGAAGTTCCCGATGATACACACATAGACTTGGGTTGTACCATGCAACACTGAACATTCTCATCACGTTGTTCAAGAACTCAAGGGACAATAGCCACGTGCGGACTGTGGAAAACAGGTTCAAACATTGACCACGTTTCATATCCTGCTATTAATGTGTCCTCTTTTGTTGTCTACTTGGCTTCTCAGCACTGGTACCATAGTCTTGTGTAGAATTTTAAGTTCCAAATTCACAGGACCAGCCGAACAGATGATGGTGCAAGTCCATATGGTGGCTCGATGGTCACAGATGACTACTCTCAAGACTGTGAAAAAGTTTCTTAACGAGTGTGATTCCAGCTAAATCCTAATACCGCAAGTGAAAGAGGAGATACCCAAGTTCTATGACACCTAAGAGAGACTTCATAAGAAAACCGAAGAATGGTTTCCTTATGCCAAGGTAACCAAACATCCTGAAGCCCCAAAAGGGATTATGGCAGCATTTCCAACCCTGGTGTCTGCAGCCCTGTACCACGCAGCAGAGACAACACCAAGTATGCGTAAGAGAGGGCTACCTGAAAATACACTCAAAAGTGCTTTTGAACACAAAATCTTAATGTGAAGAGCAGGCAACTCTGTACTCCATAGACAACAGCAGTGACGAGACTGACCAGTTGTCACCAACAGAGGCAGACTTATCCATGGAAGATGGTTAATTTGTGTGCGTATGAGTGTGTAAAAAATCCTTGACATTCCACTTCCCTCAAAACAAACAAGAATTAAACACAACCCCCAAAAAGAATGAAACAAAAAAATTTGTAGGAGGCAATTGAGGAGCTACTGTGAGCTAGACAAAGGTTAGGTCTCTTGTATTTAGAATGGATGTGAAAGAGATGAAAGAACAGACCAAAAGGTAAAATCAGTGTTTGAATGACTACAATAGGTGGGAGACGTTACGTGACATGTAAGACATGGGAATACGTTGGCATGGGCTTTCATCGGAGGATCAGTATTTGTGAGGAGATCAAGAAAGAATTTCTTGAGACTAGCTGTTTGAGAGTGATCTAGCTCTTGAGATGGACTAACAGTTGAGGTCAAATATTTCCACTATGGAAACTTGAAAGAGTGAAAGATGAAAAGCGTACATTTCAGTTAGAGTTGGAGGAACTGCAAATGTATAGAAGGATTTTTTTTTTTTTAATTATCTGGTTTTTTTAAGTAGTGCAGTGATATCTTCAAAGCTGAATTGGTTATTCTAAATGTTTTAAAATTTGTGTACTTTTAATACTTTGGAATGAGACTTCAAACGGACTGGTCATAGTAAGGAGAACATGGATATGTCTTTTTTTTTTTAAGGGCTGCACTGGTTATTCTAAGGCAGTTATAGGGAAACTCTTCAAGCAGTAACAGCAAACCTTGAAAACATGCTAAATACAAGAAGCCAATCACAAAAGACCACCCACTATGTGACTGTCTTTTAATATCCAGACTAGCCAAATCTATAGGCAAAGAAATAGAGAAGTCGTTTATTTTGGTCTGGGGAATAGGATGGAGTGTCATTTAAGGGTACTGGTTTATTTTTGAGGTAATGATTATGTTACAAATGTTTTGGTGGTTACATAGCTGAACAAACTAAAGCCATTGAATTGTACACTTTAGACTGAACTATCTTGATAAGATATTTTCAAAATAAAATGAGTAAATATTTGCTACTCCGAAAAAACAACAACAAAAAAAATTATTGCTGTTTGGAGTCCAGGTGTGGCACTGTGGGTTAATGGGTCAGATTGCAAAGCCATTTGAACTGCAAGGTCGGTGGTTAAAGCTCACCAGAAGCTCCTCAGAAACCCTATACAGGGTTGCTATGGGTCAGAACTGACTGAATGGCACGTAACAACAACATATATATGTATGGAGTCCTGGTGTGGCATTGTGGGTTAATGGGCCAGACTGCAAAGCCGTTTGAACTGCAAGGTCAAGCTCACCAGCTGCTCCTCGGAAACCCTATACTTGGTCAATATGGGTCGGAACCAACTCGATGGCACTTAACAACAACAACATAGCAATTGTGTCGACCCCTCTTATTGAGGGTCTTCCTCTTTTTTTTCTGTATGAAGTATAAGAGATGAAATCTCGCCATCCTTGCTATCAAGACTACTACTTTGGAATCCCTCAAAAAACCAGTCACCCTAACCTTCTGAATTGACTTCTCTGCTTTGAATTGAACTGTTCTAATAGACCCTTTCAGAAGCCACTAATTTGATCGGACCTTTGGTTTTTGAAGACACCTTAATGAGACTGACAAGAGTATTACTGAGAGAACTTGTCTGACACCATCCAGTGATTACAGAGAACTGTTTAAACACATTTTCTTATACTGGAACCCTTGTAACAATACTTTTTAACTTCGCCTCATACACACACATACAGGATTCAGGTCAAGACAAAGAAGCCTCCTTCTCTCATCTGTTCTCCTTTCTAGCCTGTTGAGGAGTGTAGTTTTATGTGCTGATGGTACTTCCCACTTCCTAAATTGACATCCAGACTCCTAGATTACTGAAACGGGCAATTTTTCTTCCCCTGGACAACTTCTGCTTAGCTTACATGAATTTGTGTGCTTTCTGCTCTTTGTTTCTGCCTGCTGGAGAAACCTTTTATTTGTACATGCTTGTCTTGCTTTTTTAAAGATGTCTGCATTATATTTTCTTTAACAACTGATGTTTTCAGATTATCTAGCCCAACATGCTGCCTGAAGGGGAAATGTGTATTAGTACTTGAAGTTTGTATGCTTTAGCTGAGAATACAGATAACTGAAAGTAAGCATGCTAAATGATTATCTGTAAGCTCACTATGGAATCCCTTAGGGTACTACTAGCCAAAGTTTGGTAGCTTGAACCCACTCACTCACTGGTGCCTTGGAAGACAGACCTTGAAAACCCTGTGGAGCAGTTCTATTCTGAAACACATGGGGTTGTCATGACTCAGAATGGACTCCACAGCAACTCATAAGCAGCCTGTTACAGAAGTTAAACATTTTTATTGACAAATTCCTCTGCAATTGATTGATTTTCTTTGTTAATTCCTGGGTAATAGGGCTTGAATCTCTGTATGATTTGTATATATATTCAAAATGCCAGTTGTTCCTTGCTTGATTTTTTTTCAGCCAGCAAATACTGCAAAATGTTAGTTGAAGAAGAAGGATTGCAACTTTTGTGTGATATCCAGGCTCACAAGGGTGCAGACTCCGAAGCACTCCAGATTGCAACTGCCATTCTAGATGACTTCAGAATGCATTTCATGAATTATCAGAAACCCCTCTCTGTCAAATTCCCCTAACCCAAAGGGCTTCAGAAATGCTCTCTGTTCCTCAGCGTTATGTCTTCTGCCCTGTCAGCCATTGAAAGTTGAGACTGGTTCTTGATAGAGTTTGTGAGTTGGCCGCCTCATTGGCCTTCTGTTACTGGTTTTCTATAAGTTTCTATGATTAAAGGTATATCTCAAATCAACTTTCATCTTTTGCATATACCATAATGCTTTTGTTAAGTAAGTACTGTCAAGTCAGTTCCAACTCATAGTGACCCTGTGTAGGGTTTCCAGTAAGCAGTTGGTGGGTTTGAACTGCCGACCTTGTAGTTCCAGTCCAGTGCTTATCCTACAGTGTCACACTCTCCACTTGATTCTAAAGCCTGGACTCCTTGGTGTTGCACTCCCTTGTAGGACACAAGCACAACCTTGGAGCACATTTGTGTTTAGCAGCAAATCAACACTATTACTGGTATGTGTCCACAGGTTAGTGACTAGGCTAGGCTTGGACGATATCTGGAAAGCTTATAGGGTTTACAGGCCTAGCTAGTAAGCCCCTCTTTAGGCTTATAAAGCTTAGTCGTTGTTCAGATCCAGGTAGAGAATGCCCCAGAGCCATAGCATAACTATTCTCTTGCCTTGGCTCAAAAGGAGGATGTGTATATCAGGGTTTCTAAAGCTATCATTTACAGTAGCAGAAAGCCTCATTTTTCTCCAACAGAGCAACTGATGAGTTTGAACTCAAAACCTTATGGTTAACAGTTCAGTGCTTATCTATACCACCACCAGGGTTCCTTTGTACCCCCTTTATATTCTAAGTGTCATCCTCTTGCTCTTCTCTGCTCATCCTATTATTGCCAACCTTTCTTTGTGCTCCAAGTAGCTACTTATCCTTCAGACTTCGAATCGTGCTACCTGCATGTTTCCTGCCCCTCTCCGCTCTCCATCAGTTAAACCAGTGCCATTTCCGTGCATTTGATGTAGCTATCAAAGATTTGGCGACCATCTGATGGTATACAGAGGTATTCACAGTGAAGACTTAAGTGAGTCCTCATAAGGACACTGTTTAAAAAGAATAACACATTTGTTATATGAGTTTTGTTTTGTTCTTTAAGTCCTCACAAGTACCTTTTTGAAAGCTGGGGTCCAGAGAGGTTGAATAATTTGTCGAAGGTCATGCAGCTGAACTCTGAACCAAACCATCTGATTCATGACTCATGTCAGCCATTGTTAGGGTTTATTTAGTATCTCCATTGCACAGAAGAGGAACTTAGAAATTTAGTACAAGCTCTCACCATCTGCAGTGATTCCTGGAAAGCATAGGTCTGTTTTGATCCTTAGTATAGATAGCATTTGTATAGGGAGAGATAGGCCAATGCAAACTCCACCCCAGTGATTGTCTGGCCAAAGTGAGGAAGAAAGAAGGGATCAGTAACAAGGAGAATCAGCACCTCTTAGTCCCAGGCACCGTGCTGAACACTCTATATCCATCCTTGTTCTTCTGAGGAAATTGAAGCCCTCAGTTTGATTATATGAAATGATGACAACAGTCTTGCTGCACATTTTCCTTCTGGGACCTGTTTCTTAAGGCACGCGTCTCCCGTGCACAGGGTTAAATAAAGAAGTCATTCGCCAACAAATCTGGGGATGCGTTTCTCCCTGAAGGCTGCCATGCCTTCTAGTCGGTCCCTGGTTGGGATATTCTGCAATATAAAGAATATTTGTTTGTGGGAACAGGACGAGAGGCAAAAAGAGACTTGGTAAAGCTTGACCATTCATGACAGATCCAGGCTGCAAGTATGTCCCTGGGCTCTGAATTTGGGCCATGCTAAGGTATGGGCCACAGTGGCTCCTTGGTCTCCTGGGGAAGCATTCCCATTAGCCTCTACTTTTACTCTGCTTGCAAGTCCCCAGAAACCTCATGATTTCACAGTAGTCTGATCAGAGGCTGCTCAGTAGAGAAGAAAGACTGGAGTAAGAAATTCAGGTTTCAATCCAGATGTATATATATATATAGCTTGTTCTGCAAGGCCCAGGACCCCTTACTTAGTGTTGTGGACATTTGTTAACTTAAAGGTTAGCATTTGTGACTCAAAGAGAGTCAGGCTGAACATTAATTCAATGTTTGCAGCCCCACAAACAAATACACACA
Organism: Chrysochloris asiatica; assembly: GCF_000296735.1. Classification (NCBI taxonomy): domain Eukaryota; kingdom Metazoa; phylum Chordata; class Mammalia; order Afrosoricida; family Chrysochloridae; genus Chrysochloris; species Chrysochloris asiatica. The sequence continues at coordinate 17,971,601 of NW_006408544.1, forward strand.
GCCTGTAGACTATAACCAGAGCCTTGGCAATCCAACCGTATCCCGGCCTCTACAGCAGCCATTAGGACAAAGCTGTTCTTCCTCCTTGTCAGGTTCTCCTGTGAGTGTCTAGGTACCTAGTAGGGAAGGATACATATCCAGTTGAAGACTGAGAAAACAGTCCCAGTGTGGTTCCTCTGGGACTACTCCCGATTCTTTGTGACTGGGGGGTGGTTTACAGTTAAAGCCTCGTGTTGGAAGGAACCTCGTGTCCTTACTCTGGTCGGGCCTCTGGTAACAAGCATGCATGGACTGGCTGTAGCCACATACCTGAGCATAGCACATGTCTTCGATAGCCATCCCTGAAGCAATGTCAACCTGTGAGAGAGAAGTGGCACTTGGATCAGCCTGACCTGCCCACCTCTTTCCCAGTCCTACTGCCTAAACCACCCCCAGTTTCACGACGCTTTCAGAGAATTTCTGAGGCTTACTGTGCACCAGTTCAGAGAAGGAACCCCATTGCTAATAGTGACCAGTGTGAGGACAATGAAGAGAGGACACAACTCAGCAATCTGGGGCACAGAAAGGTAAAGTCACAACACCATGTGGTGTTGGGCCCCCTAACCTCCACACTATGTTGTCTTACCCCTCACTCTCATTCAGTCAAGCAGCTTATTTGCATACCTTTTACCTGGTGGCACAGTAGGATGGGTATTGTACTGCCAATGTAAGGATTTTTCCTCCCATAAGGACTTAGCTCAGAAACCCTGTATAGATGTCGCCGTGAGTTGGCATCAACTCTGACAGTGGGCTGTTGGTTGGGTTTGATTCACTTAAATTTGATAGCCACATGTAGTTACCTAGCGGGCAGTCATTCAGTTCTTAATTTCTCCAGTGTACCTACCCTAGAATCTGTGTCCATGTCTGCCCTTCTCCACACTGTGTTTAACTCATCTGCATTCCCAACTTAGGTCTAGGTGATCAGTGAATCGGTGAATGATTTGTAGGAATGGATTGGCTACACCCAAATCACCACCCTGAGGCCATATTACTGCCCACAAGCATGGATTATTTATTACTTGCTGTATGCCCTTGTGTAAGTCATGGATTTTAATGAGAAGAAATGAGGATAGACTATAGTTAGCATTAAGGATAGCATCCAGCCAAACTTCTTACTTCTTGTTGAGTACCGGGGAGTCGGTTTCGACTGATAGTGACCCTTCTTCACAGGGTTTCCGAGGCTGCAAATCTTTACGAGAGCAGAAAGCCTCATCTTTCTCCCGCAGAACAGCTGGTAGTTTCAAATTGCCGACCATGAGGTTAGCAGCCCAATTCGTAACCACTACGCTACCATTGGAGATGGGTAAACTGAAGTGTGAAGTCCCTGGGTGGTGCAAACAGTGCTCAAGCTCAGCTGCTAATAGAATGGTTGATAGTCCACCCAGGCTGGTGTCTACTTGTAGAAAACCAGCTACTGAAACCCTACAGATTACTGTTGTACTCAGACATGAGAGAGGGTGCCAGGAGTCCGATGACTCAGTGGCAGCTGTTCTTTGTTTGCTTTTAAATGGGCACAGGGACAGGTCAGCCTGGAAATCTGTTAGAAGAGTCCTGTTCCTGTCCCTGAGGCAAGGTTTTGTCTAATTGCACTGACGTAGTGGACCCAAGTCCTGACCTAGAACTCTCACCTCCATTCCTCGATCTATGGCTACTTTGCCCAGCCGCACAGCAATGGGGGCCTAGGAAAAAGAAAAGCTCACTTGAGATCAGGATAAATGCTGCTAGGTTAAAAGGGTTTGAACTAGAGATAGGCACACAGGTTTGTGGGTTAAAGTCTTGCTGGTGGTGGTTATGTGCCATGGAGTCAGTTGCGACCCACAGCGACCCTGTACAGGGTTTCCGAAGCTGTAAATCTTTACGGGAGCAGAAAGCCTCATCTTTCTCCTGCTATACAGCTGGTAGTTTCAAACTGCTGACCTTAAGGCTTGCAGCCCGATTTGTAACCACTATGCCACCAGAGCTTCGCAGGAGAAAGTCTTGGACAGGGAGACAAGTCAGTCACGTTCTAGCTATTGTACTGACTTGTGTTCAGCTGGGAGGGTAGGAGGTCAAAGGCTAAATGGGATCTGGGAACATAAAGTGCTATTTACAAAGTGTTTATGTTAGGTATTAATAACTAATCTAGAGATGATCTAAAGTATACATGCAAAAGCTATATGCAAATACGAAACCATTTATATAAAGGATTTGAGCATTCACAGATTTTGGTATCAGAAAGCTGTGGTCCTGAGATCAATCCCCCAGGGAAACAGGAGGACTACCTGTTTGGGATATGCTGATGTATTAACATACAAATATGCTTTCAAATACTGAAGTCCCAGTGATCTTACTGGAATAATAACTCTATTTCAGTATATTTGAAAATCTGTTATCTTAATAGAATAATATGTGGTTAACATTGCTATGTTGTTGTTATGTGCTGTGGAGTCGGTTCCAATTCATAGCGACCCTGTACAGGGTTTCCGAGGCTGTAAATCTTTACAGGAGCAGAAAGCCTCATCTTTCTCTCGCGGAGCAGCTGGTAGTTTTGAACTGCTGACCTTGCGGTTCGCAGCCAGATTCGTTACCACTACACTACCAGAGCACCTTTAACACTGCCGTAGATATATTTTAATTTTGTTTTATAGCATGTCTAGTTTTGTATTGAAGATAAACTATTTAGCTTCACTCAGTGGTTTAAGATATTTTACACATTCTGAACAATAAAATAACGTTTTGATAATATATTCTTATTGTGCAAAATGCTGAAATGTCAGTACTGTCCTAGTGTGGCAAGCACTTTGTGTCCTAGTATGGCAAGTTCCTGTTTCTTCATAGGTAAAACGGGGTCATCAACTCAACTGGATTGTTAAAATAATTGAAACATTGTATTATCAAAGGCACCCTGATGATCCTGTGGATTAGGCATTGGGCTGTTTTAACACAAGGTTGTTCAAACCCACCAGCTTCTCTGGGGGAGATAGAGAAGGTTATCTGCTTCCATAAAGATTTACAGCCTTCGAAACCCTATATAAATGTCACTATTGGTTGGTAGCATAGTGGTTACGAATCGGGCTGTGAACCACAAGGTCAGCAGTTCAAAACTACCTGCTGCTCCCGTAAAGATTTACAGCCTTGGAAACCCTGTACAGGGTCACTATGAGTCAGAACCGATTCCACGGCACACAACAACATTGGTCAGAATCAATTTGCTGCCAATAAGTTCTTATAATTTATTGTGGATGGGAGCTGCTCAGTAAGGGCTGACAAGCTTTATTATTAGTCAAACTTAGCTCTATTTAGCTGCTAGAAAACTTGGACCTCTACAGGGCCTTGGAAAGCCCAGCCAGCCAGATCTTGGATGTCCCCCACTGTGAAGCCTTTGGGCCTTGCTGAGAGGTAGGGTTGCACATGACTGATTAGTGAGCACTTGAAGTGTGGCTAATGCAATGGGGACACTTTTTTTTTTTTTTTTAAATAACTACATGTGACTAGTGGCTACCATGCTGGCCAGCACACTGAAAGTTCTGAAGGATTTGCAAACTCATATGATTCCAGTTCCTCAGAATTCATTTCAACTCAAAATGTGACTTAGTTTGTCTACATGGATAGATGAACAGATGCAAAACTCCAAAGGAGGTTCATTCTGCATGCCTTTGATTGACACTCCTGCAGCAGCCCACAGCATACCTAGCCTCCTGACATGCGCCCCCTGCCCACGGCACAGGCCCTCCAGAGCAACACCACACCTGAGGCAGGATCTCCTGGGCCAGTGCTCTTGCCCGGTGGTAGGCTGCGTCACCCTCCTCGTTCTGGGCCACAGCATGGTTCACTAGCCCCAGCACCTGGGCCTGTGTTCCGCTCAAGCGTCGACCAGTGAAGATGAGTTCCTTGGCCAGTGCTGCCCCCAGGCAGCGGGGCAGCCGCTGAGTTCCTCCTGCCAGCATTGGGAAACAGGTAGGAGATGGGCATAGGGAGCAAGAGCCCAGAGAAGACTCAGGAGCAGAATCTGCTTTAGGATGGCAGAGAGCGGCTTAATTTCCGCTGTTTGACACAGTTCCAGTGAGAAAAAGAGACATCATGCAGGGCAGATGACTCTCGAAAAGCTGGTCTCTATCTTCCTTCAAGTTAACTCTGAATTCATTTGTAAAAATATATAATATTGCCATATTCACAGCCTTTTACTGTGAGCTCTACAAACCTTGGGAAAAAACAATTATCTCAACTTCAGTAGCCTGAATTCAAAGAGAATTGTATAAATTACTCCCTTTGACAGAAATCCTAAGTACAAAGTAACTATAACAAATTAAAGTCAAGCTGACCTACCCCTATAGACCTCACCACAATCAGTCACCAGCCAGAATTCACAAACCCCTACATACAAGCACCTGCGTAAATAAGCAGAAAATAATGAACTTACGTGAAGGGTAGTTTTAACTTGATAAGCTACATTTCCTGCAGCAATTAGCCAGGTTGGGCTTTATGCCACATAGCTTCCAAGCAATTTAATGAATACTTTAGAAAAATAAATGAGTTGTTAATAATACTTTTTATTATGAAAATAATAGTACATTATGTAGGCTAGAAGATTGATAATTAGTAGAAATAAGGTAGTGCGAGCATTGATGATTAATAGAAACTTATGTTACTAAGAAAATGTAATCAGGAGTCTTATAAGTAGAAATGATTTGTGTAAAGTTTGACTTAATCTTTCAGTGGAAACAAGAAGAAACAATTTATCACATACTGGGAAAGGAGATGAAAGTCAGTTTGAACATCACAGAAATACCAATCAGCCAAGCAGAGCCTCTCGAATGCTTTCATTTTCGCTGACTCCGTGTCTCCTCTTGTGTCCCACAACCGCGCGTGAGCTGTACTCCCGCAAGGGGTGCCCCAGGCAAAAGGAATAGCTGTCCCAGCTGAAAGTATGCCTGGTGAACCCTGACTCCAAAGCTGACCTTGGAGAGAGTGCAGCTTTGGTTCCAGACCACCACAATAAAGTGAGTCACACAAATGTGGTTTCTCAGTGCATATAAAAGTCTTGTGCATTATGAAAAAGTTTGGACTGTTGTGAGAATTACCAAATGTGAGACATCTGTGGCTCAATGTTATAAGCCTTCAATTTGTATTAAAAAACAAAAGTATCTGCAAAGCACAGTAAAGCAAAGCATGCCTGTACCCAGGAGAGAGTGAAATTGGGCAAGTAGAGGAGAAAGGCAGGAAAACTGTGGGTGCGGTTACCTGCCCCTGGGAGGAGCCCTCGGGTGGTCTCGATCAGCCCCATGACAGCGGAGGAAGCTGTTTAAACAGAACAGAGTGAAGTCCCCACTACCCTCCAGGGCCAATCCTGGTCTCTCCTGCCCTTCCAGCCACTTTCCTCAGGGACTTGCTGCAGACTCTGCCTTTGGGAAGAGTCCTTGCCTGGGAGTCAGAGGCCCAGGTTCTCACACCATATCCCCACCCCCACCCCCAACTAGACGAGCAGAGGTATATTTGTCACCCTTGGTCCTGGCATTGTCTAGTGTGTCAATCACACTTGCTCCCACCATGGTTACTCCTTCCTCCCAGCTTTTCACCTCAGCCTGAATTCCCCTGTGTTCCAGCCCCCATTCTCCAAGTTCATTTCCCCTGAGAATGCCTCCTTAAATGCTCCTGCCACAGACTGTCTGAACCTTGAAATGTCCGCTGAAGGGAGTCCTGGTGTGGTGCTACAGGGTAAGCACTGGACTGCTAATCACAAGATCGACAGTTCAAACCCTATAGAGGGTTGCTATGAGTCAGTTAACTTAGAGGAACACAACAAACGAAGGGTTTTACTCTCAGTCCTCACACACACCCTGTGAGTGAGTGGCTAGAAAAAGGCAGGTGAGAAGACAGCTGATCCCCTCGTTAATTCCTTCTCTTTGAAATGCTCTGTGTAACTAGAAGCTACCTCCGTGCCTGGAATTGCATGTTTTTGGATGTCCTTCCTGAGGTGACAGGCTAAGTCACCTCTCCACTCTTGAAGCAAAGCCCAATGTTCTGTGTAAATAATGCAAACCTTGTCTGGTACCTGTGGGCCACAGGGCAATGATCACCCAGATATGTTTGTGATTTGCAAGGCTAACCTTTGCTCAAGAGAGATAAAGCTGGCCTTGGACATAAGTAGAATGCTAGACAAGTGATCTTTGTCTTTCTTGGCCTTCCCTCTCTCTGCACTGTGCTGTCTTGTCAGCAGTTATTTTGAGATTGGTGGGCTCCACTGAAATGAAAGAGGTGGTTCTGAGTACTATGGGATGCTACTATAGCAATCAGTGGCTAGCCAGGAGGGAATTCTGCCAGTGGCCTCACCTTTCGTAATTGGAAGAACAGTGGCTGATTTTACAGAGCCCCCAAGTTTACTGTTTCACCCACCCCACCTGCTGTGTGGTACCTGCCACTCTGAGGTCACAGGCCAGGGCCAGCTCCAGGCCCCCACCCAAAGCAAACCCATCCATGGCTGCAATGGTGGGCGTAGGGAAGGATGCTGTGGAGACAAACAAGGACTCAGCCTGCCAGGCTCTAGCAGAACCAGGACAGGCATGGACGCCTGAGACAAACATGCTGATCGGGACAGAAGGCCTCCCTGGTCTCAGGTTTAGGGCCCTCACCTAGTACCTCCACCAGGTTAGCTTAGCAGTCAGGTTTTTCATCAGCAAATAGGGGAGTCAGTGAGGGAACAGGTGTAGTTAGATGGGCTGAAATGACCCTGGCTCTAGCCCACTCTCCTAATAACCTCCCTGGAGCCTGTCTTTTCATGCTGTATGCAGACCCTGTGCTGGGTACTGGGGACTCGATCTGAATCAGACAGGCTCAGTCTCATAGGCAGACAAACCTGGAAACAGGCGGTGACAACCCCAGTTTTCAGAGCTGTGACCAAAGGAAGTTTGGAGAGTGGATCAGGGAAGACTTCCCAGAGAAGGTACGGCAAGGCCTGGAAGGATGACCAAAAAGGGATGTCCCAGGCCAAAGGAACAGCTGCCACAGCAGAAAGTATGGTTAGTTAACCACTGACTCTCAGATGGCAGGCCTGAGGGCAGCACACAGAGGTGAGGAGCCAGGGTTCCTTCCCCGAGAAATGACCTTGACTCTCTTGTGCCTATCATCCCTGGAGAGTCGTCTGTCTCCCCCACAGAACTCACAATAGGAAGCTGAGGATGGGGCTGGGATTGGCAGGAACACCCTCTACCACCCCATCCCAAGACCCTCACCAATGTCATTCATCAGGCCTCGGAGACGCTGGACAAAGGCCCTCACTTCCATCTCACTCATCTGCTCGCGCTCCTTCAGGTCTGCACCTACAGGTGGTAAGGGGACTGTGACAGCCATGCCGAATCCCAGACTGTTACAGATCCAGCAAAGCAGACTTGAGAGGAAGGAGAAACACAGGAAAGAGGTCATGGAGCCCGAGAGAAAGAAGGGTCAAAAAGGGAAAGGTGAATGTGCTGAGAGGTCAAGCAAGAACCAAGATGTAGTGGTGTGGCAGGGGCTTCAGAAAAATGTGACTACAGTGGGACTGCTGAAGGTCAGATGGTAGAGGTTGAGGCAAGAGTAGGGGGTGAGTGGAAGCTCTCCAAATCCCAGACTGCAGGAGGTCAGAACTGGAAGAGCCCTTCAGCGTCTTTGATCTGTTTTAGCTCCTTCAATGACGGGAGAAAACAGGCCCAGAGAGAGACAGGATTCCAGTGTGAAGTCAGGGGCAGAGCCAGGCCTCCTGCAGTCTCCCCGCACCCACACATTTCCCTGGACTTAGATGGACTAACAAGGAATGGGGCTCACAGAGGCATGAAGTGACCTTGATGGAGGAGAGTAAAACAGAGATGGAGCCAAAGTTGGAGGTCAGGGTTGCGGGGTCAGGCCCCTGGCCAGCTCACTTGTGCTGTGGAAGCACAGCCTGAGTGGGGTACCCTAATCCTGACAACTCATCCCCTTGTGAGCCTCTGAGAATCACACTCCTGCGCCGCCCCCACCACCACGTCTCTGAAGACCCTTGCTGCCTCCTCGCCAGCTATTCAGCTGGGAGTCAGATACTGGGTTCTCAGCTCAGCACTCCTGGACAGCACTCCTGGACCCCCCAGGTCATGGGCCTCCGGGGTGAGGTATTTCCCGTCTTGGAAACAGAAGTCCACAGTGTTTGCCTTGTTGCGGACCACCACATGGAGACCTTTGGCAACAGGGATTGAGCTCTAAGGATGGGCAAAACTGCAGTGAGTCCCATCTTGACCATTGATCTTGTGGGCATCTTTGGACTCAGTTTCCTCGCTGTTGAATGGCATGGTGCTGCAGAAAGAACTATATGGATCTATGGATCCAGCAAGCCATGTTTCCATTCTTTTCTACCTTTTACTAGGTGTGTGACACCAAGCAAGGAATTTTACCTCTCCAAGTCTTTGCTTTCACATCTGTGGGTGGTGAGGCCTGTCCTGATCTAAAAGGACTTCCTCAGCCCCTTCAGGATGGTACCAACCCTGCAGAGTCTGGAAGCAGGGGAAAGAGGCCACCTACCTGCACAGAACACACCCTTCACACTGCTTCTGAAGAGCAAGACACGCACCTGCCGGTCCTCCCGAAGCCGAGCCAAAGTTTCCAGCAGCTGGAGGGAAGGCTCCATCAGATTCCTGCCAGCCCAGCAGCCCCTCACCCTAGTGCCTGCCCTCTCTTACCTCCTTGACCAAGATGTTCCCCAGGGAATTTCGGGCTTGTGGTCTGTTCATCAGAATCTCAGTGATTCCTGTGAGGGAGACGACAGCGTTAGATGAGCCAGCAGGCCTGCTCACTGGGACCAGGAGGCAGGAGGCCTGTGAAGAGGCAGCATCTGTGCTCTATGAGCACTGTGACTTGGGGGATGTCACATCACCCTGAATCTCAGTTTGCTTAACTGTAAGTGGACTTCACAGAGGACATAGAAGGGCTTATAAATTGTGGAGCAAAGAAAGGAGAGGAATCAGAATGGTCACCACAATGGCTGCCATCTGTTTCTGTCATCGTGAATTTCACAGCTCTCGCCATATGCTTCTAGCTGTCATTGTTAAGTGCCATCAAGTCAGTTCTGAGGAGCAGCTGTCCCATAGCGACACTGTATAGGGTTTCCGAGGAGTGGCTGGTGAGCTTGAACCACCAACCTTGTGGTTCAAACTGATTTGCATTAACCCACAGCAGCACACCAGGAGAGAAATAGAACCACCTAAGAACCCTCATGTTTTCTGAGTCAATGACAACCCCTTACTTCCTCCAAAAGTAGCCACGATCTCAACTTTTATAGCAATCCCTTCTGTGGTTTTACCATTTTATGACCCCAAGTGTGCATCCCTAGACACCAAAGTTAACATGTACTAATTTTTAAATGTGGTATATCAAAAGCCTATTAGGATCCTCAGGTTCTCTTTCTCATCTCCTAAAACTTACCTGTTGAAGAACATGGGAGCAGGTTAGCATGCCCTTCTGTCAGAAAATTGGCAACTGAATCCAGAGGCCAGATTGGACTTACTCTGTTTTATTGCCTTGTCTGTATGCTGTTCTTTCACTAGGAAAAAGCAACCTTCCTGAAAGACTTTTCTATACTTTTCTGTTCTCATCTAAGTGGCCAATGGCACAACAGACACGAACCCGGGGCCCTATTTCCTTCCTCATCAGCCTCTCAGCAGTATCAGTACTGCTGACCACATGCATGCTACTGCTTGAATATTCATTACCTTGGTTTTTGTGGCCCTATATTCTCCTACCTCTCAGGTGACACTGTTCTGCATTTTCTTGGTTTCTCTTTCACCTGGGTTTTAAATGTTGATGTCCCTCAAGGTCCATTCCAGGCTTTCCTTACTCAATTATTTGTAGTTATGCACTTAGTATATGCTGGCCTTTTTATTAGACTTCATCTTCATATACTTTGTTTTACTTTCATTGTAAATGAAGTGGTTTACGGAGCCAAGCATCAATTTTACATTTAACAAATGATACACTTCCTTTCATCTTGACTGCAAGCCCCTCAGTGTAGCATCACTTATCCCACTTCCTCCCTGGGTTTCTTATTTCTGTTCCTCCTCCTTTCCCCACCCTGCTGAATTTTGTTCTTAGGTAAATGCTGCCCTTTTGATTCTATGGTGCATCTCCCATACTTTGGACATGTTATCAGGAGGGACCAGTCCCTGGAAAAGGATATCATGCTTGGTAAAGTAGTAGTTGTTGTTGATAAGTGCCATCGAGTTGGTTCTGACTCATAGTGATCCTGCATAAAGTTTCCAAGGAACAGCTGGTGAGCTTGAACTGCCAGCCTTGCAGTTCAAATCGACTTTGCAGTCCAGCGCATTAGCCCACAGCGCCACAGCACGTAAAGTAGTAGGTGAGCAAAGAAGAAAACCCTCATTGAGATGGACTGAAGACACGGAAGCTGCAACAATGGGTTTAAGCACAATTGTGAAGAAGGTGCAAGATCTGACAGTATTTCCTTCTGTTATACATAGAGTCTCTAAGTAGAAACAAACTCCACAAACTCCACAACAACTTCTCTTTATAGGAGCCCTGACAGTGCTGCGGGGTAAGTGCTGGGCTCTGAGGGAGAAAGATGAAGCAGTCTGTTTCTATGTCATTTACAGCCTTGGAAAGCCTATGGAACACGTCTACCCTGTCCTACAGGGTAGCTATGAGTTAGAATTAACTTGATGACTATTGTTGTTGCTAAGGGCTGTCAAAGTCGGTTCCGACCCATAGCGACCCTGTATAGGGTGTCCTAGGTGTGTCTGGTGAGGTTGAACCACCAATATTGTGGTTCAAACTTCTGGTGGCATAGTGGTTAAAGGTTCTACTATTAACCTAGTCAAGCTCATCAGCTGCTCTTCTGGAGAAAGATGTGGCTATCTGCTTCCATAAAGACTTATAACCTTGGAAATTCTATGGGGCAGTTTTATGCTGTCCTATAGAGTCATTATGAGTCGGATAGATACGTGGATAGATACACAGGCTGAATAGTGTAGCAGAGAGAGTGGCAGTATACCCAAAAGTATATAAAAGTTGTTGTTGTTAAGTGCTGTCAAGTCGGTTCCGAACCATAGCAACTGTGTATAGGGTTTCCAAGGAGTGACTGGTGAGCTTGAACCACTGACTTTGTGGTTCAAACGACTTTGCAGTCCAAAGCTTTAGCCCACAGCACCAGGTAAATACTAACGTATGAATATCTTCTGTCTAAATATAATGGTTAGACAGGATAGTCATATGTGGGTATTTACCTTTACTACAAATATATATATAAATGTAATGGAGCACACAGGGGACAAAATTATGAAAACTTCTTAGACATTAACAAACACCTTGAGAGAACGAGGACTATGGTCCAGGTTGGTATAACATAGGCCACAAAGGCAATGTTCTACATCCTACTTTGGTGACTAATGACTGGAATCTTAAAGGCTCATGCAACTGGTCTCTCCCTGTGGGGAGGTAAGAAGAGTGGAAAAAAATTGGAGCTACTTGGAAACAATTAGTTTGATGTTCCATTAGGAACACAAGAACATCAGTGTCCATGATCCTGACACCAGAAACATTAGATGGTGCCCAGCTTCCACTACCAACTGTTATGAAAGGGATCATATTAGAAGGCCCTAGATAGTGGGAGAAAATGTGAGAAAAAGCTCAAAAAAATTTTTTTAAAGACCAGTCTTATTGGTAAGAATGATCCTGGAGGAACCCAAGACTATGGCCCTTGGTCACCCTTGAGGTCTGGAACTGAACTCACCCTCATGGCTCAATTTTCAGCAAGCAGTAGAGAGGTATATAGGGGGGACAACAACACTAGTGAGGTACGCACACCATAGAATGGTCAACCATTCAAGATCAAAAGGGCAGCATTTACATTTACGTAAGGACAAAGTTCAGAAGGTTGGGAAAGGAGGTAGAGCGGAAACAAGACCACAGAAAGGAAGTGGGATAAATGATGGTACATTGAGGGGATTGCAGTCACTGAAATGAAACGAAGTCTATGATTACTCGATTGTAAAACTGATGATCACTCAATCCAAAATAAAAATAAAAATAAATAGAAATCTTAGTGCCAAAGATTGTTATTGCTAAGTGCCCAAGGAGTCGGTTCCAACCTTGCATGAGGTTTCCGAAGCTGTAAATCTTTGTTGGAGCAGAAAGTCTCACCTTTCTCCCAAAGAGTAGCTGATGGGCTCAAACCTCCAACCTTGTGGTTTGCAGTCCAGTATTTATCCTACAGAGCAACACAGGATAACTACAATGCCATTTATGCAAATGAAAACAACGCAGACAGTGCATAGGAGAGGGAATGAGACGGGGGAAAGTCAAGACCAGAGAAAGACTGTGCCCTGACCAAAGAGAATTACATGCAGTGGACTAAAAAGTGTGATTTCACATCATCAAAGGTGCCATCTGAGAGAACAAACAAGATGGTGGATCGGGTGGAAGTGCAGTGGGGAGCTCCATCAGCAATAACACAGAATACCAGACCAAGCAGGCTCAGGGGATGGTGCCAGAACTCTGAACCACATATAAAGGAATATTTAGAAGGTTGGAAGGCTTAGAGCTAGGGGAATTGGTAACAGAAACAAGAAATCCATTGCTTTCTAATTCAAGACGCTCAGCTGCTCCTGGAGCCGCCATATTGGGTGAGAACAAGCTGCAGAAGGATCAGAGGATCAGAGCAGCCATAGATGTCTGACGGAACCGCAGAGATAAAGGTCTGGACATTCTTTTTTTTTTAATCTGTTCATGGTCTTTCACTGTCTGCGCACCTCCATTCTGGTGACTAGAGGGGGTGTCTGAGTGAGTGGACCCCCACCCCCAACCCCTGGAGGGTTCTACTATGCATGCACACAGATCTCCTCGAAATTGAAACCACTTAAAACCAAATGGCAGCGCAAAACGGCCACAGCTGGCCCTGAACTATTAATCACTAGGAAAAAGGCCTGAACGGGGACTGTGGAGCAAGATAGGCAGACTAAAAAGGAAATAGGCCAAAAATTCAATCCTGACTTATGTCACCATGACTAACAGTGGCATTTTGAAATTTCTCAGGAAGAAGAGTGAAAAGGGAAGCCCATTTCCTGATCACATCAAGAACAGAATAAAATTATAAGAACAGAGGATCTGGGTGGTCAGTTTATTATCAAAACAATTACAATGTGAAAGAAGGTAAACACAGGAACAGAGATTCAGGTGGAGGGAAGGTCAAGCAGATTACAGGATAAAATAGACTGTCTTAAATGGATGGAAGAGTTAATGGAATATAAGGTAACCACAACAGTGGGGTTCAGGTGGGGGGTTTAGTCCAGGTGTAGGGGAGGGCAATACAAAAAGGGGTAGGAGACAGAAGAACAAGATAGATAGGGGACCACTGAGACAGGTTTGCATGGCCTAAGTGGGACAGAGGTAAATAATGATGCATGCTCAACCTTGAAACAATAGGGCTCTATGATACAGGGATCTAGGCATAGTTTGAAGAGGGGAAACAATACTAAAATGCTTAACTGTCTTACGAATATTGGTTTCTTTTACATCCTATTGTAAAATAGACACTTGAATGGCACAGAAAGGTATGTTGGGAAACATGATTACAGAAAACTTGTAAGCCAATCTTCAGCCTACAACTGATTGGAATACCTAAAAGGGGTTCTAGAACTTGCCCAGTGAAATAGGCCTCTTGGAAAGCCTTTGCAGTGTATAGGATCTTAGGTGGAATCCTGAGTCCCATCCAGAACCTTCTGAAGTGGGACATTCCCACTAGCAAGGACAAGTAGACCAGCCTGGAACAGAAGAGCAACAGAAGATACATCTTCAAAGAAAGATCATTAGGATAAACCCAAAACAAAAATGTCAGCATGACTGACTACTACAAGAATAAGCAAGCTGTTTGCCATCAAGGCAAACAATCAAATTCCTTCAGGACAAACTCCCCTCTAAGACTGAATCTCAAAGGGAACACACGAACAGGCATGTAAGCATGCTGGCTACCACATTGGTCTAATGGTGAGTGGAAGAGGGGGAAAAGCAGCAATGAAGAAATGGGCTGAGTTCAACCAAAGACCATTGACTCCCATTGACCTAGAGATGAGAGAGAGAAGAGGAAGGGCTTGTTGGTCCAATGTGTGGTAAGACCTGGGAACACTTGAGCCACAAGGACATAGCCACAGAGGGCTAGAGCTGAGAGTGAAGCATGCTGCTGATAGGAAGTGAGGGGAGAGGCACAAGAACACCCAAACTTGCAGACAGTACCCATTTGACCTAGCCTTGATGGCTTGATAATCAGAACTCCACTGGAAGAAGATTACAAAAAAAATAATAAAATTATTTTATAAAGGAGCCAAGGGTAAATTGCCACAATTTGATAAACCTGACCTATACTCATGGAGGTAATAACTCTAAATATTAACAGAGAGGGAAGGAGTCCTCACATCAAGTATCAATGCTATCCCCTCTGTACACAGGGTAGATAGGGATAGGCAACTTAGACATTAGCTACCTAAAATGAGGGGGCAATAAAGGCACAAAGTGACTGGCTTACAAGGTTTCAAGAGGGAGTTTAGTTTAAGAGTATGGAGGGGAAGAAAGAGTCCCACTGAATAGTTTTCATCTTGTCTAGATGGGTCTGGTGAAAAGAGATAAGGACAAGATTCGTTAAGATTCAATAGTGAATAATTGTTTTCATGACTAATTGTGACTATCACAATTGTAAAGGTATAAGTTTTGTAACAAAAACAGGGGAGTAGTTAATCTTACAGTCCAGAAACAGAGGACCCTAGGATCATTAAGGGAGAAGAGCACAAGTAGAATGGGGGACCTTATCCAGAGAAGCAGCGACATCAGAGACAGAGGCAGAGATGGGGTAACAGAGAGAGGGAGCAGCTGAGGACTCTAGATTCATGGGAAGAGAGGGAATAAGAGCTGGTGGCCAGGAGGCAGACTTGCGGAATGTGCCCTTTGAAAGTGTAAATTATTATATATGCATGAATGTTTTGGTTTTTAAAAAAGCTAAAGTGAATAGAGAGATACTGTTAACTGATGGTACATGGAAGGGATTATAATCATTGCAATGAAACAAGGTGTACAATTTGTTGAATGTAAAACTGATGATGTGCCCTGTAAACTTTCACTCAATCCACACACACACAAAAAGTCAATGGTACTGAAGGAAGAAGTCCAAGGTGAACTGGCAAAAAACATGGCACCATGAATTGATGGGATACAAACTGAAATCTTTCAACAAACAATGTGTCACACTCATGTGTACTAAAAAGTTTCAAAAACAACTACCTGGCAAACTAACTAGAAGAGATCCATATTTGTCCCCATTCCAAAGAGATGTGGCCCAATGTAATGCAGAAATTGTCAGACAATATCATTAATATTGCATGCAAGTAAAAGCTTGCTAAAAATAATGCAAAAATGGCTGCAACCATACATTGACAAAGGTTCAAGAGGATGTGGAACGATGGATGTCATTGCTGATGTCAGATGGATCTTGGGTGAAAGCACAGAATACCAGACAGATGTTTATCTGTGATTGACTACACAGAGACTTTTGATTGTGAGGCTAATGACAATCTATGGACAACATTGTAGAGAATGAATATTCCAGAAAACTAATTGTGCTCATAAGAAACCTGTACATAGACCAAGAGGCAGTTGTTCAAACACAACAAGGGAACACCAAATGACTTAAAATTTGGGAAGGTGTGCGCCAGGGTTGTATTCTTTCACCATACTTATTAATCTGTATGCTGAGCAAATAATCGAAGAAAGTGGATTAGATGAAGGAAAACGTGGCTTCAGGATTGGAGGAAGAAACAATCTGCAATATGAAAGTGAAGAGGACTTAATATACTTACTGATGAAGATCAAAGACCACAGTCTTAGGTATGAGTTGTAGCTCAATGTAAAAAAGAAGCAAAAAGCCTCACCACTCAACCAATAAACAACAGTCGTATCAATGGAGACAAGATTGAAGTTGTTAAAGATTTCATTTTGCTTGGATCAATCATTGTGTGAGGTGCATCTCAATTCCAGTCCTCGCTTCCTTATCATGGGTAGAAATGTAGACATGGTTATGTGCACTAGACCAACAGGGCATGAAATGACCTCCTAAATTTCCTGAGATCCCACAATGTTGTAAAAAGTTAGGTCAGCTTGAACCAACAAGTTATGGAGTACATGAGACTTTGAGAGATCTGCTGTGTATTCAAGAACCAACATGAGATTGAGTTATCAATGGAGACACCACTGACTGGCTAAAAAACTATAGAGTAACATTTCCCTGGACGTAGACTTCAAGGACAGTCACCAGGAAGGGGTCCAGTGACTTCATAAATCCAGTTGCTATGGAGACAATTCCGACTCACAGCAACTCTATAGAGTGGAATTGCCACAGGGTTTTCAAGGTTGTGATTTTACAATAGCACATCACCACATCTTTCTCCTGTGGAGTAGTTGGTGGGTTCAAAACAACAGCCTTTTTGTTAGAAACTGAGTGCTTAACGACTACACTACCAGGGCTCCTCACCCTGACCAAAGAAACAGGAAAAGTGTTTCAGAAATCAGAGGTGCCAGAGACCCCATTAGAGAAGATTCAAGCCTTTCTTCATTGGGAGACCACATAGCTCTTTCATAGTCCCTGAAGGCATACTAGAGAAGTATAAGGGAAGAAGAAACTAAAGGTCTGAGAATTTATCAGAAGGACTTGTTTTGCTGTTTAAACCAAAAGAGATGGAGATTTCATTAATTAGCTAGCTGAAGTTACTAACCAGCTAGTGGGACAGGGTTGTGAAGAAGATTTTATCAGTTACATAAAATAAAATAAGTATATTTTCTTGGCAAAAAAAAAAAGGTACCACCTGAAATTCAAAAACAACGTTAACACTCGTTCTGAAATGAACTTTTTTTTTTCCTACTTGAATCTACAGGTACCAAAAACTTGCAACTGGCTGCAGATTTGCATTCCAGACATAAAAGCACCCTCCTCCCACTTCTTTTCTCTCTTCCCCTCCCAGCCTGTCGCTATCCACCCCCTGCTCCGAGAGCCGGATTGGTTCCACGGTCTCCACCTCCTAGACCTTTGCACAACCAGAGGTGTTGGGGGGTGGGGTGGGGTGGTGTGGGTGTGGGTACAACCTTCCTCCAGGGGAATCCGCCATTTTTACTTTCCTGTCCTGGGGGCGCTGGTGCCTTGTCTTTTTACTGTACGACTCTCCCCTTCCCAACAGCCTGAGACGAACCCTTTATATGGTTAGGGAAACCAATATTACCACAAATTTACAGCCATATTTGGGCCTTGAGGCAGCTTTGAAAGCCTGGAGGAGTAAGCGGGGAGGATGTGAGATTTGGAACGTAACCTCAAATGTACTGAGGGCTCCACCTGACCCCCTTCTAGCCTCAGTCTTCTCAAAGGTAATGAGCTCGCAGCCAGCGCTCCCAGCCTTGTAGCAGCGCGGCTCGTCCGACTGCCCCTCTCAGCCTGGCGGGGTCCTGGCCCAGTCCGGTCCAGCCCAGCGGCCTCCCGCACTCCCTGCACAACGCACTACCTTGGTCAGGGCCCGCCAGTGCGCGCACTAGGATCTCGGGTCCCCGGGCCTCCCCATCCGAAGCGCAGCCGCGGGCCCAAAAGGGCCTCCAAGGGCGCACGGCGCTGGACAAGGCGCGCAGCATTTGGTAGCAGTTCGGGAAGATGCAGCTCGGCGCCTCCGCTGTCTCCTCACCCGCGGAAAGCTTGCAGCTCTGTGGGGCCTGGCTCCACCTATGGGCCTGCAGGCTGACGCTGCTGACTGCGCATCTTAGGCCTGACAGAAGGCTATCAAATTCTAAAAGTCAGATTTTACTACAAAAAACAGAAGTAGTAATAGGAGCCCTGGTGTGGCGCTGTGGGTTAGGCATTAGGCTGCTAATCTCAAGGTCGG
>NW_006408544.1:17990363-17992584 GCF_000296735.1 Chrysochloris asiatica
GTTGATCCAAGAAGAATGAAGCCCTTTACAACTTCAATCTTTTCTCCATTGTAATGTTGTCCATAGCTTCTCAGGATCCACACAATTGAAAGCATTTGCATGGTCAGTAAAGCATAGGTAAACATCTCTCTGTTAGTCTCTGCTTTCAGCCAAGATCCATTGGACATCAGCAATGATATACCTTGTTCTACGTCCTCTTCTGAATCTAGCTTGAACCTCTGGAAATTCTCTGTCAATGTATGGTTGTAACCGTTTCTGTAGTACCTTTAGTAAACCTTTACTCGCATGGTAAATCTCAAGAGATTGTCTGATGATTTCTGCATTCATTGGGCACAAGTATGGATCTTTTTCAGTGAGTTGGCCAAGTAGTTGTCTTCCAAATTTCTTGGCATAGATGAGTGAGTGCCTCCCATGCTGCATCAGTTTGTTGAACAATTTAATTTGTATTCTATCAATTCCCGGTGCCTTGTTCTTTGTCAATGCCTTCAATGCACCTTGCTTGGATTTCTTCCTTCAATATCATTGACTCTTGATCATATGCTACCTCTTGAAATGGTTGAACATTGAACATTTCTTTTTGGTACAGTGGCTCTATGTCTTCCTTCCATCTTCTTTGGTGCTTTCTGCATCATTCAATATTTTGCCCATAGAATCTTTCAATATCGCAAGTTGAGGCTTGAAATTTTTGTCAGTTCCCTCAGCTTGAGAATTGCTGAGTGTGTTCTTCCATTTTGGTTTTCTAACTCCAGGTCTTTGAACATTTTATTATAATATATGACTTTGTCTTCTTGAGCTGACCTTTGAAATGTTCGTTCAACTCTTTTATCTCCTCATTTCTTACATTTGCTTTAGCATCTCTATATTGGAGAGCAAGTTTCAGAGTCTCTTCTGACATTCATTTTGGTCTTTTTCTTCTTTCTTGTCTTCCTAATGACCTTTTGCTTTTTTCCTATATGATGTTTTTGATGTCTTCCCACAACTTTTATGGTCTTCGATCTTTAGTGTCTAATGCATCAAATCTTTTCTTTACATGATCTCAAAATTCAGGTGGGATACGTTCCACGGCACATTTTTACTTTCATGGACTTGTTTTAATTTTCTTCAGCTTCAGCCTGAACTTGCATATGAGCAAATGATAGTCTGTTCTACAATCTGCCCGTGACCTTGTTTTGACTGATGACATGGAGCTTTTTCACTGTCTATTTTCACAGATGTAGTCCGTTTCATTTCTGTGTATTCCATCTGGTGAAATCCATGCATATGGTAGTCTTTTATGTTGTTTAAAAATAGTAATTGCAATGATAAAGTCATTGGCCTTGAAAAATTCTATCATGTATTCTCCAGCATCGTTTCTATCACCAATGCCATATTTTCCAACAACTGATCCTTTCTCTCTGTTTGCAACCTTTGCGTTCCAATCGTTAGTAATTATCAGTATGCCTTGATTGCATGTTTGATCGATTTCAGACTGAAGAAATTGGTAGAATTCTTCAATTCATCATCACTGGCTTTAGTGGCTGGTGCATAAATTTGAATAATAGTGGTATTAATAGGTCTTCCTTGTAGGCATATGGATATTATCCTATCACACACTGCATTGTACTTCAAGATAGATCTTAATGTGTTCTTTTTGATGATGAATGTGACACCATTTCTCTTGAATTTGTCATTCCTGGCATAGTAAACCTTGAGATTATCAAATTCAAAACTGCCAATACCAGTCTATTTCAGCTCACTAATACTTAGGATATTGATGTTTATGCATTCCATTTCAATTTTTTGACAACTTCAAATTTTCCTAGAATCATGCTCTGTATGTTCCATGTTCCAATTATTAATGGATGCTTACAGTTTTTTCTCTTCATTATGAATTGTGCCCCATCAGCAAAAGAAGATCCTGAAGGATTTACTCTATTTGCATCATCACAGTCAACTCTACTTTGAAGAGGCAGCTCTTCTTCAATTGTATTTTGAGTGCTTTCCAACCTGAGGAGTTTATATTCCAGCACTATATCTGACAATATTCTGGTGCTCTTCATTGTGTTTCAGTATTCAACATTCTCGAGCTGACAGTGTTCCACTGCTATTCATAAGGTTTTCAGTGATGAAATATTCAGAAGTAATCTGTCTCCTTCTTCATAGTCTGTCTTTGTCTGGAGACTCAGCTGAAACCTGTCCATCACTAGTCTGTCAGTTTGTCATACTGTGGTGGCTTATGTCT
>NW_006408544.1:17992824-17994384 GCF_000296735.1 Chrysochloris asiatica
GGTCAGCAGTTTGAAACTACCAGCTGTTCTGCGGAAGAAAGATGAGGCTTTCTGCTCCCGTAAAGATTTACAGCCTTGGAATTCCTGTACAGGGTTGCTATGAGTTGGAATTGACTTCATGGCACATTACCACCACCATCATCCAAGTTAATACCAGTCAATTACTATTAGAGAGTTGCAGATCAAAACAATAATGAAACATCATCTATACCAGCATTAATAGCAAAGTTCAATAAAACAGAAAACAACAAATGCACACCACTACCACCACCACCACCATCAGAAAAGACAGACACCAGGATAGGTGATTAAGCTCTCCTTGACATGTTCATTAGGACATCATGACTACCTTGTGATTTAGTGTGACTATTAGAATTCTAGCCCTCTTTGCATGTAGTACTTGACTAACCTTATCAAGAAATAGTATAAAAGATGCTTGTAACAAAAATCAGTGAACACCAAACCAGCCTTTTTGCTGTGGGTGCTCCAGGAATTGACTTCTTAAGAATAGAGGCTTTTCTCTTTCTTTGTTTAGCTGGATGGCGTGTTTGTTTATTGGACTCAATTGCTCCAGGACAGGTAAAAACATTGTTTGATTTCTTGACTGCTGCTTCCAAGAGTGTTGATTATGGATCTAAGTAAAATAAAGTTGTTGAGCAATTGGATCATTTCTTTGTTTACCAGGATGATATTAATCTAGTGGGATTTTTGTGTTCTTTACATTGAGGTGAAATCCATACTGAAGGCTGTAGTTTTTCATCTTCATCAGTAAGTATTTCAAGTCTTGTATTTAGTATTTAGGTCAGCAGTTCAAGCTCACCAGTTGCTCCTTGGAAACCCTATACAGGGTTGCGATGGGTTGGAATTGAGTTGATGGCACTTCACACCAACAACATTTAGAATTTAGTGGTGTGGTGCTATAGTATCAGAGTCCTGGTGTGGTGCTGTGGGTTAATGCGCCAGACTGCAAAGCCGTTTGAACTGCAAGGTCGGCGGTTCAAGCTCACCAGCTGCTCCTTGGAAGCTCTATACAGGGTCGCTATGGGTTGGAATTGACTCAATGGCACTTCACAAAAACAAAGCTATAGTATCAGCACTCGGTTTTGAATGACAAGGTCAGCAGTTCAAATCCACCAACTGCTCCTTGGAAACCCTATACAGGGTCACTATGAGTCGGAACCCCTTGGACAATACTTAACAACAACAGAAGCAGTGTAAATTTCAGTCAGAGACAGTTAAAATTAGATAAAATTCACCTCCCAGGTGAAAAATCTTTTTTTTTTTCTTTATTGTTCTCCAGCCTCATTCTATCTGGTGGTAAAAAATTTTAACCTGGAAACTTTTGAGGAAACACAGTCACTTCAGAAATTAAATTCAGTTACATTAACACCCTGTCCCTTGTCTTTCCTTCTGAAAGGCATCTATGTTTCAGAGAGGGCTAGTAAGACCCTCTGAGGCATAAGTGGTTTAGTGATCAAATTCTCCTGTCCCACATAGAAGACTCTGGACTCCTGGTATGGTGCTGTAAGATAAGCACTGGACTACTAACTGCAAGATTGG
>NW_006408544.1:17998574-17999938 GCF_000296735.1 Chrysochloris asiatica
TTTACAAGTGGCCTTTGGTTATTTTTAAAAATATACCTGTCCTTTATTGATAGTGTTCTTATAAAATTTAAATAATACTTTATTTATTTTTAATTGCTTTATTGAGATATCATTTGCATACCATAAAATATATCCACTGAAAATGATTTAATGACCTTTAGTAAATTTGTGGAGTTGTATAACTACCGCCATTATCTAGTTGGGTTTTTTTCCTAAAAATTTATATTTTAACTTCTTAACTAATTGGGTGAAGGTTTGCAGAACAGATCAGTTTTCCATTCAAAAGTTCATATACATTTATTTCATGTCATTGATTATAAACATAAAATAATTTTCCCCACTTTCTCCCTGTTTCCTGTTTCCATTCCTCCTTCTTTCCTAATCCTTCTGAACTTTGTACTTCAGTAAATTCTTTCCATTTGATCTCAAATGTTGATTATTCTAAGGTATGCTACCTTCCTAGTATTCTTGCTCCTCTTATAGAACTGTCTATTACTTGGCTGAAAATTGAGCCATAGAGGTAAGTTCATTTCCAGACCTCAAGGATGACTTAGGACCATCCTCTTGGGGACCTCTCTCCAACAGTAAGTCTGATCCTTTTATATGATTTTCAGTTTTGTTCTACATTTTCCCCCCATTCTAGCCAGGACCTTCTAATGTGGTCCTTTTCACATTAGAAGTGAAAGTTTCTAGTGGTAGCTGAGCACCATCTAGTTCTTCTGGTCTCAGGGTCATGGAGGCTGAAGTTCACATGGTTCATTAGTACCTTGGACTAATTGTTTCCATGGGTCTTCAATATTCTTCATTTTCTTTCCTCAAGACCAGGAGAGATTGCTCACAAGTTTTTAAGATCCTAGTCACTACTTTCCAAAGGAGGACATAAAACATAACCTAGGTTTAGAACATTGTCATCACTCCCAAATTTCCCCCTGCATCTATTTGTAGCCAGCCTCATTCCCTTCCTTCTGCCTCAGGCAACCACTGATGTGCTTTCTATCTTTCTAGATTTCTCTATGCTGGAAATTACATATAAATGGTCTTTTGTGTCTGACTTCTTTCACTGAGCATAATGCTTTTAACATTTACCAGTTTGTAGTATGTATCAGTAGTTTGTTCCTTCTTATTGCTAATTAGTCTTGTATGGCTATGCCACATATTGTTGATCCATTCATGAGTTGATGGACATTAGTTTTGAATTTCCATCTATTATATGTAATGCTGGTATAAATATTCATGTGCAAGTTTTTGTGTGAACCTATGTTTTAATTTATTTTTTTTAAGGTTTTTATTGTGGATTGAGTGAAAGTTTACAGGGCATATCATCAGTTTTACATTCAACAAATCATACACCTTGTTTCATTGCA
>NW_006408544.1:18024755-18033441 GCF_000296735.1 Chrysochloris asiatica
TTTTTAAATTTAATTTTATCTTAATTTTTAGCAAGCAAGGTTGTATCATGTGCATATCGCAGGTTGTTAATGAGTCTTCCTCCAATCTTGATGCCACATTTTTCTTCATATAACCCAGCTTCTCAGATTATTTCATCAGCATACAGGCTAAATAAGTAGGGTGAGAGACTACAACCCTGTCACACACCTGTGTACTCCCATGTTCTGTTCAAACAACTACCTCTTGGTCCGGGTACAGATTCCTCATGAGCACAATTGTGTATTCTGGAATACTCATACTTCACAATTTTGTCCATAGCTTGTCATGATCCACACAATTGAAAGCCTTTGTGTACTTAATAAAGCACAGGTAAACATCTTTCTGATATTCTCTGCTTTCAGCCAAGATCCATCGGACATCAGCAATGATATCCCTCCTTCCACGCCCTCTTCTGAATTCCGCTTGAACCTCTGGAAGTTCTCTGTCAATGTATGCTTGCAGCCATTTCTGTATTACCTTTAGTAAAACTTAACTTACATGGGATATCAAAGATACTGTCCAATGATTTCTGCATTCCTTTGGGTCGCCTCTCTTTGGAATGGGCACAAATATGGATCTCTTCCAATCAGTCAGCCAGATAGTCGTCTTCCAAATTTCTTGGCAGAGATGAGTGAGTGCCTCTTGTGCCGGCTCACTTTCTTGAAAGATTGCAGTTTTTATTCCATGAATTCTTGGTGCCTTGTTCGTTGCCAGTTCCTTCAATGCACTTTGGTCTTTATCCTTCAGTATCAGTGACTCTCGATCATATGCTACTTCTTGAAACGGTTGAACATCAACCATTTCCTTCTGGTACAGTGACTCTGTGTATCCCTTCCATCTTCTTTTGATGCTTTCTGCATCAATAATTTGCCCAGAGAATCCTTCAGTAATGAACTTGAATTTTTTCTTCAGTTCCCTCAGCTTAAGAAATGCTGAGCATGTTCTTCCTTTTTGGTTTTCTGACTCCAGATCTTTGCACATTTTGTTGTAATATTTGATTTCATCTTCTTGAGCTGACCTTTGAAATTTTCTGTTCAGCTCTTGTATCTCCTCATTTCTTCCATTTGCTTTAGCATCTCTACCCTGGAGAGCACATTTTAGTGTCTCTTCTGACATCTGTTTTGATCTTTCTTGTCTTCCTAATGACTTTGGCTTTCTTCTTGAATATGATGTTTTTGATGTCATCCCACATCTCTTGTGGTCTTCTGTCTTTAATGTTTAATGTATCAAATCTGTTCTTCAGATGATCTCTAAATTCAGGTGGGATATATTCAAGGTCCTGTTTTGGCTCTTGTGGACTTGTCTTCATTTTCTTCAGCTTCAGTTTGAATTTTCGTATGAGCAATTGATGGTCTGTTCTACAATCTGCTCCTGGCCATGTTTTGACTGATGATATGGAGCTTTTCCATCGTCCTTTTCCACAGTTGTAGTCAATTTGATTTCTGTGTATTCCATCTGGTGAGGTCCATGTGTATAGTCGCCTCTTATGCTGTCTAAAGAAGGTATTTGAAATGAACAAATCATTGATTTTGCAGAAATCTATTAAGCGATCTCCACTATCATTTCTATCACCAAGGCCATATTTTCCAACTACTAATCCTTTCTCTTTGTTCCCAACCTTTGCATTCCAGTCACCAGTAATGATCAATACATCTTGATTGCAAGTTTGATCAATTTCAGATTGAAGAAGTTGGTAGAATTCTTCCATTTCATCCTCACTGGCTTTAGTGGTTGGTGCATAAATTTGAGTAATATTGGAAACCAAGAGGGTTATTAGGATTAGCCTGACTGCTGACATTCCACACCATGTATTAATTCTGCCTTATTTAGTTTAGCATTACATTTGTGAAGTTCACTCATAATTGTAGTTACAGTACATTCAATAAAATGGTCCATTGTGTGAGCCTGTCACGTTTACCCAGTCTGCTGTTTGACGAACATTTGGTAGTTTCTACCTTAACTTGCTTTTAATTTTGAAGGAGTAATGCTGTAGGTGTTTATTTGCTTGACTAATCTTTTAAGAGTCCTGGTGTGGTGTTGTAAGATAAACACTGAACTGCTAACCACAATATCAGTGGTTCAGACCCACCAGTTGCTCCTTCGAAACCCTGAGTTGGAACTAAGTCGATGATACTTAACAACAAGAACCTGTAACAATTTCCCTGATTTCAGTAAGAAATGAGAAAGTCTAGTTTTTTTCTGTATAGATGATCATTTAATCATTCCCACTGGCATCAAGGCAATTCTTACTTTAGTGACTCTTCGAAAGGAGCACTGCTGCTGCTTTATGGTAAGCACTGGACTGCTAACAGAAAGATTGATGGTTCAAATCCACCAGCTGGTCCACAGGAGAAAGATGATTCTGATTTATAGTAATCCTGTAGGACAGAGTAGAACTGCTCCATAGGATTTCCAGGACTAAATCTTTGTGGGGGCAGGCAGCCTCATCTTTCTTCCACAGAGTAGCTGGTAGGTTTGAACCCCTGACCTGCGGTCTGCAGCCAAAAGCTTAATTCTCTAGCCTTAAAAAAGTAATAGAGTTGAAACTATTGTATCAGTATAACAAAGGTAGCTATTGGTGAACCTTTTGCTCTAATTATGTTATTGAGAATGTGCACATTGAACCCTAAGAATCCCTAGTGTTCCTGTGAGTTAGGTGTTACCCTGCTAACTACAAGGTCAGTCGTACAAAATGACCAGCCCCTCCATGGGGGAAAGATGAGCTGTGTGCTCCTGTAATTAACAATCTCAGAAATCCTGTGGGTCCTATGAATCAGAATTGACTTGATAGTACTAGGTTTATACTAACTCATGTTGTTAAATCTGTCCTATTGAGTGTAGTCAAAAGAAAAGTTTGAGAGTCAGTATTCTTTAGCATGACCGCTGACTAGCAAACCACTCAACTTCATCTAATATCAGTCACCAAGTTCAGCAGGTTTCTACTTCCTTTATGTTTCTTAAATCTATCCACTTTCCATTTACTTTGCTGTTATTTTAGTCAGTTTTCACTTGGACTATTTCAGAATCAAACCAACTGATCTCACTGCCTCCAGAACAGTGTTTATATTGTACATAGGCACCTAACAACAACAACAATTGCATCTTCTTTCTGGTATGTGCCATTGAGTCAGTTCTGATCCATAGCAACCCTGTTTAGGTTTTCTGAGGAGTGGTTGGGTTTGAACCGCTGACCTTGCGGTAAATGGACCAGTGCTTTTGCATCTAGAGTGCAGTCTCATGATCATGCTGTGCTTTCTCACTTCCAGACCTTTATTTTAGAATTT
Organism: Chrysochloris asiatica; assembly: GCF_000296735.1. Lineage (NCBI taxonomy): Eukaryota > Metazoa > Chordata > Mammalia > Afrosoricida > Chrysochloridae > Chrysochloris > Chrysochloris asiatica. The sequence goes on from NW_006408544.1 coordinate 18,028,059, forward strand.
CCTTCATTTTCATTTTACTAACTCCTCTTCTTTAAGGACTCACTCTAAATGTTAATTCATCTGAAAAGCCTTTTTGCCATCCCTTCAAGGCTGGATAGTTGTCCCTCCCAAGTCATCTCTACCTGGGTCACTATAGTGTAATTGCCTGCTTTCCATTAGACTAGAAGCTCCTTGAAAGCAAAGACTATATATTATCATCATCAGAGTCCAGGAACATGATAGATTCTCCTGAATTCTAAAGTTTTTATTGTGTTCTTCTTGCTTTCCTAGATCTTTCTATTGATTCTTTGCAGGTACCTAATTATCATTTAAAAAAAAAATTCTTTTTCAGTTACGTCTATTATCTTTTCTTGCTCAGATTTGTTTTCTGGCTTTGCATCTTGGTCTTTTGTTTGAGCCATTCTCTCTTGTTTTTAGTGTGAGCTAAAATTGTCTGTTGTCTTCATTGTGGGGTTGTATTTCTAAAAAACCAACAGTGGAATTGTTGGACCCAGAGGGGAGAAATCTCTGGGGGAGCTCCTGCAATTCAAGATGCTCATGAGGTGGTTGTGGAAGGTATGTGACAACCAGAGTTCCTGAACCTAGATAGAGTTCCTATTGGCCTCAGTGTTATCTATGTTCAGAGCATGCTCAGTCCAGAGGTAGTTTGATGGAGCTGGTTTAGTGTCTGCTAGGACCACAAGGAAGCTGGGAGCAGTGTGGCTTGTAGTTGGTGGCTCTGGATTTTGTAGGTCTGTAGACAGGCTTACCTGAATCCAGCCATCAAAGTGGTACAGCTAGCCTCCACCTCACAGTGCTATGGCTCCCAACTCCTGGAAAGCTGGGTCTGTGCTGGGGGTAGATGAGGGTGGGAACTGGCCACATTCTTGGTCACCAAGGGAGCATGGGGAAAAAGAAGAACTCACTCCTTTTCTGTTGCCTGTATGAATCTGCTCTGCCAGAGCTCCCTCTGCTGCCAAGCTGCTGACAAGCTGCTTGAGCTGTGTCTGACCAGCTATTCACCAGTCAGTCTCCCTCTCTCACTGTACCCGTTTGACCTTTCTTCCCAGAAAGTACTCCATCTACCTCTCTGACCTTTCTTCTGAAGTGTTGTTGTTGTTGTTAAGTGCCGTCGAGTCGGTTCCGACCCATAGCGACCCTGTACAGGGTTTCCGAGGGTGTAAATCTTTACGGGAGTAGAAAGCCTCATCTTTCTCCCGCGGAGCAGCTGGTAGTTTCGAACCGCTGACCTTAAGGTTTGCAGCCCGATTCGTAACCACTACGCTACCAGAGCTCCTGAAGTGTAGGGTGTCAGAATTTTCATCTACGTTTGTTTTATTTTGTCTCTCCTATCTGTGGGGGATCCGAGGAGTGCATCTGCCTAGCTGCTATCTTGTCAGAAGTCCCCATGATAGATTCTCAGTGTGTTTTTTGCACATTTTATTTCCTGTTGTTGCTAAGAATACTCACGGTTTTAATATGTTTATGCTTAAATAAATAGCAGAATGGGTTTCAGCTATGAAAGCTCTAATTATACTTGTTTAAATTTTTTTTCTCTCTAAATTTCTAGTTTTTAAAGCCTGGAGATCAGAATTCAAGAGACTATCCTGACATGGCAAAAGAAGCAGGTAATAGAAAACATTTATGTCGTTGATCACTCATAGTCTCCTCTGTGCTCTGTCTTGATGTTATGGGAAGAGCAGGTCTTGGCAACCACAAAGTAGAGCCTAGTCAAAGGACAAGAGAAAGGGGAAAGAGTCTGGGCATTTTTTGCAGATAGATCCAAAGCAAACAATGGTTGTGCTTTTATGTACTTTCCAGATGTTGTTGGACCAGTAAAGGGATCTGTATAGACAGAGGTAGGGTTGTTGAAGAGATAACTTGATTGCCTTGTATTTTCACATCCAGAATTATAATAAAATTAGTGTCTTCTTTTCCTGGAAAGTAGATAAAACATTCACATTGTATTAAATACCTGTATGTAATTTCTCTCTTCACTGAGTCAACATAGACGATTATTTTCTATCACTAGGCTACACTGTTGTTGTTGTTGTTGGGTGCTGTGGAGTCAATGCTGACTTGTAGCTACCCTGTATAGGGTTTTCAAGGAGCTGCTGGTGGATTTGAACCTCTGATCTTGCAGTTAGCAGTTCAGTGCATAGCCTACAGCACCACACCAGGCAGGACTCCAGTTAAGCTACTAGTTGCCATCAAGTCGCCTCTGACTCATGATGACCCCAGGTGTGTCAGAGTGGAGTTGTGCTCCATGGCGTTTTCAGGGACTGCTTTTTCAGAAGTAGATTGCCATCTTTCTTCTGAAGCACCTCTGGGTAGCCTTGAACCACCAAGCTTTCAGTTACCAACAAGCTCTGTGCAACCCAGGAACTCTTTCTTTAGAGTGTGTGACTAATTGAGGTGATATCATTTAATCATTGTTTATTTGAATGAGAGTTAGTACTGATGAGCAAAGGGCCTGGGTGAATACCAGTGAGCATCGCTTAGTACAGTCTAGAACTCAAAAGAGAAGAGTTCATAGTACGTGTGGCTCTTTGTTCTCTAGGTTTCTACAGAGACACATGTTTGGCCAGACTGCAACTAGCAATCTGGGATATGATTACAGCAGAGCGATCCCATCTTCCATTGTTCATTTATTCTGTGTCCCTCCTTCCCCGTCCACTCTCTTTTAAGAGAACCAGCATGAGAGCTTCTTTATATGATGGAAATACGTGTTTTAGATTCAGAACCCACCAGTTTAAGCTTTGGTACCAATGTTTTATGAGATTGTTGGGAAATACCTTCCCAGCACATGGAGACCTTGGGGGCTCTTGGTCTCATGAGAAGTTGCTAAGCATGGTCCTCCTCCTGGGAAGCTCCATGGTCCCTGCTAGCTTATTGCCAAGCAACCCAAAAAGAGTTTCTGTGGTTATTCGCCAGACTCTTCTGCTTTTCTCCAATACACATCTGTTTAGATTTTGTTTAAACTCTAAGTTGAAATTAATATATCAACTCTCTATTTAGACATGCTATACAGGGAATCAAAAGAGCCTGGTGAATGTTTGTAATTTGAACTCACTCAGCAGCTCCATGATCCTGGTGATCAACGTCTATAAAGATTACAGCCTTGGAAACCCTATGGGACAGATCTGTTCTGTCACATAGGGTTGCTGTGAGCCAGAACAACAAAATCATACAGGGAATTAGGAGTTGCTGGGTGGTACAAACAGTTAGCACTCTACTACTAGCTGAAAGATTGTGCAGTTTGAATCTACCCAGAGGCTCCTCTAGAGATAGACCTGGTGATCTGCTCCCCAAAGGTCACAACTTTGAGGGGTTGTCATGATTTGGGATTAACAGAACAGCAACTAACAACATGAAGAGCATCTCGGCTGCACAAAAGGAAGGTTAATGGAGTTTGACCAACTGTAGGTTCTCAAGGTCAATACTATCCATTTATTATTATTCATCTCTTGTGTGTGTTACTGGCTACATAATCCCCACATTCTCCTCTTGACTGATGTCTCCTGTCAGGTTCTGCCTTTCTCCTAAGTGGGGAGATGCTTTACTAAGTACATTCTATATACTTTGGTTTTATTTCTTTAATTAAGAAATTTGAGGTTACTTTAGTCATCTGTGAGTATAACATTTTGATATTAAAACAGTAATCTTGAGGTGAAGTGATGAAATTTGAACTGTGGGAATTGACTAGTAATAAGAAACCCAGTCTGATTAACTCAATTTACTAATTAATCCTTTTTTTGCAAGCAACAGTAAGAAAATAAGTTCCATTTAGTAAAGAAACTTATATATAGAATAAATTTTTAAGACTTAACTGCTCTTAAAACTACCCCTTCATTTTAATTACATAGAGAAAAGAGAAATACAAAACACTGACTCCCATTCATCTCTCACCTAACGTATCTTCAGACAACCTCATTCACATTTAGTTGAACATTTATTCAGGTACAACTTGGGAGACAAAAAGAAAATGTCTGAAATTCTGTTAATGGTTTTGTACTGTGCTCTCTCTGGACTCATTTGTAAACTGTGGTGCTGACGCAGGGGGATCAGATCTGCTGGTAGATTCAGAAGCCATACTCTCTACTTTTCTTAACTGCTTAGAGGAGGGGCTTCTACTATTTTCTTTTCCATGTATTTCCTGAATGCATGCAATAGAGGGCAGCAGAGTCAGCAGTATTACATCCTTTCCCTTCCATTATTCGGAGACTTCTGCTCCTCACTCATTCTTCCATCCTCCATTCCCTCAGAAAGGCTGGTGATGCCTTTCCACAGAAATACAGATGATGCTCAGCTGATTGACACAACAACACTATATAACTCATTGACATTGTTTTAGATAGTTAAGTTCTGTTCTTCCTTTGTTTCACACTTTCTCCCACTCTGTGTGAATATGTTGTTAGGTGCTGTTGAGTCTGTTCTGACTCATAGCGATACTATGCACAACAGAACAAAACACTTCGTGGTCCTGTGTCATCTTCATAGTTGTTGTTATTTTTGAGCGCATTGTTGGTGCCACTGTGTCAGTCCTTTTTGTTGGGGATCTTCCTCTTTTTAACTCAGCCTCCACTTTACCAAGAGTGATGTCTTTCTCCAGGGACTGATCTCCAAATTACGACATGTCCAAAGCACTAGAGACAAAGTTTTACCATCTTCACTTCTAAGGAGCATTCTGGCTATACTTCTTCCAAAACAGATTTGTTTGTTCTTCTGAAGTTATTGGTATACTTAATATTCTTCACCAATAACATAGTTCAGATGGATTAATTCTTCTATGGTCTTCCCTGTTGTTCAGTACCTTTGAGTCAGTTCCAACTCCTAGTGTATAAAGTTTCTAAGAAGTAGCTGGTGGATTTGAACCACCTAGCAGTACACTGCTTTTCCTAAAGTACCACACCAGGATTCCATGGTATTCCTTCCTTCTTGTTGTTGTTAGGTGCCATCGAGTTAGTACTGACTCATAGTGACCTTGTGTGGCACTGTGGGTTAATGCGCCAGACTGCAAAGCCATTTGAACTGCAAGGTCGGTGGATCAAGCTCACCAGCTGCTCCTCGGAAACCCTATACAGGGTTGCTATGGGTTGGACTTGACGGCACTTCACAACAACAACATTGTGACCTTATGCACAGGAGAATGAAACACTGCCTGATCCTGGGCCAACCTCACTATCGTTGCCACACTTGAGCCCATTGATGCTGCCACTTTGCCAATCCATCTTGCTGGGAGTCTTCCTCTTTATCTCTGACCCTCCACCTTACCAAACATGATATCCTTCTCCAGTGACTGGTCCTTCCTGACAATATGTCTGAAGTATGAGAGACGAAGTTTGGCCATCCTGGCCTCCAAGGAACACTCTGGCTGCACTTCTTCCAACACAGATCTATTGGT
>NW_006408544.1:18034794-18067892 GCF_000296735.1 Chrysochloris asiatica
AGAAATGCTGAGCGTGTTCTGGATGGGATTCAGGATTCCACCTAAGGTCCTATATGCTCCAAAGGTTTTTCAAGAGGTCTATTTCACTGGGCAAGTTCTAGAATCCCTTTTAGGTATTCCAATCAGTTATAGGCTGAAGACGGGCTTACAAGCTTTCTGTAATCATGTTTCCCAACATTCCTTTCTATCCCACTCAAGTATCTATTTTATAATAGTAGGTAAGGGAAACCAATATTCATAAGGCAGTCAAGCATTTTAGTATTATTTCCCCTCTTCAAACGTTTCTAAATCCCTGTATCACAGAGCCCTGTTGTTCCAAGGTTGAGCATGCATCACTGTTAACCTCTATTCCACTTAAGCCATGCAAACTGGTCTCAGTGTTCCTCTATCTATCTTGTTCTTCCACCTCCTCCCCCTTCTTGTATTGCCCTCCCCAACAGCTGAACTAACCCCCCCACCCCAACCCCACTGTTGTGGTTACCTTATATTCCATTAACTCTTCCCTCTATTTAAGACAGTCTATTTTATCCTGTAATCTACCTGACCTTCTCACCACCTGGATCTCTGTTCCTCTATGTTTACCTTTCACATTGTAATTGTTTTGATCATAGACTGACCTCTCAGATCCTCTGTTCTTATAATTTTATTCTGTTCTTGACTCTTCCATTTGTCACATACGTCATTCTCTGGTTCTTTTTGTTCTTGTTGGTTCTCAGTCCACAGAACTTCCCTTAGGATGTTTTTCATAGCAGGGTTGGCTTTGGCAAAAATCCTTTAGCTTCTGTTTATCCTGGAATGTTTTTATTACACCATTATATTTAAATGACAGCTTTGTTGGTTTGATAGGATTATTGTTTGGCAGTTTTTTTTCTTTCAGTGTTTTATATATGTCTCCCCATTGCCTTCTTGCCTGCATGGTTTCTGTTGAGAGATCCTAGCTTAATCTGATTTGCTTGCCTTTGTATGTTACACTTCTCTTTTCCCTAGCTGCTTTCAGGATAATGTCCTTATCTTTGATTTTGGAGAGCTTGATTATTATGTGTCTTGGTGATTGTCTTTTAGGGTCTGTCCTTCCTGGGGTTCATTGAACTTCTTGAATGCTTATCTTTTCATTTTTCAGGATGTTTGGAAAATTTTCTTCCAGAAGTTCTTCAACTATCTCCTCTGTGGACTTCTGTGATTCTTCCTGTTCTAGAATGCCGATAATTCTTAAGTTATTTCTCTTCATATTGTCCAACATGAATCGCAGGCCTTCTTCAGATTTTTTTTTTTATCACTTTTTGTGCTTGCTCTTCTATCTTAGTAGTGTTGAGAGATTTATCTTCTAGCTTACTAGTTCTGGCTTCTATCTCTTCAGTTCTACTCCTTTGCCCTTCAGTGTATTGTCCATTTTTGATATTCTATTATTAATCATTTGGACCTCTTTCTGTAGGTTTTGAATTGTTTCCAGTGCTGTATCTTATTTGATTGTTCCTGTAGTACTTTCCTGACTTCTTCCTTATTTTTTTCAACTCCATTGTATAGTGTTTTGATACATTTTATAGTCATTTTTCTGAATTCCTTCTCAGGCATTTCCAAAGCCTTCCCCTCTTCCAGTATGGAGTGTAGGTTTACTTCCAGCTCCTTTGTCTCAGTCACTTTATCTCGTTTCTGGATATGTGCAGATATGGTCATCTGTTTCTGTTTTGGGGGCATATTCAGGAGTTATCTGTGGCCTTAATACTTAGATAGGTGTGTATTTTGGTATTTTTTTTATGCTTTCTGATTGCCTCCAGATAGATGTGATCAGGAGATGCACTTCCCTTTTCACTCTTCTTCCTGAGAATTTCAGAAGCCACTGTTGGCCGTTGTGACGTAACTCAGAATTTAATTTGGTCTGTTTCCTTTTTAGTCTGCCTGTCCTGCTCCACAATCCCCGTTCAGGCCTTTTCCCTAGTGATAAACAGTTCAGGGCTGGCTGTGGCTGTTTTGCACTGCCATTTGGTTTTAAGTGGAAACTGTCACTTTAAATTTCGAGAAGATCTGTGCATGTGTAGTAGAACCCTCTAGGGGTGGTGGGGGGGTTGGTGTGTCTACTCTCTCAGGCACCCCCTCTAGTCACCAGAATGGAGGTGCGCAGACAGCGAGAGACCAATGAACAGATTTAAAAAAAGAATGTTTACACCGTTATCTCTGCAGTTCTGTCAGCCATCCATGGCTGCTCTGATCCTTCCCTTGTTTGGTATCACCCAAGATGGCGGCTCTGGGAGCAGCTAAACATCTTGAATTAGAAAGTAATGTATTTCTTGCTTCTGCTAGCTATAAGCCTTCCAGCCTTCTTAATATTCCTTTATATGTGGTTCAGAGTTCTGGCACCATCCTCTGAACCTATTAGGTCCGTTATTCTGTGTTGTTGCTGACGGAGCTCCTCACTGTACTTTTACTGATCCGCCATCTTGTTTGTTCTCTCATGGATGTTGTTGTTGTTGTTAAGTGCCGTCGGTTCCGGGATAGTATTCTTAAAGTTGCATTTCTTATTCCACAGACAGGATGATTTTTTGATCCTGTCTTTGAGAGATGGACATATTTGTCTCCTCAACCTTCTCTCTACTTCCTTACCCCCATTCTGTCTCATTTTGCCATCTGGATGTGTGGTGGAGACACAGACAATAAATCAAGGACCTTGCCTTTACAGAGCTTTTAGATTCTTGGGACTAAATACATTTATAGTTAGATGTAGGGATTCCTGTGTGGTATCAGTGGTTAAGCCAAAAGATTAATGGTTCAAACCCATCCAGATATAGGCCTTGGAATATAGGCTGGAGCTCTTCTTCTAAAATTCAAAGCCTTGAAAATTCTCTGGAGCAAAGTTCGACTTTGTCTACATGGAGTCGCTATGGGTCAGAATTGACTCCATGGCAATTAGCAACAACAACAACAACAACAGCAACATAGCTCAGTGTACATCAAGGATAAACAATGGTAAATATGACAAAAGGAGGCTTTTGGAAAAGTACGACCATAGTGTAGAGAAAGAAATGATTAGTCCTGAAACGAGAAATCTGTTATGATTTGGTGAAGGATTTGGCATTTGAATTGGGTATAGACTGCATACAGATAGATTTATTGTGGGAAAATGCTAGACTTAATTTTTACCAGTAAATACTCAAGATGCTTTTTTAATAAAAAATTTTTTTGTTCTTGTAGGCCAGAAGGCTTTGGCTGATGCACGGATCCCGTATACAGCAGTGGAACAGGCATGTGTTGGATATGTTTATGGTATGTGAAACTATATATTCTAAAAATTATTCACCTAAATTTATAAGCAACTACATAAACATCATGGAAGTATTTGTGAATTTTCACCCTCAAAACTCAGAATCTCAAAATCAATAATTCATAGGTTTCTCTTAGCGGCAGCCTTGTTTATTTTTTTGCCATTATTATATAGACAAACAGGAGATTCCTTTTTTTAAAGAAACTTTTTATTGTAAATTGAAGGTTTACAGAGCAAATAAAGGTTTACAGAGTAAATCACCATTTTTACATTCATTTCAATGATTGTAATTCCCCCCCAATGTACCATCACGTATTCCACTTCCTTCCTGGATTCTTATCTCCATTCCTCCTTCTTTTCCAACCTTTCTGAATTTTGTCCTTAGGTAAATGCTGCCCTTTTGATATTGAGTGGTTGACCATTCCATGGTGGGCATACCTCACTAGTAATTGTTTTTCCCCCATGTACCTCTCTACTTCTTGGCTGAAAATTGAACCATGATAGTGAGTTCAGTTTCAGGTCCAAGGGTAACCAAGGGCCATAGTGTTGGGTTACTCCAGTCTCTTTCTTACTAGTAAGCCTGGTCTTTTTATAGTTTTGAGTTTTCCCCCACATTTTCTCCCACTCTCTCCAGGATTCTTCTAATGTGATCTCTTTCAGAACAGTTGGTAATGGTAGCTGGGCACCATATAGTTCTTCAAAGATACTGTTGTTCACATGTTTGATTTAGTCCACTGGACTAATTCCTAGTGTCTTAAGTTTTTACCTCTCTTCTTTCTTCCATGCAGGAAGAGACCAAGAGTTTGCACCTTAGATGGCCACTCATGAGCTTTTAAGATCCTAGTTGTACTCACCGAAGTAGGATGTAGGACACTGTCTTTATGAATTATATATTGCTAAGTGACCTTGGTGTCCTCCAAGACTGTGGTCCTGAGCCTTGTGCCTAGCAACTCATTCCCTCTAGGTGTGTGGTAATGCTTAAGAAGTTTTCATAATTTTGTCCCCTGTTGTTGTTGTTAGGTGCCGTTGAGTCGGTACCGACTCATAGTGACCTTATGCACAACAGAATGAAACACTGCTTGGTCCTGGACCAACCTCACAACTGTTGCCACGCTTGAGCCCATTGATGCTGCCACTTTGCCAATCCATCTCTCTGGGGTCTTCCTCTTTTTCTCTGACCCTCCACCTTACCAAACACGATATCATTCTCCAACGACTGGTCCCTCCTGACAATATGTCTGAAGTATGAGAGACGAAGTTTGGCCATCTTGGCCTCCAAGGAGCACTCTGGCTGCACTTCTTTTGGCAGCCCATGGCACTTTCAATATTCTCCTCCTACACCATAACTCAAATGCATCAATTTTTCTATGATATTCCTTATTCACTGTCCAGCTTTCACATGCATATGAGGTTATTGAAGATACCATGGCTAGGGTCAGGCACGCCTTAGTCCTCAAGCTGACATCTTTGCTTGTCAACACTTTAAAAAGGTACTGTGCAGCAGATTTTCCAAATGCAGTACATCGTTTGATTTCTTGACTGCTGATTCCATGAGTGTTGGTGGTTGATCCAAGAAAAATAAGGTCCTTGACAACTTCAATCTTTTCCTGTTGATGAGAATGTTGTTTATTGGTCCAGTGGTGAGGATTTTTGTTTTCTTTATATTGAGATGTAATCCATACCGAAGGCTGTGCTCTTTGATCTTTATCAATAAGTATTTTAAGTCCTCTTCACTTTCAGTAAGCAAGGTTGTATCATCTGCATATCGCAGGTCGTTTATGAGTCTTCCTCCAATCTTGATGCCACGGTTTTCTTCATATAACCCAGCTTCTTGGATTGTTTGCTCAGCATACATGTTGAACAAGTTTGGTGAAAGAATACAACACTGTTACACACCTTTCTTAATTTTAAATCATTCAGTGTTCCTATGTTCTGTTCGAACAACTGCCTCTTGGTCCATCCTCATGAGCACAATTAAGTGTTCTGTACTCATACTTCGCAATATTGTCCATAGCTTATCATGAGCCACACAATCGAAAGCCTTTGCAAAGTCAATAAAGCACAGGTAAACTTCTTTCTGATATTCCCTGCTTTCAGTCAAGATTCATCTGATGTCAGGAATGATATCCCTTGTTTCACATCCTCTTCTGAATCTGGCTTGACCCTCTGGAAGTTCTCTGTAAATGTATGGTTGCAACTGTTTCTGTATTACCTTTAATAAAACGTTCCTTGCATGGGATATCAAAGATACTGTTTGATAATTTCCACATTCCATTGAGTCACCTCTCTTTGGAATGGACACAAATATGGATCTCTTCCTTTCAGTTGGCTTCCAAATTTTTTGACACAGATGAGTGAGTGCCTCACGTTGTTCAAAGATTTCAATTCTTTCAATTCCCGGTGCTTTGTTCTTTGCCATTTCCTTCAATACACTTGAACTTCTTCCTTCAGTATTATTGGCTCTTGATCATATGCTACCTCTTGAAATGGTTGAACATCAATCATTTCATTTTGGCACAGTGACTCTGTATTCCTTCCATCTTCTTTTGATGCTTTCTGCATTATTCAATAATTTGCCAGAGAATCATTCAATAACGAAAGCTGAGGCTTGAATTTTTTCTTTAGTTCTCTCAGTTTGAAAAATGCTGAGTGTGTTCTTCCATTTTGGTTTTCTAACTTCAGATCATTGCACATCTCATTACAACATTTGACTTTGTCTTGTCCCCTGTATGCTCCACCAGTTCTTAGATATGTTTACAGCAAAGGTAAATACCCATGTACAAATATCATCTGTCAAACCTTTATATATTTGTGGGTATGCTTCTACTCTCCCTGTCACATTCAGCAGCCTGTGTGTATATCCATGTATCTACCCACAGATCAGTGTTTTTGCAGGATTATATGTATAGCAGTATTTACGTCTATTCCCTTTAACTCTTGCACTCCTCTCTGTCTTTTCCTGCCTTCATCATTCTTCTGCCAACCTTTCTGTGTTGTATATTGCCTTTCCTGTCACCCTCTAGCCAGTAATTTGCTATCCCTTCTCTCCCGCCCCTGGTACCTGTCATAGATGATTTCTTTTAGCATGAAAAACTTTTCATACATGGTTTATCCTTTTGTGATTAGCTAATTTCATTCAGCTTCATGTCCAATTGGAAATAAATTTAAGACATTTTTTATATCTTTAAAAAAGAAGAAATTACCTGTAGTTCTACTAGGTAAGAATAATTGCTGTTTAGGAGATAAATTTTTACTCTTTGTTATTTTAGAATACATATTTGTTGACATTTTTGTCCATGACGAAGTTTTTCAGTAGCATTTGTTTTCTGATTAGAAAAATAATATAAAACAATTGTCTAAAATAGAAAAAGGAAGCCACAGAAAAGCACAAGAAGAAATAAATGACCTGTAATCCCATTATCCAGAGATTACCACCATTAGTGTTTTGGTACACATCCTTCAGTGGTGTGGTTTTTGTGGATATGCATGTGTTAATTGGAGTCATGGTATGGTGCTGTGGGATAAAGCACTGGACTGAAAGGTGGTTTCAACAGCAAGTTCCGTGGTTCAAATTCACCAGCTACTCCTTTGGAAACCCTGTACAGGGTCCCTATGAGTCAAAACTGACTCAATGTCACTTGACAACAATAGTTTCTCTTAAAGGAAATAGGATCTTCGTATACATACTTTCTGAAACCTGTTTTTCCCATTTTCCTGTTGAACAGTTCTCATTTCATAAGGCTTCTTAATACCATCAGTACCATTTTTCAATTAAGTTTGTTATTATTTTGGAATAGAGAATACATTTATATGATTCAAAAAATACACAAGAAGGGTGGTTGTAGAGTGGAAAGTCTCAGTTTTATTCCCATCCCCCTGTCCTGTGGCTCCCTTCCCTTCGGCAACCAGTTTTACCACATTGTAGTGTAGTGTTCCACATTAGATGTGTGCACACACCAACTGGCGTGTGATGTGCAATTTCACCCTTTCCTTAGCTTTTCTTAGACAGATTGTAATATGACATACACATTGTATTTTGTATCTTTTTATAAATTGATCATTTTTGATGACTATTCTGAATTGTGTCATAAAAGGCTTCCTTGGTCTGTGTTTTAAAAATTTTTATGGTAATGTAGTGTTATTGTGGAGTCCTGGTGTGGCACTGTGGGTTAATACACTGGACTGCAAAGTCGATTTGAACCACAGTGTCAGCAGTTCAAGCTTACCTGTTGCTCCTCAGACACCCTACACAGGGTCACTGTGGTTCGGAACCAACTTAATGGCACTTAACAGCAAAAACAACAGTGTTATAATGTTCCATGGCATATATATATCTATGATAATTTGTTTAATGTATGTCCTGTTCATGGATAGTCTCAGCTTTTTTTTTTATAGCATTTTAAAAAATGGTGGTATATGTGTGTTGCTGTAGGATAATGCCCAGGACTCTCAGGTCAGTTTTAACCACAAGGTCAGTGGTTCAAACTCACGAGCTGCTCCTTGGAAACCCTATACAGTGTTGCTATGAGTCAGAGCTGATTTGGCAGCACTTAACACCAACAACATATATATGTGTGTATACATATACACACACACAATTTTGCCATTTTAACCAGTTTTAAGTGTATAATTCAGAGACATTAATTACATTTACCATGTTATGCAACCATCATCAATATTCATTTCTAAACGCTTTTATCACTCCCATGTGGTGCTATAGGATAATCCCTGCAAGGTCAGTTTGAACTAAAAGGTTAGCAGTTCAAATCCAGTAACTGCTCCTGAGAAACCCTATACAGGATCTCTATGAGTTGGAAACAATTCTACAGCACTAAGCAACAACACTGTTTTCCTTAATTAATATCTCCCATTCTCCCCTTCCTTCTGTCCCTAGTAACCTCTAGAAGACTTGTTTTTATGCATTTGACTATCCTTGATATTTTATTTAAGTCAGGTTATACAATGTCCTTTTTTGTCTAACTTACTATGTTTTCAAGAGTAATCCATGTTGTAGCATGTATCAGAACCTCTATATCTTTATGACTGAATAATATTCCATGATATGTACATACCACATTGAATACTTGGATTATTTCCATTTTTTTTTGTAGTATTATGACTAGTACATCAGTGTTTTGTAGCATTTTTAACAGCTGCATGATATTCTAGTCTTGTGACTTTACTACAGCTTGTTTAGTAGTGGTAATGGTATCCTGTTGTTGGGAATTTTAAGTTTATTTCTCACTTTTTGTTTTTTGCAACTGATGAATTTTAGTTTATGTCCATGATTCTTTCCTCGAGATACCAAGTGTATTCTCGAGGGAATATTTACTGGGTGAAGGGCTGCAAAATGTATTTATTGAAAAGGAGGTCCTAAACTCTACTGTTTACCCAGAGGGCCTGTCCCTCCAGATGTTCCCATCATGCTGCTTTAGCATGTCTGTTGTTGGTTGGCATGTTACTTGGGAGAAGGAGTCCGTTGTACTTAACTTGGATCACCATTTTCCTGGAATGCCGTGGCACACAGGATCTTTTAAGTTAAATAAAAATGGGGCCTTTTAAATCAGTTAGTAAGGTTTTGAAGGTTTATATCTGACAGTCAAATGTTAATGAACTATTGCTTCCTTTTTCACATTTCCCTAGCCACATTGAATTGTTTACTATTACTTGACCATTTCTCCAGTCTCCTATTTATTATTTTAAAGAAGATGTGCAATGTATGACTAATTGTTTCCACTAATAACTGCTTCCTTTACTGTGAAATCAGAATTGGATAGTGCCCGATTACCATTACTGAACATTTTGGTAGAAGATTCCATGGAGGAATCCTGATCAAAAGAGGAAAAATGCAGAACAGACTTTCAAATTCTTATGGATTCAAGACTTATTGGAGAAATGTAAATTAGATGAACCCCTGAAATCGTTAAACTAAAGAATAGTGAACTTAACCGGTAAAAGGTCTTGGCATTATACTCTTTTAAGATCTCTTTATAACTGATTCAGTTGACAATAGCAACTCAGAAGACTAGTTAGGAACCTTAGGATTAATTGAATTTTTGTTACAAGGGGAGGAACCCCTCAGAAAATGAGGTGAGAGTGGTTGCACACCTTGAAAAATGTAATCAATGTCACTAAGTGACACATGTAGAAACTGTTGTATTGGTGTATTTTTGCTGTGTATATTCCCAACAGAAACAACAGCAAAATAAAATTATATAAAAACAAATTTTAAAAGTTTGTTATTCCCCCTCTAAGACTGAAACTCAAAGGGAACACATAAGCAGGCATGTAAGCTTGCTGGCTACCACATTGGTCTACTGGTAAGTAGAAGGGGGGAAAGGCAGCAATGAAGGAATGGGTCCCATTGACCTAGAGATGAGAGAGAGAAGAGGAAGGTCTGGTTGTTCCAAAGTTTGGTGAGACTTGGGGACACCTGAGTCCATGGACAAGAACATAGCTACAGAGGCCTATAGCTGAGAATGAAACATCCAGCTGATATGAAGTGAGGGGAGATGCACAAGAACACCCAAACTTGCAGATGGTACCCATTTGACCTAGCCTCGATGGCTTGATATTCAGAACTTGACTAGAGGAAGCTAAAATAACAACAAAAATTTTTGATAAAGGAAACAAGGGTAAATTGCTACAATTTGATGAACTTGACCTATACTCATGGAGGTAGTGACTCTAAATACCAATAGAGAGGGAAGGAGTCTTCTCATAAAGTATCAGTGCTATCCCCTCTGTACATAGGGTAGATAGGGACAGGCAACGTAGACATTGGCTACCTAAATTGAGGGGGTGATACAGGCATGAAATGACTAGCTTACATGGTTTCAAGAGGGAGTTTAGTTTAAGAGTGTGTGGGGGAAGAAAGAGTCCCCATTGAATAGTTTTCTTCTTATCTAGATGGGTCTGACTAAAAGAGATGGGGATAAGATTCTTATAATTCAGTAGTGAGTAATGGTTATAATGACTAATTGCAACTGTCACGGTTGTAAAGATAGAAGTTTTATAACAAAAACGGGGGAGTAGTTAATCTTACAGTCCAGAAACAAAGAACCCTAGGACCATCAAGGAAGAAGAGCACAAGCGGAATGCGAGACCTTATTCAGAGAAGCAGCAACACCAGAAATGGAGGCAGAGATGGGGACATGGAGAGAGGAAACAGCTGAGGACTCTAGATTCATGGGAAGAGAGGGACTAAGAGCTGGGAGCCAGGAGGCAGACTTGCAGAATTTGCCCTTTGGTGGTGTAAATTATTATATATGCCTGAGTGTTTAACAAAACAAAAACGAGTTAAAGTGAATAGAGAGAAATACTGTTAACTGATTGTGCATGGAGGGGATTATAATCATTGTAATGAAACAAGGTGTATGATTTGTTGAATGTAAAACTGATGATCTGTCCTGTAAACTTTCACTCAATTCACAATAATAAAAAAAAAAAATTTTGTTTTTTTTTTTTTTTTTAAGTGCCATCAAGTTGGTTCTAAGGAGCTCTGGTAGTGTAGTGGTTACCAATTGGGCTGTGAACCGAAAGGTCAGCAGTTTGAAACTACCAGTGGTTCCGTGGGAGAAAGAGGAGGCTTTCTGCTCCCGTAAAGAATTTCAGCCTTGGAAACCCTATGCAGGGTCATTATGAGTCGGAACCGACTCCACGGCACTTAACAACAACAACAGCATCAAGTTGGTTCCGACTCATAGTGACCCTATTTAGGGTTTCTAAGGAGCGGCTGGTGGGTTTGAATCACTGACCTTGTGGTTAGCAGTCCACTGCTTATCTTTTGTACATATATATTTTGTACATATATATTTGTGACTTGAGAATTTTTTATATTTGCAGAGTAAATGATGCTTAGTGCTAAAACTGTTTCTGAGTAAGATGTCAGTAGTGTGTTTACTGGCCTGCCCATGTTGTATGCTTTGCAAAGCCGTGATACTGAGAAAAACTACAGTGTAGCATGATGTTGCACTGCAGCTCCCTTATTTCAGATTGCAGGTATTAACAGTTTTTGTTCTTTTCTTTACAGGTGACTCTACCTGTGGGCAGAGAGCTATCTATCACAGTTTGGGATTGACTGGAATTCCTATAATCAATGTCAACAATAATTGTGCTACGGGTTCTACTGCTTTGTTTATGGGCCGGCAACTGATTCAGGGAGGTGAGGAATGCCTATTTGTCTTTTGTTGTTAGGTCCCATCAACTCAGCTCTGATTCACAACAGAACGAAACACTGCCTGGTCCTGTGCTCACAATTGTTATGTTTATGCTTGTAACTGCTGCCACTGTGTCAATCCATCTTGTTGAGAGTCTTCATTTCTTTCGCAGACCCTGCACTTTATGAGACTTGATGTCCTTTACGGGACTGGTCCCTCCTGACAACATGTCCCAAGTATGAGAGACAAAGTCTCACCATCCTGGCTTCTAAGGCGCATTCTGGCTTTACTAGTCTAGTGTATTTGAATAAATGCAGGGTCAGTGTTCCTCTTTAATAACTTCTCTGTATAGCTGTCAGAGGTAATTCTTTATAATGTATATCCTTGTCTTCGTTACCTAGTGCTGCCATTAACAGAATAACCAGAAGTAAGTAGCTCTAAAGAACAAAAATTGATTTTCTCACAGTTCTGTTGGCTAAAAGTCCAAGTCAGAGTGTGGGCCAGGTCGATTCCTTCTGTGATCCTCTTCTAGCTTCTTATGTCTGCAGGTGATCTTTGACATTCCTTTGCTTGTAGACAAGTCTTACATGTGTTCTGTCTTTTCCCTGTATATGAATCTCTGTGCCTTTTTATATCTCCGAAGTGATTCAGTTTAGGATCTACCCTAAATTGGTATGCACACATTAACATAACAAAAGAAACTCCCATTTCCAAATAGGATCGCATTCACAGGCACAAAGCCTAGGAAGTCAACACATATTTTTGGTCACACAATTCAATCCATAATATCTTTTTAAGAAATAACAGCTTTATTGAGATATAACTCACATATCTTAATATTCAGTCCTTTAAAGTGGACAATTCAGTGGTTTTCAGTATATTCACAGAATTGTGTAAACATTTCCATTATCTAATTTGAAGACATCTTCATCATCCCATAAAGAAAACCCCATACTTGTTAGCGCTCACTCCCCTTCTTGTAGCCCGTAGGCACTACTAATCTTCTTTCTGTCTCTATGGATTTACCTGCTTTGAGTAAAATGAGTGGAATCATACAACTTTGTATCTGGCTTCTTTCACTTTGCATAATGTTTTCAAGGTCCAACCATGTTGTAGTTGTTAAGTGTCATTGAGTTGATTCTGACCCATAGCGACCCTGTATAGGGTTTTCAAGGAGTAACTGATGAACTTGAACTGCCGACCTTGCAGTTCAAACGGCTTTGCAGTCTGGTGCATTAACCCACAGTGCCACACCATGTTGTAGTATGTATCAGTATTTTATTTCTTTTTATTCCTAAATAATATTTCATTGTATGGATATACCACATTTTGATAAACATTTGGGTGGTGTCCACTTTTTGGCTGTTAAGAATAATGCCGCTGTGAACATTCGTGTACAGTCTCTTTGTGTCCATACGTTTTTAGTTCTTTGGAGTGTATATCATGTTCTATATTTTCAAATATTGTAGGGTTTTTTTGGCCCTGTATTCTGTTTCATTGGTTTTGGTATATATCCTTAAGCAGGTATGTATGTGTGTGAATATGCATACATAAATAAATTTCTCTTAAAATAGGAACCTAGTTGATACATGTTTTGTGACCTGTTATTCACACTTTACAATGGAATATTCCTCATATCATTGAGTCTTCTTTTACACCATCATTAACATTTCTCAACTAAATTTATTATTATTTTTTGGAATCAGTAATAACATTTATATAATTCAAAAATAGAAAAGATAGATGGTTGTTGATTGCTGTTCCACTACTTAGTGTTTTTTTTTTTGTTGTTATTTTTAAAAAACTTTTTATTGTGAGTTGAGTGAAGGTTTATAGAGAAGTTCATCAGTTTTACATTAAAAAAATCATACACTTTTTTTTCTATTATTGCAGTCTGCTTCATGCAACAACGCTTTCCCCAATTCCTCCCTGTGGCTTTTATTTTCATTGCACCATCCTTTCTAAGCCTTTTCAACTTTGTCCTTAGGTAAGTGTTGTCCTTTTGATCATGATTGGTTGACCATTCCATGGAGAGCATACCTTACTAGTGTTGTTGTTCCCCTTGTACACCTATCTAGTGTTTGACTGAAAATTGGGTCATGAAGGTGAATTCTGATCCAGACCCGAGGGGTGGTCAAGGGTCATAGTCTCAGGTTCTTCCAGTCTTTTTCTGGCCAGTAAACCCAGTCTTTTCATATGTATATAACTTTGAGATTGATTTCACATTTTCTCCTATTCTATCTGGAACCTTCTAATATGATCCCTTTCAGAGCAGTTGGTCATGGTAGCTGGGTACCATATCCATTGTTTTAATGATTAATTCCTACTTGATTTGGAATAGACTTGATAGCAGTGGGAATGTCTTACTGTTTAATACTGTTAGTGGCCCCTGTCATCCCACCTTGCTATTTCTTTTAGAAAAGTTTTGGCAAATTTGTTGTCCTTCTTTCAAGTGAACTTTAACATCATTTTACAGGTAAACTTCCAAAAACATTCATTTGAAATTTTCATCAGGAGCTTTTAAATTTTGTTTTAAATTGAGAATTAGCAATTTCTTTTTATTTTATTTTTGGAGTTTTGGATGACACTGGACACTGGACCAGCCACTTGGAAACCTTACACAGGGTCGCTGTGCATTGGAACCGACTTGACGGCACTGAACAACAACATTTATTTTTACTAAAATATATTTCTACATTAATAAAAATTTTAACATTGAGAATCAAAACAATTCAATACCTTGATTATTTTCTTCTTATCCAGAAGTATATACATTTCTTTCTCTATCAATTTTCGCTTATAAACATTTTTGTAGGATTATATTTTTTAATTTCATGTAAATTGTCATAATTATTTTTATGCTCCATCTCTCTCTTTTTTTAGCTTTTTATTGTTGTCTGTATTGCAAATTAGTTTTCTATTTAGCATTTTGTTTTGTGACCTTGATTGTGGTGGTTAAGTGTCATCGAGTAGGTTCCTACTCATAGTGACCCTGTATAGGGTTTCCCAGGGGTGGTTGGTGGCTTATAATCCCCTTAGTGTAGTAGCACTCTTCCTGCTTCCTCTCTGGGTGTCTCATTTTCCTTTACCCTTCTTCCTGCCCCTTCCTGCCTTCTGAACTTGTTTTTGGGCACATGCTGCCCTTTTGGTCTTATGTGGCTGATTGTTCTGAGGAATGTATTCCTCCCTGGTGTTATTACTTTATAGACTTGTTTATTGTTTGTCTGACATTTGATCATCAGGAGTGGGTTTGATTTCAGGCTTGAAGGGATTCTAAGGCTCACAGTTTTAGGGATTCCATCAGTCTCTCTCAGACCCGTAAGTCTGATCTTTTTTATGATTTTGAATTTTATTCTGCTTTTTTTCCTCCCTTTCTGTCCACTATTGTGAACCTGATCAGAATAGTGAGTAATAGTAACCTGGCACCATCTAAGCTTTCTGGTTTCATGATTGAGGAAACTTTGGGTCATGTGCTCCATTAATTCTTTGGTCTAACTGCTTCCTTGAGTTTTTTATTTTCGACACTCTTTGCTGTTGATAGAGAGAGCTCAATAGTTGCATCTTAGATGACTATTTGCAAGCATATAAGATCCCAGTTGCTACTCACCATAGTAAGATGTAGAGCATTATCTTTGTGGACTGTGTTAGGCCAGTTGACCTGGATATCCCCCAAGTCTGTGGATCTAAGTCCCCAAATCCCCTGACTAATTCCTTCAATGTGTTTGTTTATAGCTAAAATTTTTTAGAACTTTGCCTCTTATATGCTTCTTGGCTGGAGTCCTTGTGTGATGCTATAGGATAAGCACTGGACACTAGGTCAGTTTGAACTGTGATTGGTGGTTCAAATTCACCAGTGACTCCTGGGAAACCCTCTTCAGGGTTGCTATGAGTTGGAATTGAATTGACAGCACTAAACAACAGCATGGTTCTTGACTATGTTTACAGCACATCCAAATACATATGTAGAGATTTTATTGTTGTTAAGTGCCATTGAGTCGATTCCAACCCATAGCGACCCTGTATAGGGTTTCTAAGGAAGGTGTAACTGGTGAGCTTAAACCACCCACCTTGTGATTCAAATGACTTTTGCAGTATTAACCCACAGCACCACACCAGGACTCCTATGTAGAAATTGTTGTTGTTAAGTGCCGTCGAGTTGGTCCCCACCCATAGCAACCCTGTGTAGGGTTTCCAAGGAGCAGCTGGTGAGCTTGAACCGCTGACATTGCAGTTCAAATGACTTTACAATCTGACGCATTAGCCCACAGCGTCACGCCAGGACTCCCATGTAGAGATGGTGATGGTGGTTATGTGCCATAGGGACCCTGTACAGGATTTCCGAGACCGTAAATCTTTACGGGAGCAGAAAACCTCATCTTTCTCCTGCAGAACAGCTGGTAGTTTTGAACTGTTGACCGTGAGGTTCTCAGCCTGTTTTGTAACCACTATGCTACTAGAGATAGCCTCTGCCAAATCTATACAAGGTCATGGAAAAATTTTGTTATCTTTTAATTCCACGTTTGACAAACTTTTTGAAGCCCCTTTGTATATACTTGTGGGTGTACATGCATTCACTGTCCACATCTGTTTAGTTTGCATGCCTACTTATGTATCTACTTGCAGATGCTGTTTTTGTATTAATTTCATTGCAGGATTATGTTTATAATAGTTTTTTCCTTTGCTGTCTGTCATACTTATTTAAATTGAAAAATTTAATGGTATTTTATTTGGCATATTTGGATATTTGATTTTTAAAAATGCTCAACTTCCTTTTAAGGTATAGCAGATTGTGTCTTGGCTCTTGGGTTTGAGAAGATGGAGTTGGGATCCCTTGGATCAAAAGTGAGTGTCTCTGTGTCTCTTCTAATCTTTTTATAGTTCATAGGGCAACGGAGAAAATGCCTGTTTTATCCCTAGTTATTTAGAATGACAGATGCTAGACTTTTATGAGTACTTATATGCATGTGCACATGTGTTTGAAAAGGTATACAGGTTTTTATAGTTCCCTTCTTACATTTTCATGAATATAATTGTTGGAGCTGCTTGTCTTAAAATGTGATTTCCCTTGCTTTAAAAGTCATAGAAAATTGAAGAGTACAGAAAGATGAAAGAAATAATCACCTTTAGTGATAATCATTATTTAGGTTTACTAATTTATCAAAAAAATTAAGAGTATGCTGTATGCATAATTTGATAGCTTTCATTTTTCATGTAGCATTATAACGAGTATTATTTCATGTCAGAAATTCCTTGTAAACAAATTTTTGATGACTGCTTTGCAATGTATTACATGGCTGTATTGTAGTTCACTTAGAGCTGCTCCTATTTTGTGTGTTTAGAGAATTTCTTATTATTGTAAATTACACTAAGATGAATAGAACTTCAGTGATTTTTTTCTGAAATTGTTATAGGGTAAGCACTGGACCCCAAGGTTGGTTTGAACTGCCGTGGTTGGTGGTTCAGATCGCCCTTGGAAACCCTATACAGGGTCGCTGTGAGTTGGAACCAACTTGACAGCACTAAACAACAACAACAGGCTCCTTGGCTATGTTTGCAGCACCTACAAATACATAAGGTCAGCAGTTCAAACCCACCATTTGCTCCTTGGAAACCAGGATCCAGGGTTGCTTAGAGTTGGAACCAATTCCACGGTCCTTAACAACAAGTATATCTGTGGATTTGGATTTGTCTGTTTATTCTTTTAATTTTACCAGGTTTTGCTTTATGTATTTAGAGCTCAAATAACAAGTTTCTAAATATTTAGCATTATTGCATCCTTTTACAAATTGACTCCTTCATTCTGAAATAGCCCTTTTTATTCCTTGTAATGTTCTTTGATCTTATGCTGGACTGCAAAGTCAATTTGAACCTCAAGGTCAGCAGTTCAAGCTCACCAGCTGCTCCTCAGAAACCCTATACAGGGTCGCTATGGGTCGGGACTGACTCGATGGCACTTAACAACAACTCTGGTTTAAAATTTTTTGATTAGCTTTAGAATGTTATTGTTAAGTGTTGTTGTGTCAGTTTTGACCCATAGCAACCATTTATGGTTTCTGAGGAGTGGCTGGTGGGTTTGTACTACTGACCTTGTAGTTCAAACTGACCTTACAGTCCAGCACATTATCCTGCAGTGCCACACCAGGGCCCCAGAATTAGAAAAGCATATCTTTTTTTATCCTTTTACTTATTCCTGTTGTTTTATTTGAATTGGGATTTGGGGCCAGAAGCAGGTGTGGAACACACCCTCAATTACTCATAGGCAATTTCAGGGTGAAGCTGAAGAAAATTAAAACAAGTTGATGAAAGCCAAAATTTGACCTTGCACATATTCCATCTGAATTTAGAGGTCATCTGAAGAACAGATTTGATGCATTAGACACTAAGGACCGAAGACCAGAAGAGTTGTGGGATGACATCAAGAACACCATACAGGAAGAAAACAAAAGGTGATTAAGAAGTCAAAAAAGAAGACATTCAGCATGGATGTCAGAAGAGACTCTGGAAGTTGCTCTCCAGCATACAGATAGATGCTAATGCAAATGGAAGAAATGAGGAGGTAAACGAACTGAGTAGAAAATTTCAAAGGTCAGCTTGAGAAGCCAAAATCAAGTATTGTAATAAAATGTTCAAAGACCTGGAGTTAGAAAACCAAAAGGGAAGGACACACTCAGTATTTCTCAACTTGAGAGAACTGAAGAAAAATTTCAGTCTTGAACTTGGTAATATTGAAGGATTCTTTGGAGTCCCGGAGTCTTGGTGTGGTGCTGTGGTCTAGTATGCTGGACTGCAAGGTCAGTTTTGAGTTGCAAGGTTGGTGGTTCAAAGCTCACTAGCCACTCCTTGGAAACCCACCCTATCTATACAGGGTTGCTATGAGTTGGAACCAACTCTACAGCACTTAACAACAGCAACAAATGGAGT
Organism: Chrysochloris asiatica; assembly: GCF_000296735.1. Classification (NCBI taxonomy): domain Eukaryota; kingdom Metazoa; phylum Chordata; class Mammalia; order Afrosoricida; family Chrysochloridae; genus Chrysochloris; species Chrysochloris asiatica. The sequence continues at coordinate 18,053,131 of NW_006408544.1, forward strand.
CCAGGTGTGGTGCTGTGGGTTAATGCACTGGACTGAAAGGTCACTTTGAACCGCAAAGTCAGTGGTTCAGGCTCACCAGCTGCTCCTCGGAAACCCCATACAAGGTCACTGTTGTTGTTGTTGTTTGTTGTTAAGTGCCTTTGAGTCGCTTCCGACCCATAGCGACCCTGTACAGGGTTTCCGAGGGTGTAAATCCTTACGGGAGTAGAAGGCCTCATCTTTCACAAGGTCACTGTAAGTTGGGCAAAATATTGAATGATGCGGAAAGTATCAAAAGAAGATGGAAGTAATACACATAGTCGTCGTACTAAAAAGAAGTGATCAATGTTCAACCATTTCAAGAAGTAGCATATGATCAAGAGTCAGGAGGAAGTTCAAGGTGCACTGAAGGAATTGGCAAAGAACAAAGCTCTGGGAATTGATGGAATAAAAATGGAAATGTCTTAAACTGATGGAGCACTGGAGGCACTCACTCATCCATGCTGAGAATTTTGTAAGATAGCTGCCTCGCTTACTGATTGGGAGAGAGCCATAATTGTGGTAATTCAATGGAATATGGAAATCATCAGACTATTAATATCACACACAAATAAAATTTTGCTAAAGACAATTTAAAAATGACTGCAGCAGTACAGATAGGGGATTGCTAAAGTTTCAAGCCGATTCAGTGGAGGATGTGGATCTAGGGATATCATTGCTGACGTCAGAAGGATCTTGGCTGAAACAGAGAATACCAGAAAGATGTTTATTTACATTTTATTGAATAGTCAGAGACTTTCGACTGTGTGGATCATAACAAGCTATGGATAACGTTGTGAAGAATGGGTATTCAAGAACACTTAATTGTGCCAATGAGGATCTTGTGCATAGACCAAAAGGCAGTCATTCGAACAAAACATGGGGACACTGAATGGTTTAAAATTAGAAATGATGTGCGTCAGGGTGTGTTCTTTAATCATACTTACTCAATCTATATGCCGAGCTAATAATCAGAGAAAGTGGATTATTTGAAGAAGAACATGGTATTGCAGGAAGACTCATGAACACTTTGTGATATTCAGATAATACAACCTTGCTTTCCGAAAGGGAAGAAGACTTAAAATACTTACTGATGAAGATCAAAGACCACAGCCTTCAGTGTGGATTGCATCTTAATGTGAAGAGAACAAAACTCCTCACTGCCAGGCCAATAAAGTCATGATAAATGGAGAAAATATTGACGTTGTCAAAGGCTTCAGGTTGCTTGGATCCACTATCAACACTCATGGAAGCAGCAGTCAAGAGATCAAGCAACGTATTGCAAAGAACAATGATATCAGTTTGAGGACTAAGGTACGTCTGATCAAAGCAGTGTTACTTTCATCACCCTCATATGCTTGTGAAAGTTGGACAATGAGTAAAGAAGACTGTAGAAAAATTGATATATTTGATAGATGGTGCTGGAGAAGAATATTAACATAAAAGAACCATGGATTGCCAGAAGAACAAACAAATCTGTGATGGAAGAAATACAGCCAGAATGCCCCTTAGAAGCCAGAACGGGAAGACTTTGTGTCTCATACTTTGGACCAGTTCTGGGAGAAGGACATCATAGTTGGTAAAGTGGAGGGTCAGTGAAAAAGAGGCATACCTCCAATGAAGTGAATTGACACAGTGGCAGCAGCAATGGGTTCAACTGTTAATAATTGTGAGGATGATGCAGAACCGGGTGGTGTTTTGTTCTGTTGTGTATAGGGTTGCTGTTAATCGGAATCTACATTATGGCACCTAACAACAACAACAAGCAGCATATAATTGGGTTTTGTTTTAAACATTGTGACAGGTTGTCTTTTAATTTTGGGGTTTATATCCTTTTTATTAGAGTCCTGATGTGACCCTGTTGGATAAGCACTGGCTGCTAACCACAAGTCGGTGGTTCAGACACATCAGCTGCTTCTTGGAAACTCTATTCAGGGTTGCTATGAGTTGGAAGCAACTCAACAGCACATTAACAACAATAATATCATCAACCATCCTTTTTCATTTTAATGCAATGGTTATTGATAGGGTTAGGTTCAAATTAGTGGTTTGCTGGAACTAATGTGTACTGGCTTATACCAGTTTGCAAGTTCCAAATATGCACATCTCCTTCCATCTTCTCTTTCAGTGACATCATGTGAATAGATTCAAATTGGCCATGGTGGGAGTATTTACACTGTAAAAATCAGCAAATGATACCAATCAAGGCTTTTTTTCCTAGCAAGTTTGTTATTAAACACTTAAGAAGATATAACTTTCTGAGTATCACTTTATCCTAATCCTTATTTGCCCCTTTTCTCAGACACCCAAACATACTCCTGCTTTAAAGTCTTTATTCTTGTTATTCCCTCTATATAGAATATTCTTCCAAGGTTACCCTCTTACCCTTTCACATCTTTACTCAAATATCACTTTACCAGTGAGACTTCACCTGACTACTGTCTATAAAGTTGTGCTTAACTTCAGTTTCTATCCCCTTACTCAGATTTACTTTCTGCATTGCATTACTGTTTACAATTTTTGTGTATTTTTATCCCTATCGCTCTTACTCCTTTTCCCCATTGTAGGTGTCAGAGGACCAGGAATTTTATCTGTTTTGTTCACTGTTTTTTCTGAATAGTTACTGGCACCTACGGGATATTTGCTAGCCATTTTGTCTCCGGTTACTTGATTCTTTTTTTCTTCTCTTCATATTTTCCTTCAAAGCACTTGCTGAGTTTATTCATATTGGCTATTTTTCGTTTACTGTGCTCTTAGACTAAACAAATGTGTAAGTATCATTGTAATAGTTGAAAGAGACAATTATCTTGTCAGCTACTTATAAAATTAATTTTTTTCTCCTCTCTTAGTTTTCAGATAGGACCAATCCAATTGATAAACATGTTGGAGTCTTGATCAATAAATATGGAATAACTTCACACCCACTGGCTCCTCAGATGTTTGGATATGCTGGAAAAGAGCACATGGACAAATATGGTATGATTTAATTAAAGAAAAACAAAAAAAACTAATCACGAGTTTTATATATATATATATATATATGTATATATAGAACTTGTGATTAGTTCTATATATATTTAATATACATATTTAATAAACACTTAAAGAATTGTGGAAGATGTTAGGATACTTAAGATATAAAATGTTTTAAAAGTTAAGTTGAAGAAATGGGCCCTGTGGAATTTAGTTGTCAGTCAAAACACACACACACACACTACATGTGCGCGCACATATGTACATGCACACACACGTGCACACCACACACATGTACATGTACATACACACATATGTACATACATACATATACATATGTACATGTATATGCACACATACATATGTACATGTATATGTATGTGTGTGTGTGTGTATGTATGTATATACACACACACACACACACACACATATATGTGTTGTTGTTGTTAAGTGCTGTCAAGTCAAGTCAGTTCCGACCTGCAGTGACTCTGTATAGGGTTTCCGAGGAGCAACTGGTGAGCTTGAACCGCTGGCCCTGCAGTTCAAACGGCTTTGCAGTCTGGCGCATTAACCCACAGTGCCACACCAGGACTCTATATGTATGTATGTATGTATATATATATATATGTATATATATGTATATATATATATGTAAAAGACATCATCTGGGAGTACCTAGAATATTCCATGATAAAAATTAAAGTAATCCATACTGATGGCTATAGTCTTTGATCTTCATCAGTAAGTGCTTCAAGTCTTGGTTTCAACAAGCAAAATTGTATCATTGCATATCATAGGTTGTTAATAAGTCTTTCTCCAATCCTACTGCCACATTCTTTTTCATATGGCATGCAGTGAAAGGATGCAATCCTGACACATACCTTTCCAGATTTTAAGGGACAAATTATACCCTCGTTCCGTCAGAATAACTGTGTATTCATTCCATTTGGCAAGGTACATGTGTATAATTGCTGCTTAGCTTGTTGATAAAAGATATTTCCAATGAATAGGTCATTGGTCTTGCAAAATTCTGTCATGTGATCTCTGGCATCATCCCTATCACCAAGGTCTGTTTATCCTTCTTCTCTGTTTCAATTTCCACATTCCAATTACCAGTAATTATTAATGCATCTTGATTGTATATTTGATTAATTGCAGACTTTAGAAGTTGGTAAAAATGTTCAATATCTTCATCCCTGACATTAGTGGTAGGTGGGTAAATATGAATAATGGTTATGTTACCTAGTCTTCCATGAAGGAATATTGATAATATCCTTTCACTGACAACATAGTCCTTAGGTATAAAACTTGAAATGTTCTTTTTGCTGATGAATGTGACTATATTCTTCTTCAGTTTGTCATTGTTAGCATAGTAGACCATATCATAATCTTTTTAAAACATAGTCAATACCAGTCCTCTCAGCTCACTAATGGCTAGGAAATTGATCTTTAATCATTCCATTTCATTTCTGATGATTTATAATTTTCTTAGATTTGTACTTCACACATTCCACATTCCTATTATTAATGGATATGTGCAGCTGTTTCTCATTTTGAGCCGTGCCACATTGACATCAGCAAATGAAAGTCCTGAGAGCTTTACTTCATCTGTGTCATTAAGGTCAGCACTACTTTGAGGAGGCAGCTCTTCCTAGTCGTATTTTGGATTCCAACTTGAGAAGCTCATCTTCTGGCACTATATTGGACAATGTACCACAACTATTTATGAAGTTTTTACTGGCCAGCTTTGTTAGAATTAGATTGCCAGGTCTTTCTTCCTTTCTTCTTAGTCTGGAAGCTCTGCTGAAATCTGTCCACTAAGAATGACCCTGCTGGTATTTGGAATACCATGTAAGCCACATGTAAGCCACCGCAGTATAACAAGTAGATAGGAGAGTGGTGAGGAGACATGTAAAATTAAGTATGTTTGAAGCATCAGGATGTTTTGTTCCACTCCTTGAAATGTTACTGGTTGTGTTTCTTGTCTTAGAGCCAGTAAGGGTCCTAGCTGTATTTTGTTCACTGTTTTATCTTGGTTTTGAAATTGGACTCTGTAGTAGGTAGACTGAATCAGTTTGAACTGTTTTTATTGTATGCTGATGAGTTGTTTCAATTCATTAGATGTACCCAAGTTTAATTCTTGTTTTTTTTTTTTTGTGTGTGTGTGTTCCAACAAGTCAGTTCTGACTCATAGCAATCCTGTATGGAGTCTTTGAAAGTGACTGGTGAGTTTGAATTGCTGACCTTGCAGTTAGAAGTCCAGTGCTTATCCTACAGTGTCACACCAAGGCCTAAGTTTAAGTCTAAAGAATTATTTTTGTGTTGGCATTGTCAGTATTTATATCTGTTCAAAGGGACACTGAGTATCATTGAAACATTTATTAATATGCAGCAGCAAAGAGAATTTACCCATAATAAATGTTTGCTTTCTCTACAGGGACAAAAATTGAACACTTTGCAAAAATTGGGTGGAAAAATCATAAACATTCAGTTAACAACCCGTAAGTATTTCAGAGAGATAAAATAATGGAAATTTGTGCCATTTTGCTTTAAAATACACAACTTTATACATAAAAAGAAAGTATAGACTTAACAGATAAATAACTAGAATGCTTTTTCTCATAAAAGCTTTTTGTCCAAGTAAGTTTTTGATTACTTTTTAATATTAATTCTTGACCTTTTATTTAGAATGACATTCAAACTTAATGACTCTTTTAAGAAAGAATGCAAATAGCTGTTATTAAAAGATAGAATTATCACAAGTTGTAATTCTGAGTAAACATAATTTATTATATTACTTTTAATTGAAAATAACCAGTCATCATTTGAAAATATGCCGTAAAAATTTTCTTTGAATCAGTTTTAAAGTTTATAAAATGCATATAGTCAAGATAAGTTTTAATAATTTCTGTCATTAACCTTTATTCTAGTAGAACAGTATGATTATTTATGTCCTAATACCAGTTTGAAGCAAGATAACATTTAATATATTCAGATTGTTAATCTTTGTATTCCTAGTGCATAGCATAATTCCTCTCTCATGGCATGAGTTACTGGTTACTGAAGAAAATTCATTGGGAATTGAGTTGATGCCACATAACTTCACTATAGGAACAATACCAAATAAAATAATTGTTGTTGTTGTTGTCAGGTGCCATCGAGTCGGAACCGACTCATAGCGACTCCATGCACAGCAGAACGAAACAATGTTCGATCCTGGGCCAACCTCACCACCGCTACCACCCCCGAGTCCATCAATGATGCCACCTGGCCGATCCATCTTGTTGGAGGTCTTCCTCTTTTTCTCTGACCCTCCACCCTACCCAGCATGACATCCTTCTCCAACGATTGTTTCCTCCGGACTACATGTCCAAAGTAGGAGAGACGAAGCTTAGCCATCCTGGCCTCCAAGGAGCACTCTGGCTGCACTTCTTCCAAAACAGATCTATTGGTTCTTTTGGCAGTCCATGGCACCCTCAGTATTCTCCTCCAACACCACAACTCAAAGGCATCAATTCTTCTACGATCCTCTTTATTCACTGTCCAGCTTTCGCATCCATATGAGGCTATTGAAAACACAATGGCCTGGGTCAGGCGCACCCTAGTCCTCAAGCTGACATCTCTGCTCTTCAATACTTTAAAAAGTTCCTGTGCAGCAGATTTGCCCAGTGCAATACGTCATCTGATCTCTTGACTGCTACTTCCCCGAGTGTTGATAGTTGATCCAAGAAGAATGAAGTCCTTGACAACTTCAATCCTTTCTCCTTTATTTATTATTAAATAAAATAATAACAGTAATAAAATTATATTCGCTAACTTTATTGAGTGTAAACTATGTGCCATTGTGCTGTTGTTGTTGTTGTTGTTAAGTGTTGTCAAGTCAGTTCCAACCCATAGTGAGTCTGTATAGGGTTTCCAAGGAGCAGCTGGTGGGTTTGAACTGCTGACCTTGTAGTTTTGCAGCCCAGTGCTGATCGTGCAGCATCACACCAGGACTTTTATGCACATTTTACTTAATTCTTTCAAGAAGCTTCTAAGGTAGATATTTTTTAAATTTTGTACTTGAGAAAAATGAGACTCAGTAACTTGCTTAAAATCATTCTTCCTGTTATGTGCTGTTGAGTTGGTTCCGACTCATAGCAACCCTGTATAGGGTTGAGTTTCAACCACCAACCTTTTGGTTCAGACCAACCTTGCAGTCAGTCCAGTGCTTACCCTACAGCACCACACTCGGAGTCCAAAGATCATTTTAGGTATTTGTAAAAAAACCAAAAAAAGGTTTGTTTTTTTCTTCTACTACCACTTGTCTGTCAGTTTGTTGTATTGTAGTGGCTTGTGCGTTGCTGTGATTCTGGAAGCTATGTCACTGATATTTTAAATACCATCAGGGTCATCAGTGGACAGGTTTCAGATGAGCTTCCAGATGATGACAGATTAGGAAGAAGGAGTGATGAACTACTTCCGAATATTTAGTCACTGTAAACTTTATGAATAACAGTGGAACACTGTTAGCACCAGATTATTGAATATTGAAACATGATGAAGAGCACCAGAATATTGTCACAGATACAGTGCCGGAAAATGAGCCCCTCAGGTTGGAAGGCACTCAAAAAATGACTGGGGAAGAGCTGCCTCCTCAAAATAGAGTTGACCATGATGACACGAACAGAATAAAGCTCTCAAAACCTTCATTTGCTGATGAGGCACAACTCAAAATGAAGAGAAACTTCTGTAAACATCCATTAGTAATTGGAACATGGAATGTATGAATCTAGAAAAATTGGAAATTGTCAGAGATGAAATGAAACATATAAACATCAATATCCTAGGTATTAGTGAGCTGAAATTGACTTTTATTGGCCATTTTGATTCTGACAATCACATGGATTACTATGCCAGGAATGACAAATTGAAGAGGAATGGCTTCGCATTCATCGTCAAGAAGAACATATCAAGATCGGTCATGAAGTATAACTCTTGTCTGTGATAGGATCATATCCATACACCTACAAGGAAGACCAGTTAATAACACTGTTATCCAAATTTACGCACCAACCACTGAAGCCGTGATGATGAAATTAAAGAATTCTACCAATTTTTTCAGTCTGAAACTAATCAAACATGCAATCAAGATGTTTTGATAATTACTGGCAATTGAAATGCAAAGGTTGAAAACATAGGTAGACATGTTTGCTATACAGGTGTAGGAGTGCATGCATGTACATGTACAGGCGTAGTGTGGTCATTTCTTAATATGTTGGCTTAGGTGATAGAAATGATGCTGGAGATAGCATGATAGAATTTTGCAAGACCAGTAACTTCTTTATTGCAAATATCTTTTTTAAACAACACAAAAGACTATACACATAGACCTCACCAGATGAAATACACAGAAATTAAGTTGACTACATTTGTGGGAAGAGACGGTGAAAAAACTCCATATCATCAGCCAAAACAAGGCCAGGGACAGACTGTGGAACAAGCCATCAATTGCTCAGTGCAAATTCAGGCTGATGCTGAAGAAAATTAAAACAAATCCATGAAAGCCAAAATATGACCTTGAAGGTCTTATTTTTGAATATATGTCACCTGAATTTAGAAATCATCTGCAGAACAGATTTGATGCATTAGACAATAAAGACTGAAGACCAGAAGAATTGTGGGATGATATTAAGAACATCATACAGGAAGAAAGCAAAAGGTCATTAAGAAGACAAGAAAGAAGGAAGAGATCAAAATGGATGTTAGAAGAGACTTTGAAACTTACTCTCCAGCACAGGCTAAAGCAAATGAAAGAAGTGAGTAGGTATAAGAGCTGAACAGAAAATTCCAAAGGTCAGCTTGAGAAGACAAAGTCAAATATTACAAAAAAAAAACCATGCAAAGACCTGGAGTTAGATAACCAAAAAGGAAGAACATACTTGGCAGTTCTTAAGCTGAGGGAACTGAAGAAAAATTCAAAACTTGAATTGTGGTATTGAAGGATTCTATGGGTAAAATCGTGAATGATGCAAAAGCTTCAAAAGAAGATAGAAGGGATACACAGAGTCACTCTATCAAAAGGAAACAGTTGATGTTCAACCATTTCAAGAGGTAGCCTATGATCAAGAGCCAATGATCCTGACGAAAGAAGCCCAAGGTGCATTGAAGGCATTGACAAAGAACAATGCACTGGGAATTGATGGAATACAAATTGAAATATTCCAAGAAAGTGAGGTGAGGCAGCACTGGAGATACTCATCTTTGCCAGGAAATTTGGAAGACAGTTACCTGGCCAACTGAATAGAAGAGATCTGTATTTGTGCCCATTCCAAAGAGAGGTGACCCAACGGAATGCAGAAATTATTGGACAGTATAATTGGTTTCCCCATGTGAGTAAAGTTTTACTAAAGATAGTGAAAAAACGATTGCAACCATACATTGACAGAGAACTTCCAGAGGTTCAAGCCAGATTCAGAAGAGAACGTGGAACGAGGGATATTATTTCTGAAGGCAGATGGATCTTGATTTAAAGCAGAGAATACCAGAAAGAACTTTACCTGTCTGTGCTTTATTGACTATGCAAAGGCTTTTGATTGTGTGGATCTCGACAAGCTATGGACAACATTGTGAAGTATGAGTATTCTAGAACACTTGATTGTGCTCATGAGGAACCTTTATACAAACTAAGAGGCAGTTGTTCAAATAGCACAAGGAAACACCGAATGGTTTAAAATTAGGAAAGTTGTGTGCCAGGGTTGTATTCTGCACCATACTTATTCAATTTATATGCTTAGCAAGTAATCTGAGAAGCTGTGTTATATGAAGAGAAATGTAGCATCAACATTGGAGGAAGAAGACTCATTAACAACCTGCAGTATTCAGATGATATAACCTTGCTTGCTGAAAGTGAAGAGGACTTAAAATATTTACTGATGAAAATCAAAGACCACAGCCTTTGGTATTGGTTGCATCTTAATGTAAAAAAAAACAAAAATCCTCACCACTAAACCAATAAACACTATTCATATAAATGGAGAAAAGATTGAAGTTTTTCAAGTCTTCAAAAAGACTTCATTTTGCTCAGAACAACCATCATACTCATGGAAACAGCATCAAATGACATATTGCATTTGGCAAATATGCTGCACAATACCTCTTTAAAGTGTTCAAGAGCAATGATGTCAGTTTGAGGACTAAGGTAACCTGACTCAAACCATGGTATTTTTAATAGCCTCATATGCATGTGAAAGTTGGAGAGTGAATTATAAGAAAGACTGTAGAAGAATTGATGCATTTGAATCATGGTGTTGCAGTAGAATATTGAAAGTACCATGGACTGCCAATAGAACAAATAGATCTATGTTGGAAGAAGTCTATCCAGAGTGCTCTTTGGAAGCCACGATGGCCAGACTACCTCTCATACTTAAGACATAGTGTCAGGAGGCACCAGTAGCTGGAAGGATATCATGTTTGGTAAAGTGAAGGGTTGGAGAAAAAGAGGAAGACCCCCATTGAGATGGATTGGCACAATGGCAGCAGTAATGGGCTCAAATGTAGCAGTGATTGTGAGGTTGGCCCAGGACTGGTCAGTGTTCAATTCTTTCGTGCATAGGGTCGCTATGAGTTGGTACCAACAACCTAACAAGAACAACAACACCTAACAACAACAACATGTTATGCCAGTTGACCTAGATAATCCCCCGTGACTATGGTCCTTAGATTTCAAGGCCAGTAGTGGTTATATGTAAGAACTTCTCACAACTTTGTCCACTTCCACGAACTTTTTGAAGCCTCCTCATATTTAGAATTGCCCACAACTATGCCTGTACATGTATGTGCATACACTTCCATACCTGTATAGCTTACATGTCTACCTCTGTAAGTACTTAAAAAATGTTGGATTTTAGTACTGTTGAGGAATTGTTTATGGTAGTTTTGAAAATTATCTGGCTGGATGCTGCCATGTTTTTAATCTCAGCTTGTTGTTGGTTCTCTATCTAAAGGATTTCTGACAAGAAAGCAGTTCTTAGTTTTAATGGCATCCTTTTGTAGGCGATATTTTAATTTTCATGAGCTGTTTTCAGAATTCTTTGTTTTGTGTTGGTTCCGACACATAGCAACCCTGTATAGGGTTTCCAAGGAGTAGCTGGTGGGTTTGAACTGCCCACCTTTTGGTTCGAAGTTCAGTGCTGATCCTACAGTCCATACCAAGAGATTCATTAGTTTTCACTTAATATGCTTACATAGTATGTTCACCACAGACGTCAATTGAACTCTGAGTCATTCAATTTGCTTTTGAAGAATGGTGTCTTTACTTCTCTATGGTGGGTTTGGGGTGGGTAGGTATGGTATTTTGAAGTTAGGATTTTTTTTTTTTTACTCAAAATTCAAATGAATTATTTTTTAAGATTGAGACTATTCATAAAAGTCTGACTTTTGTTTATGAAAAGAATATTTGCATTGTATTATCTTTTTAACTTATGGTCAAGAACATTTTAACTGAATTGCAATTGCTACCTCACATTCTGTAATGACTTATTTTGTGTTTAGATATTCCCAGTTCCAGAAGGAATACAGCTTAGATGATGTGATGAAGTCTCGAAAAATTTTTGAATATTTGACTATCTTACAATGTTGGTAAGAAAAGCACTTTAATATTTAATAGAGAGATGGGACTCCCTCCCTGTCTTTTCTGCTGTGGGTGAGCCTTCGGTACTATCTCTGGGTATGGCTTTCAAAGAACTCCTACCAATGTAGCCCTCACTTTGAGTTATCATCCTTAAGGTTCCTTTACTTTCTACTCCTGCTAGAAGCAGGCTATTTTGTCTCTTGGATAATTATGTGTTTTATTTTATTTCTCTTATGACTTATACCTACTTTGCTTCTTTTAGTTGTATGTATTCATTAGTATAACTTAGGCTGGCTACCAAGATCCAAAGATTTTTATTCATGAGTATCTTAGTTACTTTGTGCTGCTGTACTAAAATACCACAAGTGGATGCCTTTAACAGACAGACATTTATTCCAAACTCCGAGTGCCAGTTCTAGGGGAAGACTTTCTATCTTTGTTGACTCTGAAGAAAGGTCCTTGTCTTCTTTCAGCATCTGTAAGCCCAACATTCCTTGGAGATCTCTGTGCATCTTGGTATCAGTCTGCCTCTGGATCTATGAGCTTTACAGTATGGGGGCCCCTGATTCAAAGGACACACTCCACTCCACCTCTTCTTTCTTGGTGGTAGTAGGTCTCTCTGCACTCTGTCTGCTTATTTAATCTGTTACATCTCAAAAGAGATTGACTCAAGTTAGAAGCTAATCCTGTAGACCAAATCTAGTCTCATAAACATCATAGAAGTGAGGATTCACAGCACATAGGATAATTACATCACATCAGAGCTGATCACATCAGATTGCATAGTGAGGGTGATTGCATTATTACATAACTGAAACCACTGAAAATCATTGTCCAGCCAACTTGACACGCATTTGGGGTCACATAATTCAATCTTTAACAGTGGTATTTTGTTTTTTGCACTGTATACTTCAACTATAAGACATTTTACTTACTTATAGCTGTTGTTGTTATGTGCCGTGGAGTCGGTTCCAATTCATAGTGACCCTGTACCGGTTTTCCAAGGCTGTAAATACTGCTGGTAGTTTCGAATTGCTGACCTGGAGGTTCGCAGCCCGATTCGTAACCACTACGCTACCAGAGTAGTTGAGAGTAAAATCATAGCTCTAAAAATGATAATGGTTTCATCTTGAAAATGGCTTGACCATATCTGTGTCTTAGAATATTGAGTAATTGCTGCAGAGCCTGAAATGTACTTTACTTCAGAATGTGCCTCTTTTTTTTTCTACTCTTAACTTTTACTGTGACTTGAGTGAAGGTTAATTGATAAGATCATTAGCTTTACATTCAATAAATTATACTCTTTGTTTCATCTCAATAATTACAGTCCCCTCCCTGAAACAACAGTTACCCTACTTCCTCCTGGTGGCTTCCCATTTACATCTTGTATTTCACAAATTAACAAAGCAAAAATATTTGATGTGCACATACAAAGCCAAAAATATGTATTCATTTAAATGTCCAAAGGGCATATTTTGCAAGCCAGCCTCCTGCGTGCAGGCACACAGCCTTACTCAGTCCATGAGCCTAGAGCCCGCAGCTGCTCTGTCTCTCCATGCCACTGCCTCTGTCTTTCTTGTTGCTGCTTTTCTAAGTAGGATATCATGCTTCACTTAGACTCTTCCTTCTTGATGGTCCTGGGATTATCTGTTCCTGAAATGAAAGATTAACTACTCCCCTCTTTTAGTTACACATCTTCTGCAATTACAGTTGTGACAATCACAATGAATCCTGCTAACAATTACAGTTGAATCTTAAAATCCTATTACTATTGTCCCCCTACCCCCATTCATCAGATCCATCTGGAAAACTATTCAGTAGGGATTCTACCTTACTCCCCTCTTTCTGAAACTAAGCACACTCATGAAAGTCTGTAAGCCAGCCACTTCGTGACTTTATAGCCCCTCATTTTTGATAGTCAATGTCTAAACTGCCCATCCCTATCAACCCAGTACACTGAGGAAACAAGTTTGTTCCTTGATATGAAGAATCCTTCCAGTCCAGTTGGAATTTTGAGCAACTGCATCCATAAGCAAAAGTCCAGTTCATCAAATCGTAACAATTTACACTTGCTTACAGTTTCAAGCATCTTTATCTTCATCTGGTCGAGTTCTAGTCAACTAGTTATCCAGACTAGGTCAAATGGATACTAGCTACAAGTTTGGAAGTTCAAACATGCCTACCTACACTTCAGACCAGTTAGCTGCTTCACTCTCAGCTCTAGCCCCCAGTGGCTAGTTTGGATGCCCATGGGCTTGGGAGTTCACACATCTCCCTAAACTTCAGACCTGCTAGTGCTTCCTCTTCTCATTATCATTTCAGGGTGAACAAGTGTCAGTGGAACATGGCCAAACTCAGGCCATGTCTTCATTGCTGTATTTCTTCCACTTCTACTCACAAGTAGACCCAGATTGTTACCAGTGAGCATACTCAACTGCTTGAGGGTCCCTTTGAGTTTTAATCTTAGAAGGGGGATTTTCCTAATGGGCTGACTTTTCTTGCCTTGATGCCTCCAGAGCACACAGTTTGCTTAAGATTCATACAGCCAAACTGTCCCCCCCTTTTTTTGGCAGTTCTTCCTTTCAGTAATATGCTTCTATTCTGCCAGCAACACTGGGTTGGTCTGCATGTCTTTTCAAGTGGGAATGTCCCAACTTAGAAGGTCTGGGTGGGGCTCAGGATTCCACCTAAGGCCCCATACCTTTACAAAGACTCAACAAAAAGTCTATTTTACTGGGCAAATTCTAATTCCCCTTTTAGCAAATCTAATTAATCACTTATAGGCTGAAGATGGCTTACAAGCTTTCTGTCTTCATAATTCCCAATATTCATTTCTATCCCACTTAAATGTCTGTTTTAAAATAGTAGGCAGGGGAAATCAATATCCACAAGACACAGACTGTGTTTTGAAGCTGGGAATCTGAGATGGAAGTGAACAAATACAGTCAGCATTGATCAGTAGCACTATAAGATTATGCCCCTGTAGAAAGCCCGGCTGAACTTGGAGAGCGTTCCTTTTTTGTCATGCTTCTTCACAGTTGCTCTAATAGACTAGCCAGTCTGTTATTCTTCTTGGATCAACTATCAACACTCATGGAAGCAGCAGTCAAGAAATCAAATGACGTATTGCATTAGGCAATTCTTCTGCGCAAGACCTTTT
>NW_006408544.1:18068874-18072612 GCF_000296735.1 Chrysochloris asiatica
GTGTGCCCAGTGTAGGTCTATTTTAGAGTCTTTGTTGTACTAAGATAGGAATAGCTTTGTGGACTCAGTCCTCAGAAGTGATCAGATGATGCCTTATGCATCTACATAGGCAACTCCAGGATTCTTTCCAATCAGAACTTTTTGTTGACAACATTTTAGTTCTCTGTAGTGGTTCAGACTTCAGTGATGGCACCTTGAAAATATTTTGTATTTTTGACTGTCTTACAGTTTTGATGAGAAAAATACTTTAATAGTTAATAGCATGAGGGGATTGCTTTCCTCCCTATTCTTTTTAGCTGTACATAGTAAAAAGCTGACAATCTACTGACCAGAAAGCACACTTGACTTTTCTCCCCACAAAGACAGATCTCCTAGTCTGGAATCCTAGGACTGAGGTGGTGCCAGGTATAAATAATTATTTTTACTTCCTTTTAGCCCCACTTCTGATGGTGCTGCAGCAGCAATTTTGGCTAGTGAATCAGTTGTACAGAAATATGGCCTGCAATCCCAAGCTGTGGAAATTTTGGCACAAGAGATGGTGACTGATTTTCCAAGCTCATTTGAAGAAAAAAGCATTATTAAACTGGTATATCTGAGATTCTGTGTTCTTAATCAAATTGAAGGATTAACTGTTTAAAATTTCAGGGTTTAAAACTTCATATTTTCAGATAACTAGCTCTGGAAGTCATTTACTTGGAAAAATAATGGTCTAAAGATTTTAGTATTATAACCCATCCTTAAGAGTCTGTTGTGGGAATATGACTAATTAGAACAGCTGCTGTTTAAGAGGGAGCCATGTGTTAGTATAGGATAACTTCTAATTAACTACATGTACTATGTATTTGTAGTCTGAGTTGGCGGAATATTCTCAGAATTCCAACCTTCCAGAGTTAGGGGCAAAACTAGATTTCACTGAACTTTCTTGACCCTCAGCACTTCAAAAATCCTGATTGGAGATTGAATACAAAATGGAGGCAGGAAAGAAGATGCGCATTCAGATGTTGAGTTAGTTAAATATTTCAAAATACATACAAACTCATATACATATATATATTGTTGCTAAGTGCCATCGAGTTGGTTTCGACCCATAGCGACCCTGTAGAGGGTTTCCTAGGGAGTGGCTGGTAAACGTGAACCACCCACCTTGCGGTCAAACAGCTTTGTAGCCCAGCGCATTAACCCATAACACCACATCTTGTAATTTACTACAAGATATGGCTTAAGGAATTCAAAGTCATTTTCATATATTTTACTTAAAATTCTGTTCTTTATGGCATGAAATTTAATATGTACAATCTCCTTTCTGAGTATTGTTTTATTTGGACTTTTGTTGTAATGTAGAATCAATTGAGACTATAATGTGTGCTGTCAATTTTCAGTTGTTGAAGTTATACATATATTAATCTCTTAAAACATTTCTTTATCTAAAATGCACAGTTTTGATGTCCTTAATTTTTATGTGATTTTGCTTTTAGGTTGGTTTCGATATGAGTAAAGAAGCTGCCAGAAAGTGCTATGAGAAATCTGGCCTAAGACCAAATGATATTGATGTAATAGAACTTCATGATTGCTTTTCCAGCAATGAACTCCTTACTTATGAAGCATTGGGACTCTGTCCAGAAGGTAACATCTTTGAAGAGGGTTAAATTTCACTGAAATTTACATTTATCATTAAGCAGAATAGTCCACTAGTTGGATTCACTTCCGTGGTGGCTCTGTCACACTGTGCAAAGTGAATGTAAGCAGTTTGGGGGCTGGACTTAAGAAAATGCAGTCTTGGAGAATACCAACTCTCAGATAACAGTGTACCAGTAATTTAACTCAAGGTTACTTAAACTGTTAAATGAGAAAGACAATAATAGAAAATTAAATATGTAATTCCATTTATTTCAAATTGTATTTGAATAAAGAGCTGCAAGAAGGAAAATGGGAAATTAATTGGTGAGATCTGTAGGATTTTTTTTTTTTTTCTTTTCTTTTCATAATTTGTTGTTATAATTTTCCACGAATTGGGCTGCAAACCGCAAGGTCAGCAGTTTGAAACTACCAGCTTCTCCGGGAGAAAGATGAGGCTTTCTGCTCCCGTAAAGATTTTTGTTGTTGTTGTTGTGTGCCGTGGAGTCAGTTCCGACCCATAGCAACCCTGAATAGTTGGAACCAACCTGACGGCACTTAACAACAACAACCAGCAGTTTATGAGAGTTTCATTTGTTTCACTTCCTTGCCAGCACTTGATATGCTCAGCTTTTAAATTTCAGTCATTCTAAACAGTGTATGGGCTCCCTGAGTATTGCAAATCATTAACACATTTGACTGCTCACCGAAAGATTGGAGGTTTGAGTCCATCCAGAGGCACCTCAGGAGAAAGGCCTGGTGATCTATTTCCAAATAAATCAGCCATTGAAAAGCCTATGGAGCAGGGTTCTACTATGGCACACTTAGGGTCACTCACAGTCGGAATCAACTCTATGGGAACTGATTAAAGAGAGTTTATTATTGTAGAGTCCTGGTGTGGCACTGTGGGATAAAGCACTAGTCCACAAGGTTGGTTTGAACTACAAGGTCGGGGTTTAAACTTACCAGCTGCTCCGTGGAAACCCTGTAAAGGGTCGCTGTAAGTTGGAACCAACTTGCTGGCACTTAACAACAACAACATTGTTATTGGTGTGGTTTTAATTTGCATATCCTTGATGGCTACTGATGTTGAGTGTCTTTTCATGTGCGTATTGATTATGCATGTATCTTTTGTGAAATGTCTGCTCAGACATTTTGCCTTTTTGTTGTTGGGTTTTCTTCTCTAGTATAAGAGTTTTTTGTTTGTGTTTTATCTTTATATATTATACGTACAAATAATTTGTCTGATATATGTCTTGTCACTATTTTCTCCCAGTCTGTGTCTTGCCTTTTTGTTTTATTGATAGTGTCTCTTGAAGAATGAAAATTTAAAATTTTTATCAAGTATAGTTTATTAGTTTTTTTTCCTTGCATGGTTCATGTTATTTGTATTCTAAGAAACCTTTGTATCCTTCAAGGTCCTAAAGATTCTTTCCTACTTTTACTTTAAAAGTTTTATAGTTTTAGATTAGTACATGATCCAGTTTGAATCAGTTTTAAGATAAAAGTTGATGTAGATTTTTACCCCCCTTACAATATCCAATACCATTTGTTGGGAAGACCTTTTTTCTTCCCATTGGCACCATTTAAAAAACAAATCAGTTTTTCTGGAAAAGGTGCCATATTTTTAAAACTATATATTTTTACATATGTATATATATTGTTGTTGTTGTTGGTAAGTGCCTTTGAGTTGGTTCCAACTCAGAGAGACCCCCTATAGGGTCTCCGAGGCTAAGCTATAAATCCTTATGGGTGTGGTGACTGGTAGACTCAAACCCTCAACTTTGTGGTTAGCAGTCCAGTATTCCCCACATATATACTTACATGAGGGTAAGTCAAGAAGTATTGCAACTAGGGTTCCAGTTCTTACATGCATGGGTTTATTCCAAATATAATATATTTAAGTATGTCTTTGTAATCAGTGGATCACTGTGGACATGTCTTTGTAATCAGTGGATCACTGTGGACATGTTCTCGCACTAATGCCCTTATCTTAGTCTCATTAGGGTGTCATTAAAAACAGGATACTTTTTATGCTGTAGAAAAAAATGATTTTGAGTTTAGGGTTAATACCAAAATTTTTTTTTTTTTTTTAATTTAAGGTTTTTATTGTAGATTGAGTGA
>NW_006408544.1:18079096-18080333 GCF_000296735.1 Chrysochloris asiatica
TCCATGAGTCTAGAGTCCTCAGCTGCTCCCTCTCTACGTGTTCCCATCTCTGGTGTCACTGCTTCTCTGGAAAGGGTCCCACATTCCACTGTGCTCTTCTCCCTTGATGGTCCTAGGGCCCTGTTTCTGGACTGTAAGATTAACTACTCCCTCACTTTTGTTACAAACTTCTACCTTTACAATTGTGACAGTTGCAATTAGTCATAATAATTACTTACTGATGAATCATGAAAATCTTAACCCCATCTCTTTTCACCAGACCCATCTAGACAAGATGAACACTATTCAGTAGTGACTCTAACTTTCCCTGCACACTCTTAAACTAAACTTCCTCATGAAAACTTGTAAACCAGTCACTTTGTGCTTTTATCACTGCCTCATTTTAAGTAGCCAATGTGTAGGTTGCCTGTCCCTATCAACCCTATATACAGAGGGAATAGGATTGATACCTGATGTGAAGATTCCTTCCCTCTCAGTTGGTATTTTAAGCTACCGTATCCATAAGCATAGGTCAAGTGTACCCTTGTGTTGCAGTGTACACTTGTTTCCTTTATTAAAAAAAAAAAAAAAGGTATCTTCCTCTAGTCGAGTGCTGATTATCAGGCTGTCGAGGCTAGGTCAAATGGATACTATCTGAAAGTTAGGGCATTCATGTGCATCTCTCCTCAGTTCATATCAGCTGGATGTTTCACTTTCAGCTATAGCCCTCTGTGGCTACGTCCTTGTCCATGGGCTCAGAAGTCCCCAGGTCTCTCCACAATTTGGATCAACCAGCCCTTCCTGTTCTCTCTCTCATCTCCAGGTCAGCAGGAGTCTATGGAATGTGGTTGAACTCAGTCCATCATTTCTCATTGCTGTCTTTCCCCCTGTTCCACCATCAGTAGACCAATGTGTCAGCAAGCTTATATGCCTGCTCATGTGTTCCCTTTGAGTTTCAGTCTTGGAGGGGGTTTGTCCTGAAGGAACATGATTGTGTGCCTTCATGACTTCCCAGCGAACAACTTGATTATTCTTGTATTCCATGAACTTTTTGAAATACCCTTCTATATTTATATATTATACACACAAACATTTATATAATATATATGTGTTAGTTGTTAAGTGCTGTCGAGTCTGTTCTGAGTCATAGCGACCCTATATAGAGTTTGAACTAGTGGGTTTGAACTGCTGACCTTGTGGTTCTCAGTCTAATGCTGATCCTATTGTTATTGTTGTTAAGTGCCATTGAGTTGGTTCT
>NW_006408544.1:18080433-18094928 GCF_000296735.1 Chrysochloris asiatica
CCTTGTGGTTCAAGCCAACCTTATGGTCCAGTGCTTATCCTACAGCACCACACCAGTACTCCACATATGCATATATGTTGTTGTTGTTGTTATGTGCCGTGGAGTCAGTTCTGACTCATAGTGACCCTGTACAGGGTTTCCAAGGCTGTAAATCTTTACAGGAGCAGAAAGCCTCAGCTTTCTCCCGCGGAATAGCTGGTAGTTTTGAACTGCTGACCGTGAGATTAGCAGCTTGATTCGTAACCACTATGCTCATAGAGCTCTTTTATAATACATACATATATATATATACACACACACACCTGATATGTATATAAAAATTATACATAAAAATATATAATATATACCCACACACATATATATACACACATACATATGATGAGGATCAAAACCTTCAGTTTGAATTGTTAAGTGCCATGGAGTTGGTGCCAACTCATAGCGACCTTGTGTAGGGTTTCTGAGGCTTGTAAATCTTTTTGGAAGCTGAAAGCCTCATCTTCCTTCCATGGAGCAGCTGGCTGGCTTGAACTCTGGATGGATTACACATCTAGGTACAGAAAATAAAAATCCTCCTAACTGGACTCGTGAGCACTGTTAGATAAATGGAGAAAACAGTGACGTGGTCAAGGATTTCAGTTATTGGATCCACAGTCAACACACAGGGAAGCAGCAGTCAGAAATCAAACTACATATTACATTGGGCAAATCTGTTGCAAAAGATATTGTTAAAATGTTAAAAGATAAAGATGTTACTTTAAGGACTAAGCTGCACCTGACCCAAGTCATGGCATTTTCAGTTGCCTCGTAGGCATGTGAAAGCTGGACAGTGAATAAGGAAAGCCAAGAAGAATTGATGCATTTGAATTAATTGTTTGGGTTATTTTTTTTTATCATTTTCATTTTCTTGTGTGTTTTAGAATCATTTCATCAATTTTTTTTAAAAAAGCAAAACAACAACAACAGACAAACCAGAGCCTGCTGAAACTTTCATTGGGATTTCATGGAATCTGTGGCTCTAGTAAGGTGCTCTGGTATTACCATGGTGAAGTGAGTGCTCAGCTGTTAACCAGGTGTCGCAATTGAACCCCTCAGGGGAAATTTGCTTCCATAATTATTACAGCTTGTAAACCCTATGGGGTAGTTCTACTCTGTCTGACAGGGTTCCTTTAGTTTGGAATCAACTCAGAGGCAATAGGCTTGATTTTGGTATAGGTCAATTTGTAGAGAACTACCATCTTAACAAGGAGCTCTGATAGTGTAGTGGTTATGAATCAGACTGTGAACCACAAGGTCAGCAGTTCAAAACTATCAGCTGTTCCGCAGGAGAAAGATGAGACTTTCTGCTCCCGTAAAGATTTACAGCCTCGGAAAGCCTGTACAGAGTCGCTATGGGTCGGAAGCCACTCCATGGCACACAGCCACCACCACCACCATCTTAACAATACTGAATCTCTCAATCCATTAGATTATATATCTTTTCAAATAAAATAGACAAACAGGGAATCAACAATGAAAAGGTGAAATAATAGAAAAAATAAAACAGGCAGCTGCCAGAAAAAGAGTGTAAGTATAAAGACGAAAAGAGGGACAGGGAAATGGAGCTATATATAGAAGAGAAAATTAAGAGATAAAATAAAAGGAAGAAATAAAATATTTAGAAGAACCAGGGAGAGGGAAGATGAAAAGAGAAAGAAAGTAGTAAAGAATGATCAAAAGGGGAAATGAGAGACAGAAGAAAAGAATGAAAAACAGACAGAGCTAGAAAGGATGAAATACAAGGGAATGGAAAAGAAGAAAGAAGAGAAAGAATAAATTAAAACAATGAAACAACAAAAGGAAAAAAACCAAACCCAAAAGCAAAACCAGAAAAACAGTATAGCTGTTTGACCCGGAGAAGAGAAAAAATTCTGGGGGCCTTCTGCAAGCCAAGGAGTTCACGAGGTGTGTGTGAGAAGTATGTGACTGCAGAGTTCCTGGCCCGAGATGGAATTCCTTTCAGCTTGGTGTTCAGTCCAGAAGTAGTTCGTGGAGGCCCTTGCTGGAGGTGGTTTCAGTGTCTGTTAGGACTGCAGGGCAGCTGGGGGTGGAGTGACTAGTTAAATGCTACCCCTCTGTTAATTGTCCTGATGTGGTGCTGTGGGATTAGGGTGTTAATAGGTTATAATCAGGATTAAAAATGTTCAGAGCACAGTTCTTCCAGTCAGGACAGCCTCTTCTCAGCTGTGCCCACAGGCAGGCCTCTCTCTCTACCAAGGCAATATTAAAAATTCTCTAAGGGGTGCTGATAAATGCCCACGGACACACAACCCACCATAATCCTCATCCTGAAGGTGCTCAGCTCTAGTTCCTTGGGTGAACAAATCTCGTTTCCCCAATTAAGTGCCTGGAGGTACCCTACCATGCAAGTAAGTCTTCTGCCCGAAGCCACTGAGCTTTACTTGCTCCGTGGGTTGGACTTTTCTTCTCTGTCTTGTTCTCTGGCTCTTAGTTCTGCTGCTGCTGCTCTTCTACCACTCCACTGGTGTCACAGCTTTCTGTTCCTGGGTCAAGAAGGTTCAGTGTGCAGAGATCTTGGGCTTCAAAGAATGTGCTCTACTCCAGACTTCTTCTTTGATGGTAGTGAGGGAAATTCCCCCTCTTGCTTCTGTGATGACTCTTTTTTTTAAAAAAACATTTTATTGTGAATTATGTGATAGTTTACATGGAAGAACATTAGTTTACATTCATCCTGTCGTATATCGATCGTTTCACTGCCATGGTTACAATCCTCTCCATGCATCATCACCCAACCAAAGGGTATACACTACAAGCCTGCGCCCCCACCCCCCTGATCGTCACTACACAGCCCCCCTCTCTCTCTGTGTCTAAAGTCCCCAGCTGCTCCATCTCTCCACGTGATGACTCATTTTAAACCCAAGGTAGAGTTCTAAGGGTTTACAATCAAATCATATCATCTTTCTTACCTTTTCTTACCCAGACCCATCAGGAAAATCTTTGGTGGGAGTTTCAAGGATGGTGTGTAGAGGAACCATCTGAAGTAATCTACTGCACTGTAAAAAACTTTTTTCATTTTTTTAGGATAGTCTGCCTGAATACCAATCCTAGATTCCCTGCTGTGATTTTGGGCAGGTTACTCAACATCTCAATGCCCGTTTTCTCATCTGTAAAATGGAAATTGTAGTACCTACTTCATAGAGTTGAGAATTAAATTACGTAAATACATGTAAAACTCTCACAAGTGTTTTGTGCAGACTGTGTGCACAAAAGTGATTAACCTCCTCTGACAGCAACACCACTACCACAATCATTATAGGAGCTCCTACCTCTTACTGAAGGGAGCTCTGGTAGCATAGTGGTTACGAATTGGTCTGCGAACCACAAGGTCAGCATTTCAAAACTACCAGCTGTTCCATGGGAGAAGGATAAGGCTTTCTGCTCCCATAAAGATTTATAGCCTTGGAAATCCTGTACAGGGTCGATATGAGTCGGAACCAACTCCATGGCACATAACAACAACAACACCTCTTACTGATAGGAGTTGTGGTGTGGTGCTGTGGGATAAAACACTAGACTGCAAGGTCAGTTTGAACCACAAGATTGGAGGTTCAAACTCACTCGCCGTTCCTTGAAAAACCTATGTAGGGTTGCTGAGTCTGAATGGACTCAACAGCACTTAACAAAAACAACCTCTTACGGGGCACTGGTGTAGTACTATAGGATAAACACCTAACTGCTAGCCACAAGGTTGGCAGTGCAAATCCACCAACTGCTCCTGGAAACCCTATACAGGTTCACTTTCAGTCAGAACCAACTTGATGGCACACAGTAAGAAGTTCCTTACTACTTTATAATTTGGGAGAATTTTTTTTTTTTTTTTTTTTTTAACCATGCTTGCATTTTTATCTACTTCTAAACATAGTGCTGTAGGATAAACACTGGATGACTAACCACAAGGTTGGCAGTTCAAACTCACCGTAACTCCTTGGAAACCATGTGTGGGGTTGATGGCGCTTACAACAAACAACAACAAAACTACCTAGAACAATGACGACAGAATTGACTGGAATGTTGCTTTTGGCTCTCTGAATGGCACCATGGTGTGGCCGGTAAGAACATGTGCCTTACAAAAGATGGCAAAAAGGGAACCAAGAAGAAAATGTTTGATCCATTTTCTAAGAAAGATTGGTATGATGTGAAGACACCAGCCTTGTTCAGTGGAAGAAATACTGGTAAAACACTAGTCACAAGGACTCAAAGGAACCAAAATTGCATCTAGTGGCCTGAAGGGTCATGATTTGAAGTGAGCCTTGTTGATCTGCAGAATGATGAAGTGGTGGTGGTGGCTGTAGCACTTAGAAAATTCAGAAACTGCCTGACCAACTTCCATGGCATGGATCTTACCCGTGACAAAATGTGCTCCATGGTCAAAAAATGGCAGACCATGATTGAAGCTCACGTTGATGTCCAGGTTTGTTACGTTCCATGGAGTTGGTTCTGACTGATAACAACCCTGTATAGGGTTTCCAAGGAGCTGCTAGTGATTTTGAACCACCGACCTTGTGGTTAGCAGCCCATGTTTATCTTACAGTATCACACTTACTGATGGTTATTTGCTTCATCTGTTCTGTGTTGGTTTTACTCAAAAAATGCAGCAGCCAGATTTGGAAGACATGCTCAGCACAAACAGCTCTGCCAAATCTGGAAGAAAATAATGGAAATCATGACCTGAGAGGTGCAACCAAATGACTTCATAACTGGTCAATAAATTGATTCCAAACAGCATTGGGAAGGACATAGAAAAGGCTTGCTAATCTGTTTACCCTCTTCATGAGGGTTAATGCTGAAGAAACCCAAGATTAAGACGGGAAAACTCATGGAGCTTCATGGTGAAGGTAGCAGTTCTGGAAAAGCTACTGGATATGAGACAAATTGAACAAGCCCATGGCTGTGAGCCACCAGTCCAAGACTTTGTTCAAAATTCAGACTTTTATTGGTGACAAAAGATACTTTCTGGGGGAATAAATAGTTTATGATGCAACCATGTTTTTAACCAGCGTCATTTCATTTAAGAGCTGAGTTTTTTCGATGCTGCTTTTTCTCTGCACTAAAAATATATAGTATATAGCAAAACATTTTACAGTTGAGGAAAATATGTACATTTTGGAAAAATTAAGAATTTTTAAAGTTGGTAAATTATTTTAGATATAGTATTGTGTCCATTTTGATTTTCACTGTTCTTCCAACTTTCTGAATCTGTTGTATTTCGAGCAGTCTTGGGCACTAATAGGAGACTTTTTCATGCAGGAAATATTTTTAAAATATGAGGCTTTATTACTCATAATTTATCACCTAAATTGTAGAAGTGTTTATATCAAATGATGTTAGTCTGGGCTGCTAAATATATGTTCCAAGAAATTCTTGGCTGTTACTACTGACCATTCTGATCAGGATTTTAAAAGGTCCTGGACAGAGGGAGGGAAAAAAAAAAAAAAAAAAGAACAAAATTTAAAATCATACAAAAAGACCAGATTTACTGTTCTAGTAGAGACTATTGAAACCCCTGAGACTGTGCCTCCTTAAATACTCTGAAATCTTGACACTGAACCCCCACCCTTGGGGAATCAACTTTCAGCCAATGTTGTTAAGTGTCATCATAGTGACCCTGTATAGTGTTTCCAAGGAGCAGCTGGTGGGTTTGAACAGCTGACTTTGCAGCTAACAGTATAGTGCTTATCCCATATTGACATACCAAGAATCCATCCAAACAGTATACAGGCCTATAAAGTGAATAATAAGACCAAGGAGGAATGTAATCTTTAGTAGGGACAACCATAGTTGCTCAAAAGGGCAGCATATGTCTAAAACCAAAGCTCAGAAGCCAGGAAGGGGCAGGAAATAAGGATGAGTGAAAAATGGGAACCCTGGGAGGAAAGGAGGGATCCTGCTGTTACACTAAGGGGATTTCAACCAATGTCATGAAATACAATGTATATAAATTATGGAATGGAACTCTAATTTGCTGTATTAACTTTCACCTAAACTACAGTAAGAAGTAAATTTTAAGAGAAAAAAAAAATTCTTGGCTATAACCTGGATACTTGTTGTCAGGTGCCATCGAGTCGGAACCGACTCATAGCGACCCTATGCACAGCAGAACGAAACAATGTTCGATCCTGGGCCAACCTCACTACCGCTGCCACACCTGAGTCCATCAATGATGCCACCTGGCTGATCCATCTCGTTGGGGGTCTTCCTCTTTTTCTCTGACCCTCCATCCTACCCAGCATGACATCCTTCTCCAGCGATTGTTTCCTCCGGACAATATGTCCAAAGTAAGAGAGACGAAGTTTAGCCATCCTGGCCTCCAAGGAGCACTCTGGCTGCACTTCTTCCAAAACAGATTTATTGGTTCTTTTGGCAGTCCATGGCACTTTCAGTATTCTCCTCCAACACCACAACTCAAAGGCATCAATTCTTCTACGATCCTCCTTATTCACTGTCCAGCTTTCGCATCCATATGAGGCTATTGAAAACACAATGGCCTGGGTCAGGCGCACCCTAGTCCTCAAGCTGACATCTGGATACTAAAAAACAAAAAGTCTTTTATTGCAATATTTTAAGCATTTATTATTTTTCCTTCCCTAGGACAAGGTGGAAAGCTGATTGATAGAGGAGATAATACTTATGGAGGAAAGTGGGTCATAAATCCTAGTGGTGGATTGATTTCAAAAGGACACCCACTGGGCGCTACAGGTAAAAATGTCATACATTTTTTTTGTTACCATTTTTAGTGTAAGTGTAACTGATTTAGTCATTTATGTGAATGAAAGATTGGTCTCTGAACTTGGTAGCTAGTATTTTAAAAGTTTGCTTGGTTATAGTACTTTTTGTGTTTCTTTAGATTAATGAAGTATATTTTATCTTGACTGATTAGTGAGAATTTGGATTTCTTAAGACTTTAAATTAAACGGTATGTATTTTTGAGTATTTTCAGATAGGTATACAACTTAAGTAACAAGATACTGGCAAATAGAAATCTTGTTAAACCTGCTAGATAGTCATCATTTGTAGTGAGCACTTTATTTATATGTAAATGTTTGTGAGGTTGGTATTGTTGGTATTGTTAAGTACTGTGGAGCGGAGTCCGTTCCGTCTCATAGTGACCCTGCACAGGGTGTCCGAGGCTGTATATCTTTACAAGAGCAGAACGCCTCATCTTTCTCTCATGGAACCGCTGGTAGTTTCGAACTGCTGACCTTGAGGTTAGCAGCCCAATTTGTAACCACTACGTCTTACATGGGTATTTTTTTCCTCTTGAGAGACCTGAACTTTGTTGTTGTTAAGTGCTGTTGAGTTGGTTCTGACCCATAGCGACCCTGTATAGGATTTCTGAGGAGCAGCTGGTGAGCTTGAACTACCGACCTTGTGGCTCAAACCAACTTTACAGTCCAGCACATTAACCCACAACACCACACAGACCTGAACTAGAGGTTATGAAATATGAATCTTACAATTCGCTATGCTGCTAACTATGTTACTATTTCTGTTCATTATCAGTTCATTTACTCAGATTATTAGTTTCTATAATTGTAATATTAAGAAATCATACAAGGCAATTTCTAAAACAACTTTTAGCACTAAAATTCTATGACTTATTTTTATGAAGACAGTTGTTTTGAAGGAGCCATGGTGCCTCTGTGGGTTAGGCATTGAGTAGTTCAAACACACCAGCAACTGTGTGAGATAAAGGATCTTTCTGCTTCTGTAAAGATTTACAGTTCCAGAACTCTTTATAGGTTTGTTATGAGTTGGAATTGACTTGAGCAGAAAGCCTTATCTTTCTCCCACGGAACTGCTGGTAGTTTCGAACTGCTGACCTGAGATTAGCAGCCCAATTCGTAACCACTACACGACCAGAGCTCCTTATATATAGTATGGATATAGACATAATGTTGTTACTAAGTGCTGTTGAGTTAGTTCCAACTCATACTGACCCTGTACAGGGTTTCCCAGGATCAGTTGGTGGGTTTGAACCACCAACCTTGTGACTTACAGTCCAGTGCTTATCCTATGGCACTATACCAGGAGTCCATATTATTAATATGGGCTTAATTTTCAGAATATATAAAGAACATAACTCAACAAGGAAAAGACAAATAACCCAATTGAAAAAGGGTCAAGGTACTTCTCCCAAAAAAATATACAAATAGCCAGTAATCCCTTGAAGAGAGAGCCTCAACATCATTAGTCATTAGGAAAAATGCAAATCAAAAATCATAATGAGATACTACTTGTAATCCACTTGAATAGAATATAACAAGTGTTGGCAAGGATGTGGAGAAATTGGAATCTTTGTCCATTGCTTATGTTAATGTAAAATGTTGTAGCTGCTGTAGAAAACAGTTTATGTATATAAAATGGAATATTATTAAACCATAATTTAAAGGAATGAAATTCTAACACATGCTCCAAAATGAATGGACCTTGAAAACAATACTAGGTAAAATAAACCAGACACAAAGGAACAAAAATTTTTATTTCATTTATCTGAAATTAGATCTAGTGTAGGGAGATTCGTAGAAAAATAAAGAAGAGTAGAGATTCCCAGGGGCTGGGGGAATGGAAAAGGAGGCGTTATTGCTTAATGAAGAGCTCCTGTAGCATAGTGGTTACTAGTTGGGCTGCTAACCTCAGGGTCAGCAGTTCGAAACTACCAGCAGTTCCGTGGGAGAAAAATGAGGCTTTCTGCTCCCATGAAGATTTACAGCCTTAGAAACCCTGTGCAGGGTTGCTATGAGTCGGAACCGACTCCATGGCATAACACCAGCACCACCACCACTACCATTGCTTAATGAGTACCAGGTTTCTGTTTAGGGTGATGACCTAGATTGGAAATAGATGGTGGTGATGGTTGCACAACATTGTAAATATGTAACTAATGCGAGTGATTAAAATGTCAAATTATATGTTAAATACGTTTCATCACAATAGAATTAAAAATTTAAAAAATACTGACACATAAAAAGAAACAAATAGTGTTGTAAGTATAGCAATTAATCATGGTTTATTTCTGTTTTCGTTCCAATTACTAAACTGTAATCTAATAAAATAGGCAGACACACAGGTAGTTGCAACATAATATACTACCTTGTTGTTTTCTGTTTATCTTAGCTGATTTTTGGTCTTTTTTTTTTTTTTTCTCTTTATATTGTATCTACCATCTTTATAAAAATTGTGAATTGTTTTCTATTGGAATATCTCAAATTTTTTTAATAGTTGCTCTTGGATTTACAACATACATATTTAATTTGCTACCATCTACCTGCAAATAATATTATATAATTCACATATAATGTAATGCATTTAACAGCATATATTCATTTATCCGTTTCTATCTACCCCTTGTTGTTGCCATACATTTACTACTGAAAATACAAAGCCCATGGGTTATAGTACAGATGTTGAGCGAGAGATCCGTTCCCTACTGTGTCTTAAGTCTTTTAAGTGGAATTTGTAGGTGAGTCAGAACAGGTGTATACAGTTCTTATTTAGCCTTACTTTAGTACATGAAAGGTCTTAAAGCCTTTTCAATGATGTTAAAACTGCTCCTGCAGCAAGTGAAGGTAATTGTGATGGAGAATTTATTGCAAGTAGGGGTAGGTGCAATGATTTCAAATTGAGGTCAAAGTAGCATAAGATTTAGAGGCTAGTAAGTAGGAGCTTTCCTTTAAGTTGCATGTTCATAACTTAGGGACTGCCTTTATTATTTTAAGCAATCTGATCTCTTTCAAAGAAACATAAAAAAAAAGGTGAAAGAGAATGATGTTATTGACAATAGCAGAATAAGGAAGTCCAAAAATCCTTTTATCAATAAAATAGTGAAAATTCTGGCAAAAATGGTTAAAATCAACTTTTTAAAAAAATCCACACATTAACCAAATGTTTACAACAATTCAGGGAGCATTTATTTATTCAAGAAAAATGACTGGATCTTGGCAAGAGCAATGAACTTTTTTTTTTTTTAATGTTTTATTTTGAATTATGTGATAGTTTACATGGGAGAACAATAGTTTTACATTCATCCTATCGGATAGCGTTTCATTGCTATGGTTACAATCCCCTCCATGCATCATCAACCAACCAAAGGGTATACCCTGCAAGCTTGCTCCCTGGTGGTCAGCACACAGCCCCTCTCCCTCTCTGGGTCTAGAGTCCCCAACTAAGAGCAGTGAACTTTGTAGTATTTCAACTTGGTCTAATCCCGCCCATGGTGGTGGTGGTGTGCTGTGGAGTTGTTTCCGACTTACAGTGACTTTGAATAGGGTTTCTGAGGCTGGAAATCTTTATGGGAGCAGAAAGCCTCATCTTTCTCTCCTGGAACTGCTGTGAGTTTTGAACTGCTGCCCTTGAGGTTAGCAGACTGACTTGTAACCACTACACTATCAGAGCTACTCCATAGTAGCCTTGGAAACAAACAGCCTAACAGTCATTGAAGGGGTCAGAATGGAATTGGAGCACTTTTAAAAAACTCTAAGCTTAGATAATTAACTTTGACTGTTGGCGAGTTTTCTGGACAATCCCATTCGAAAGTTTTATCTGTATTTGATGTGATTCAGAGCTCACCCAGCAATCTTTTACCTTGGGACATTTGATGAAAATGGTCACTGACAAGTTTTTAGCAGCTCATTTGCCTGATGTGGTGACAACAATGGGGACATAAATCAGTAAATCTAAAAACTTAAAAAGAAATGATAGAGAATGAGGATCTGAGGCAAGATGGTGGAATAAGCACATACACTAAGTTGACCCTTTACAACAAAAACACTGAAAACTGAGTGTAGCAGGTACAGATGGTGGCACAGAAACTTTACTGAGTATCAGAGGATTGGGCACAGAGGTAGACTGAATGCCAACTGGAAGAGGAAACTGAACAGGAGCAGTGAGAAAGAAGAATAGGTGGACTGTAGGCTGGTGTGGCAAGGTGCAGCCATCTTGAGCTTTTTGGGGCAGCTGTGGCCTGTGGGCACAGGTCACAGCTAGAGGTTGGCAACAAGGGAGTGCAATTCTCCCTTGTTACCATGCCTTCCTGGTAGCTGTGGACATAGCCAGTCCCTGCCCTCAACAACCCAGTGGTCAATGAGTGGCACCCCTCCTCCTGTGCAACCTCTGTTCTGCCTGGGGTTAGGCAACTGGCATAGTATCCGTGTTTATCTTGGTGCATGAACCTGCCCTGAATGATGCTACACAGTGAACAGAGAACTATTTGTGTTCACACTTCTAGTCTCTGCCACCTCCACCAGAAGACAGGTGGTGAATGTCTGAGAATACACCATTATACAGCTCTTGGCTAAATATAAATACAATACCACACTGTCCCTGAGAAAGCAGACAGTTTTAGCTTATACAAAGAAACAAAACAGAGGGCATCAAACAAGCGACCAAAATAGAAAATATAACAACAGAAATGATATCAGAACTACCTGATTAGGAATTTAAAAGAATGCTAATTAGGAAACTTAAATGGATTGTAAGAAAGTGTGAGAACACTACAGATGAAATCAAGGAAAATACAGACAAACCTATAGAAAAATTCAGGAAAGAAACTGAAAAAAAAAAAGTGATAAAAATGGAAAGCATACAGAAGCAACAATTAGAAAGCCAAAAGATTAACACTAAGACTTCAGAAATAGATAATACACTAAAAGGGCAGAGAAATAGAATTGAATCAATGGAAAGCCAAATTACTGAGTGTGAAGAAAAATCTCTAATATTCATCTGCTAGAGGAACAATCAGGATAAAAGAACAAAAAAATCTAAATAAAGCTTAAGATATATGTGGAACACTATAAATGAAGAGGAATAACATGTGAGATAAGATTTTCAGAACAGGAAGAGGAAAGAAAAACAAAACACAAACCTATGAGACTATAACAAGAGTTGTTGGAAGAAAACTTCCCTAACATCATGAAAGACAAGAAGACAGACATTCAGGAAGTTGAGAACTTGAACCAGGATAGACTCCAAAAGTAAAACACCAAGACATAATCAAACTTTTCAAAACCAAAAACAAGGAAAAAATCCTGAGAGCAGTTCAGGAAAAATGAAGAGTAACCTACAAAGAAGAACTACTAAGATAAACTCTCATTTCTCAGCAGAAACCATGCAGGCAAGAAGAAATGACATTAAAATTCTGAAACAAATATTGCCAACTAAGAATCAGATATCCAGTAAAACTACCCATCGAATCTAATGGTGAAATTAGGTTATTTTCAGACAAACAGAGATTAAAAGAATTTCTAAAAACCAGACCATTATGAAAAACACAAAAGGGAGTTCTTTGGGCAGAGATCCAGCAACAGAAGACAACAACCTGAGACTACTTACCTGACAATATCACCTACACTCCTGGTATTGAAGCATAGACGGTAAAGAGTACCTATAGGACTGAGAACAGAGAACCAGAGATACTGTTGCAACAACATCAAAACCCATAAAGTAAAAAGAGGGAATAATGTAGTTTATAGAGCTTCCAAATGAAGAGAAAATCAAATAGACTCCAAAAAAAAAATTAAAATAAACCTAACTGTAACTTTAAAACCTAGAGCAAGCCTTACTCCTAAACCTATCCCAACCCTTACCCTTAGTACTAATCCTGGTCCTAAACATAACCCTAACAATAAACAAAGTCCTAATTATTTTACTAAATAATTAGTAAAAAATTATTACTAATTCAATAAAACCTGTACAGAGGTTCTATTTCTCTTGGAGTACATTTTGTTGTTTTGTATTGTTGTATTAATTTTTCCACTTCATCTAAATTAACATGTTGGCATGTAACTGTTCATAGTATTCTCTCCTTTTTACCTTTGTGAGGTCAGTTGTGATGCACAGCCAGAAAGAGTGAGGATGAATAAGGGCCTGCTGAATACCTTTTCATCTGTTAGCCACCATTGTCCAACAGCTATGATCTGTTGTTGTTAGGGGCCATTGAGTCGGTACTGACTCATAGTGACCCTATGCACAACCGAAAGAAACACTGCCCGGTCCGTGGCCAACCTCACAATTGTTGCCACTCTTAAGCCTATTGATGCTGCCACTTTGCCAGTCCATCTCGCTGGGGGTCTTCCTCTTTTTCTCTGACCCTCCACCTTACCAAACATGATATCCTTCTCCAGTGACTGGTCCCTCCTTGGAATATGTCCGAAGTATGAGAGATGAAGTTTGGCCATCCTGGCCTCCAAGAAGCACTCTGGCTACACTTCTTCCAACACAGATCTGTTGGTTCTTTTGGCAGTCCATGGCACTTTCAAGATTCTCCTCCAACACCACAACTCAAAAGCATCAATTCTTCTATGGTCTTCCTTATTCACTGTTCAGCTTTCACATGCATATGAGGTTATTGAAAATACCATGGTTTGGGTCAGGTGCACCTTAGTTCGCAAGTTGACATCTTTGCTCTTCAACACTTTCAAAAGGTCTTGTGCAGCAGATTTGCCAAATGCTGCTTCCACGAGTGTTAATAGTTGATCCAAGAAGAATGAAATCTTTGACAACTTCAATCTTTTCTCCGTTGATAAGAATGTGATTTATTGGTCCAGTGGTGAGGATTTTTGTATTTTTCACATTGAGATGTAATCCATACGGAAGGCTGTGGTCTTTGATCTTCATCAGTAAATGTTTTAAGTCTTCTTCACTTTCAGCAAGCAAGGTTGTATCATCTGCATTTCGCAGGTTGTTAATGAATGATCCTCCAATCCTGATGCCACGTTTTTCTTCATATAACCCAGCTTCTCGGATTCTTTGCTCAGCATACAGTTTGAATAAGTATGGTGAAAGAATACAACCCTGTTGCACACCTTTCTTAATTTTAAAACATTCAGTGTTCCCATGTTCTATGTGAACAACTGCCTCTTGGTCCAGGAACAGATTCCTCATGAGCACAATTAAGTGTTCCAGAATACTCATACTTCGCAATGTTGTCCATAGCTTGTCATGATCCACACAATTGAAGACCTTTGCATAGTCAATAAAGCACAAGTAACATCTTTCTGATACTCTCTGCTTTCAGCCAAGATCCATCAGACACCAGCAATGATATCCCTCATTCCATGGCCTCTTCTGAATCCGGCTTGAACATCTGGAAGTTGTCTGTCAATGTATGCTTGCAGCCATATCTGCATTACCTTTAGTAAAAGTTTACTCACATGGAATATCAAAGATATTGTCTGATGATTTCTGCATTCTGTTGGGTCATCTCTCTTTGGAATGGGCACAAATAAGGATCTCTTCCATCAGTTGGCCAGATAGTTGCTTTCCAAATTTCTTGGCATAAATGAGTGAGTGCCGCCTCACTTTCTTGAAATATTTCAATTTTTATTCCATCAATTGCTGGTGCCTTGTTCTTTGCCAATTCCTTCAGTGCACGTCGGAATTCTTCCTTCAATATCATTGGCTCTTCACCTTGATCCTATGCTGCGTCTTGAAATGGCTGAATA
>NW_006408544.1:18095388-18097172 GCF_000296735.1 Chrysochloris asiatica
TCATTTTGACCTTTTCCTTCTTTCTTGTCCTCTTAATGACTTTTTCCTTTCTTCCTGACCCTGCTGGTATTTAAGATACCGTGGCCTAGTTTCCAGAATCACAGCAGTTTACAAGCCACCACAGTATGACAAACTGAGAGACAAGTGGTGGGATCTGAGAGTAAGGGCTTCTGTTTCATTTCCACTCTAGAATTCATGCCGTTTTTTTCCTCAGTGACCAGTTCTAGTTCTAACCCAGAGTCATACAAGGAAAGACTTTTAGGAATAGTAGCTTCCAGTCTTAAACAGGAGCAATAAATAATGCTAACTCAACAGACAGCCCAATGCAGTCCACCCCTTTATCAACTTGGCATTAATACAGACCTCCCTTTAACCATATATAACTTCCAAATAAAGACAATAGAGAAACCATGTTTCTACCTTACATAATGCAGTTATCCTTGTCTAAATCAAAATATGCTAGACCTCTAAATAAAGTACACAACTTTTTCTTTGGATGATGTTCATTCCTCTTCTAGCATTGGCATTCTTCAACTTAAATATAAAATTAATATCAGTATTATTATACAGTTGGAGTGCTGCTGTGGCACTGTAGGATAAGTTCTGGACTGCTAACCACAAGTTTTGTGGTTCAAACACACCTTCCTTCTCTTCAGAAACCATATTTAGAGTCGCTGTGAATCAGAATTGACTCAGTGACACTTAACAACAACAGCAACGTCATACAGTTACTTTAGATGGTAGATCCTTGGGCTATGCAAGCTGTTTACACTCAGTTGCTAAGTTGAAGGTTGGTAATTTGAATCTACCCGGTAGCATCATGGAAAAAAGACCTGATGGTTGCTTCTGTAAAGTTTACAGCCAAGAAAACACTGAGGGGGCAATTCTACTTTGCAACACATGGGGTTGGCATGAGTTGGAATTGATGACAATTATATTATTATTTTTTTATGTTAGCTGTGGTAGGGTATTAAGAGAGGAAACAAAACAAATGAGTTGATATGTATGGATATATTCATTTCAAGGAGCTCGGTGGCTACATATGATATGCAAATCCCAAGGTCCGTGCTTTGAGCCCGGACTGCTCCGTGGGAGAAAGGTAAGGCTTTCTGCTCCCTGGAAGATTCAAAGCCTCAGAAACCCTATACAGGCTTGTTATCAGTAGAAACTGACTCTTTTGCACTTAGCAACAACAATTCATTTCAAAGCAATGAAGTCAGTCATAATTAAGTTTTTTTATTTTATTTTTTGAAGCTTGTCACTGTTGTTGTTAAATGTTGTTGAGTTGGTTCCAACTCATATGCACAACAGTGACACACTGCCTGATCCTGTGCCATTCTCACAGTTGTTACATTTGAACCCACTACTGTGGCCAGGTGTCAGTCCATCTCTTTGTGGATCTTGTGTTTTTCACTGACCCTTCATTTTACCAAGCATAGTATCGTCTCCAGGGGCTGGTCCCTCCTGGTAATATGTCCAAAGTATGAGAGATGAAGTGAAGTCTTGCCATCCTGACTTTTAAGGAGCATTCTGACTGTATTTCTTTCAAGATCGGTTTGTTTGTTCTTCTGGCAGTTCATGGTACTTTTGATATTTTTACCCAACACTATTATTTTTTTTTTAATTAAATGTTTTTATTTTGGATTGAGTGAAAGTTTACAGGGCACATCATCAGCTTCACATTCAACCATTCATATAGTTTGTTTCATTACATTGATTATTATCCCCTCCATATATCATCAGTTAACAGTGTTTCTCTCT
Source organism: Chrysochloris asiatica (assembly GCF_000296735.1). Taxonomy (NCBI): domain Eukaryota; kingdom Metazoa; phylum Chordata; class Mammalia; order Afrosoricida; family Chrysochloridae; genus Chrysochloris; species Chrysochloris asiatica. Next base: position 18,097,150 of record NW_006408544.1, read on the forward strand.
ATCCTCTTTAGCTTTTTTTTTTT
>NW_006408544.1:18097772-18100245 GCF_000296735.1 Chrysochloris asiatica
GAGAATTACTTATAAATTTGAGCATGTAGCTGATGAATATCCACAGACAAGTGTATATTGTTCCACAACCTCCTAAAATGCTGTTGGATTAAGTTCCAATCAAGTTCTGGATTACTGAAAGATAACACAAATCTACTTATACCATGAATAACCTTAGCTGGGAGCCAACACTATTATTTGAATGCATAGATTCTTGTGCACTCTTCTTATTCGCGTCAAACGTTCATATGCATATGAGGGGACTGAAAATACCATGTCTTCAGCTTTAGTCTAAACTTGGCATATGAGCAGTTGATGGTCTGTTCCACAGTCTGCCCACTGCCTTATTTTGGCTGATGATACTGAGAGTCTCCACTGTCTTTAACCTCAGCTTTAGGCAATTTGATTCCTGAGTGTTCTATCTGGTGAGGTCAATATCTATTGTTGTTAAATGCCATCGAGTCTGCTCCAACTCATGTGTTGGTTGGTTGTTGCTGGGGTGCTGTGGAGTCAGTTCTGACTCATTGCGACCCCGTATAGGGTTTCCGAGGTTGTAAATCTGTACCGGAGCAGAAAGCCTCATCTTTATCTCGCAGAATGGCTGGTAGTTTCAAATTGCTGACTTCAAGGCTAGCAGCCCAACTCATAACTACTATGCTACCAGAGTTCCTTGCAGAAGTTGGTAGAATTCTTCAATTTCATTATAATTGACTTCAGTGATTGATACATAAATTTGAATAGTAGTGGTATTAACTGGTCTTCCTGTAGGTGTGTGGATATTATCCTATCACAGACAGCATGTACTTTCAAGACAGATCTTAAAATGATCTTTTTGATAATAAATGTGATGCTAATTCTCCTCAATTTTTCATTCTCAGCATAATAACCCATATAATTGTCAAATTCAAAATGACCAATGCGAATCTATTTCAGCTCACTAATACCTAGCAAGCATATCGATGTTTGTGCATTCCATTTCATTTTTGTCAACTTCCACTTTTCCTAGATTCGTACTTCATATATTCTGTATTTCATTTATTATTGAATTTTTGCAACTGTTAATCCTTATTTGAGTGTTCCAACTCATGGTGAGCCTATGTAGGTTTCTAAGGAGCAACTTGTGGGTTTCAAATGCTGACCTTTTGGTTAGCATTCCAGTGATTATCCTACAGTGCCACACCAAGAATCCCTTTTTATGTTGTTTAAAAAGATATTTGTAATGAATAAGTAATTGGTCTTGCAAAATCCTTTTTTTAAATTAATAAAATATTGTCATATTTATATGATTGGACTCACATGTCCAATGTCTTATATAACATTCCGTTATTATACAGATTCTACCTTACTGATGATTCATATTTTATTGATCTAATCACATCTTTAAAATTTTTAAAATTTTCTTTTTACAGTATTCTCTTCTTACATTTGGTGTAAAATTTTTATTTTAGTCAAATAATCAGTTTCTTTTCTCCTATAATGTTTTATCAGTATTTCATCTGTTACTTTTCATCATGCTTATACAGGTTGGTTATTTTTATATTTTTTGTTAAACTTTTGACTAATTTCAAACACTAAAATATACAAACCTTTTAAGTGTAAAAATGCTTGGAAATGCATATAATTTATCCTTGGTAACCATCAGAGAATGTTTTAATATGGAAACCTTTTCTTATGTGTTTACCATATAATGGTCTCATACAGTATTTTTCCTTTTGTGATTGACTAATTTCACTCAGCATAATGTCCTCCAGGTTTATCATGTTATGAAGTGTTTTGTAGATTCATTGTCATTCTGTAATGCTGCATAATATCCTATTGTGTGCATATACCAAAATTTGTTTATCCATTCTTCCATTGAGGGGCATTTAAAGGCTATGTCCATGTTTTTGCTGTTGTGAATGGTGCTGTGATGTACATTGGTGTGCATATATCTGCTCATGTCCTGGTTCTTATTTGTTATGGATATATACCAAGTAGAGGGATTGCTGGGTCATATGGTATTACTGTTTTCTAACTTTCTGAGGAAGGGCCATACTGTTTTCCACAGTGGTTGAACCATTTTTACTGTCCCACAATCAATGTAGGAGGATCCCAGTCTTTCCACACCCTCTTCATGTTTTGTTTTCTGTTTTATTGAACTTTGCTATTAATGCTGCCAGATGATATCTCATTGTTGTTTTGACTCACATCTTTTTAGTGGCTAATGATCGTGAGCATTTCATCATGTGTTTGTTGACTGGCTGAATGTCTTCTTTGGTTCATATCCTCTGCCCGTTTTTTAATTGGATTATTTGTCTTCTTATTGAGGTGTTGAAGTGTTCTATAAATTTTAAACAGTAGTCCTTTGTGTTATATGTCATTGCCAATTATTCCCCCAGTCAGTGGGTCCTCTTTTTACTCCTTTGGAGAAATCTTTTGATGCATATAGTTTTTCATTTTTAGGAGGCCCCAGTCATTTATTTTGTTTTCTGCTGTTTGTGTGTTTTCAGTTATG
>NW_006408544.1:18101225-18102965 GCF_000296735.1 Chrysochloris asiatica
AAAAAAAAAAAAAAAAAGAGAGTCTATGGAACATGGTTGAACTCAGCCCGTGTCTTCATTACTGCCTTTGTTCTACTTCCACTCACAAGTACACCAACACAGTTACCAGTGAGCTTACCTGCCTGCTCCTGTGTTCCCTTTGAGTTTCAGCCTTGGAGAGGAGTTTGTCCTGAAGGGACTTGATGGCTTGTCTTGATGACTCCCAGGCTGAACAATTTGTTTGTTCTTGTAATAGCCAAACAGTCTGTCTGTTTTGTTTGTTTGTTTTTTTCCCCTGCTAGTCTTTCCTTCAGGAAATATCTTCTGTGACTCTAGACATTCCGGGCTGTTCTGTCTGACCTTTCAAGTGGGAATATCCTACCTCAGAAGGTTCTGGATGGGGCTCGGGATTTCACCTAAGGTTCTCTATACTACAAAGGCTCCACAAGAAGCCTATTTACTGGGAAAGTTCTAGAACCCCTTTTAGGTATTCTAATATAGTTATAGGCTGTCCAGCACCAGTTTATGAAGAGACTATCTCTTCCCCATTTAATGCATGTGTTCCTTTGTCAAAGATAAGTTGAGATAGATTTACTTCTGAGTGCTTAATTCTTTTCCATTGATCTGTGTGTCTTTTGTTGTGCCAGTACAAGACTGTTTTGATTACTGTTGCTATATAGTAGGTTTGAGAATGGAAAATAAGAGACCTCTTAGCTTCTTCTTTTTAAGTAATGCTTTGCTTATCCAGGGCCTCTCTCCTTTCTGTATATATAGTTGGTGATTCTTTTGTCAATTTCTTTCAAAAAATGATGTTGGGACGTGGATTGGGGTTGCTTTATATCTGTAGATTGCTTTGGGTAACGTTGACATTTTCACAATGTTAAATCCTCCTATCTACAAGCATGGCATATTCTATTTTTGTAGGTTTCCTTTGATTTATTGTAGCAGTGTTTTATAGTTTTCTTTGTATAAGTTTTTTGTTTCTCTGGTTAGATTTACTCCTAGATATTTCATCTTTTGGGTGGCTAGTTCAGGTGTGGTGCTGTAAGATAAGCACTGGACTAGTAACCAGTTGCTCCTCAGAAACCCAGTGCAGGGTCACTATGAGTTAGAACTGATTCAGTGGCACTTAACAACAAAAACCATAGCTGCAAATGGTATTCTTTTCCTGACTTTCTATTCAGAGTTTTGTTTATTGGTATAAAGGAATCCAACTGATTTTTGTATGTTAATCTTGTACACTCACTGCCACTTCGCTGAATTTTTCAGTGAGTGCCAATGATTTTCTTGTTGAGTCTTTCTGATTTTCTGTGTATAGGATCTTATCATTTACAAACAGCGAGGGTTTTTACTTCTTGGCCAGTTTGGAGGCCTTTAATTTTCCTTTCTTGTCTTGTAGCTCTGGCTAAGACTTTGAGCACAATATTGAATAGTAGTGGGGATAAAGGATAGCCTTGTCTGGTTGCTGTTCACAAGGGTAATAGTTTCAGTTGCTCTCTATTGAGAGTGATATTGGCTGAGGTGTATTTTCCCTTAATTGTGTTGAAGAATTTCCCTTTTTTCCTATTTTGTTGAATGTTTTTTTTATCAGGATTGGGTGTTGGATTTTGTCAAATACCTTTTCTGCATCCATTTTTAAAAATGTTTTATTGTGAATTATATGATAGTTTACATGAGAGAACTTTAGTTTTACATTCATTCCATCGTATATCATTTCATTGCCATGGTTCCAGTCCCCTCCATGCATCATCAACCAACCAA
>NW_006408544.1:18104300-18111607 GCF_000296735.1 Chrysochloris asiatica
CTCCAGTGTCTACTCTGTCTTTGGAGAAAGAGCAAGCCAAAATGCATCGATTTTTTCCTTTGTTTTATTTATGTGGTGGGTTCCTTTGATTATTTTTCTAATTTTGAGCCATTCCTGCATACTTGGTATGAACCCCAGTTTATTATTTTTTTGATGTCTTGTTGGATTCTGTTGACTAGTAGTTTGTTGAGAATTTTTGCATCTGTGTTCATGAGGGATATTGGTCTAAATTTTCTTTTTTAGTCATGTCTTTGCCTGGTTTTGGTATCAGGGTTATGCTTGCTTCATAAAATGAATTCTGGAGCTCTTCATCCTTTTCTATATTCTGGACAAATTTGAGTAAAAGTGGCGTCTGCTCTTCACTGAATGAGTCCTGGTGTGGTGCTGTAGGATAAGCACTGGACTACAAGGTTGGTTTTAACCACAAGGTTGGTGGATCAACTCCACCAGCCACTCCTGGAAACCCTCTACATGGTCCCTATAAGTCAGAACTGACTCGAAGGCACTAACAACAACTTCACTGAATGTTTGGTAGAATTCACCAGTAAATCCATCTGGACTTGTTTTTTTTTTTAAATAATGGTTATAAATATCATAAAGCTTTTATTTTTGACCTAGTTGGTCTCTCTCTCTTTTTTAACTTTTTATTGTGAATTGAGTGAAGGTTTACTAAGCAAATCATTAGTTTTACATTTAACAAATCAATGTGATCTCCATCATCATTTCTCTTGCCAAGGCCCTATTTTCCAATTACTTATCCTTCCTCCTTGTTTCCAACTTTCGCATTCTAACCTCCAGGAATTGTCACTGCATCTGGATTGTATGTTTGATCAAACTCAGAGAGAAGTTGGTAGAATTCTTTAATTTCATCATCACTGGTTTTGGTGGTTGATGTGTAAATTTGAATAATGGTAGTATTAAACTGGTCTTTCTTACACGGTTATGGTTATTAATTATCCTATCACTGACAGCATTGCACTTCAAAATAGATCTTGAAATGTTCTTTTTGACAATAAGTATAACACCATTCCTCTTCGATTTGACATACCTGGTATAGTAAACCATCTGGTTGTCTGATCAGAATGGGCAGTACCAGTCCATGTCATCTCAGGAATGCCTAGGATATTGACCTTTATGTATTCTGTTTCACTGTTGACAACTCCCAGTTTACCTAGATTCATACTTCTTACATTGGATGTTTGCAGCTGTTTCTCCTCATGTCGAGTGGTGCTCCATCAGCAAATGAAGGTCCTGAAAGATTTCCTTTATTCATGTCATTATGATCTGCTGTACTTGAGGAGCAGTTCTTGCCTATTCGTATTTTGAGTGCCTTCTGATTTGAGGTGCTCATCTTCCAGCACTATATCTGACAATGTTCCACTACTATTCATAAGGTTTTCAGTGGCTAACCATTAAGAAGTAGTCCTCTTATCCTTCTTCCAAGTTAGTCTGCTAAGGTCCACTGAAACCTGTCCATGATGGGTTACCCTGCTGGTATTGAAGATATTGGTGGCAGAGCTTTCAGCATGACAGTAAAACACAAGCCACACAGGACGACAAACTGACAGAATAGTGATGGAAATTGTTACTAGTCATAACTATCTCTGCAACTTGTTATGTCATTTATAGTTATTATTTTATCATTTCAACTGCCCATTCCATATTCCTTTTGCCAGGTAACACTGGTGGCATAGTAAGTTAAACACTGGGCTGGTAACCAACTAACTGCAAAGTACGTAGTCCAAACCTATCAGCTGCTTTGCAGGAGAAAGATGAGGCTGTCTGCTCCTATACAGATTTATAGTCTTGGAAACCCTAAGTAGCAGTTTTACCCTGTCTTATTACATTGCTATGAGTTGGATTTGACTCAGTGGCAGTAGGTTTGGTTTTTGTTTTATTTTTTGTAGTAACTACCTCCAAAGTTTTAAGATTTTGTAGCAGAACCCAAAGTTTCAAGAATAGAATATGAAAATTTTGCTGGTGGATCATTGGGGATAATCGTATGAGGAGCCACTCCCATTTCTAGCCATGGCACTGTACATTAATGCACTGTACTGCAAGGTTGGCAGTTCAAGCCCACCAGCTGCTCCTTGGAAATCCTATACAAGGTCGCTATGAGTCGGAACTGACTCAACGGCACTTAACAACAACAGCTCTGTATTGGGAAATAGAATCATTGATTCAGAACCTATCATGCGCCATGAGGCATACTACCCCAGTCCTTCAAAGTTTTTCTGGCACCATCCTCAAGGCTGCTTCTATGATATATGGTAAGACCGGTGAATGCCGTTGTTAAATGAGCTTCTTTGTCAAAAGAAATACTATGTGGGTATCATGTTGTCAAATCCAGCACAAAGATCATGGGTAAAACCTTAATGGACAGCAAAATTAAAGGCTAGAAAAATTAGGTTGTTGTTGTTGTGTGCTGTGGAGTCGGCTCTGACTCATAGCGACCCTGTACAGGGTTTCCGAGGCTGTAAATCTTTATGGGAGCAGAAAGCCTCATCTTTCTCCCGCGGAACAGCTGGTAGTTTCGAACTGCTGACCTTGTGGTTCGCAGCCCGATTTGTAACCACTGCGCTACCAGAGCTCCTTAGGTAGATAGAGTGAAAAATGCCCAATGAATGCCATGATGAAGTTATTGGCAATATTGGAACAATTTTAATGAAAAGTATTGCACGGAAGCACGTGGGATTCAGAAAGAATAAGAAGTAAGAAGCTATCAGCAATGTTGTTGTTAAGTGCTGTCAAGTCAATTCCGACTCATAGAGACCCTGTATAGGGTTTCCAAGGAGCAGCTGGTAAGTTTGAACCATTAACCTTGTGGTTCAAACCAACCTGTGGTCCAGTGCTTATCATACAGCACCACACCAGGACTCCAGAAATGCAATAGGTATTTGTATTTGTTTCCAACCATTTCTACAAAAGAAAGGATGCTTAATAATTTGTTGTTACTAGTAATAAAGTCCTTTTTTGTATCACAGTATGAAAAGTAATTTACAAACTATTTCAAGAAAAGTGCCTTACTTAATTCATAAAAAAAAAAATTCCATCTAGTATGACAGTCTTAGGTATTATTTTCTTTATATAAATAAATATTGTACTCCATGCTCTAGACATTATTTTTTTTTTAATCAGACTAAATGGTTTTCTTTATACCTCAAAAGGATTAGGTATCTTTTAGTGTTGATTTTGTTACTAATAGGACGTAGAGAAGTCAGGATGGTGATGCATATTTCTGTGCTGTGGTCACTGAAGCCTAACTAAAGCCAACAGTTTGGGTATGAGGTAGTGATTTAAATCTTTCCTTCAGACAGATTCCTCACTCGCATGTAGGAAACCTCTGTTCCATCAGGAGATGAATGTGACATTTCAGTTAGTTGTTTTTATTGGCATATGACTTTTTTTTCTCTTTAGAGAAAATATATAATTTGCTTGTGTGCCAATCTGGACTATTTTTGTTTTGCCATTCACTGAAATACTCAGGAATCATGCTTTGGAGTGTCGGTTTTCATATTGGCCGTATGGTTTCAAATCCTTTTTAAAAATTGAGGTTTACTTTTCATATAATAAAATGCAAAATTTGTAATGTTTAGTGCAGTAAGTTTTGGCAATTGTATACATTCATGTAATAACTACTCAAAACATGATAGAGAACATTTTCATCACAGTTCCATTGCATCTAAACTAAGAATAAGGGATATCATTGCTGATGTCTGATGGATCTTGGCTGAAAGCAGAGAATATCAGAAAGATGTTTGTTTACCTGTGCTTTATTGACTATGTAAAGACTTTCGATTGAGTGGATCATGACAAGCTATGGACAACATTGCGAAGTATGAGTATTCCGGAACACTTAATTGTGCTCATGAGGAATCTGTCCCTGGACGAAGAGGCAGTTATTCGAAAAGAACATGGGAACACTGAATGTTTTAACATTAAGAAAGGTGTGTGACAACTTTGTATTCTTTCATCATACTTAATTAACCTGTATGCTGAGCAAATCATCCGAGAAGCTGGGTTCTATGAAGAAAAACGTGGCATCAGGATTGGAGGAAGACTCATTAACAACCTGCGATATGCAGATTATATAACCTTGCTTGCTGAAAGTGAAGAGGACTTAAAACATTTACTGATGAAGATCAAAGAGCACACAGCCTTTGGTATATATTACATGTCAATGTTAAGAAAACAAAAATCCTCACCACTGGACCAATAAACAGCATTCTTTTCAACGGAGAAAAGACTGAAGTTGTCAAGGACTTCAGTCTTCTTAGATCAACTATCAACACTCATGGAAGCAGCAGTCAAGAGATCAAACGATGTATTGAAGCTTGAGGACTAAGGCACGCCTGACCCAAGCCATGGTATTTTCGATAATCTCATACGCATGCAAAAGCTGGACACTGAATAAGGAAGACCGTAGAAGAATTGATGCTTTTGAGTTGTGGTGTGAGAGAAGAATATTGAGAGTGCCATGGGCTGCCAAAAGAACCAATAGATCCGTTTTGGAGCACAGGGTGCTCTTTGGAGGCCAAGATGGCCAAACTCTGTTTCGCATACTTCGGACATATTGTCAGGAGGGACCAGTCACTGGAAAAGGATATCATGTTTGGTGAGGTGGAGGGTCATAAAAAAAGAGGAAGACCTCCAACGAGATAGACTGGCCAAGTGGCAACATTGATGGACTCAAGCATGGCAACAGTAGTGAGGTTGGCCCAGGATCGGGCAGTGTTTCATTCTGCTGTGCATAAGGTCGCTGTGAGTCGGTGCCAACTCGATGGCACCTAACAACAACAAAGTATTCCCACTGTAAGGCATTTGTCTGTCATTCACTTATTGTCAGGCATGTAGACTATGTTGGGTTACCTATTGCAACCAGTGCTGCAGTAAGCATCCTTGTGTCTTTGCTTACTTTTGCAAATGTACCCATATGATAAATTCCAAACAGTGGACTCATTGTATCAAAAGGTAATGTTTATTTAATAATTTGTGGAGATTACCAAATTCTTTCCAAAAAAGATCACTGGGCACTGTAAGATAAGCACTGAACTGTTGACCTCAAGATTCGTGGTTCAAACCCATCAACTGCTCTTTGGAAACCCTATACAGGGTAGATGTGAGTTGGAACCAATATGACAGAAATATGTAAGAGAATATGAGAGCACTTCTTTTTCTACAGCTGTGTCAGGACTGGATTCTTTTATCAAATGTTAACCGTTTTGCTAATCTTGTCAGGGTTATCTCTTCTCTCTTTTGGATACTAAAAAACTAAGCTAAAATATCAAGGAAGAATGAATTTATCCAACTTTAAATTACGTTACAAAGAGAGACACTTTCTGCACTAACCTTTGATAGTATTTTCCTATATTTGAGGCTATCCTGTTGGTAAATTTTTCCTTTTATCATCAGTCTTTGAGGGATCATTTTTGGAGGTGGTGTAGCATTTTGAAGGAAACTCTTACAAATCTGAATGATTTGAGTGGTAGTCAAATATGGGTGAGAATTTATTGAAGAATAAATGTTCAGTTACTACATATTGAAGATTTGTATATATTTCAAGTAAATGACACATAGTTATTAGTTGTAGCACAGAACCAAGAAAGAATCCAGACATCTGGAAAATATATCATAATGATAGCTCGGTGTAGTTTAAATATTTTTACTGTTGTTACTTGGATAGCAAACTGTAATGGGATTGTGAGAGAATCGGAAAATGATTGAGCAAGTGCTTCCAAGACATGATGAGTTAAGACTGGGTGGTATGAGTGAAAGGTTTTTATCCTACAAAATTTCATGGTACTAGTTTAATTGTAGGAGTCCTAGTATGGTGCTGTGGGATAATGCACTGGACCTAAAGGTCAGTTTGAACTGCAAGGTTGGCAGTTCAAATTCACCATTCACTCCTTGGAAACCCTATACAGGGTTGCTATGAGTTGGAACCAACTTGACAGTACTTAACAATAACAGTTGTAAGGAGATCTGGTAGTATAGTGGGTTACAACTTGGGCTACTAACCACAAGTTAGGCAGCTTGAGTCTACCAGCCACTCCGTGGGAGAAAGATGAGGCTTTCTGCTCCTGTAAAGATTTACAGCTTCAGAAACCCTATACCTGGTAGCTGTGAGTCAGAGCTGACTCCACAGCACGTCACCACCACCACCATCACCACAGTTTGGTGGTGGTGGTGGTTTTGAGCATTGTTTTTCACAGTGGTTGCACCATTTTACAATCTCACCAGCAGTGTGGAAGTGTCCCAGTTTTACTATACCCTTGCCAGCATGTTGCTTTCTGTTTTGTTTTTGTTTTTAATTTTGCTGTTTGTGCTGGGGTGAGATGATAATCTTCTTGCAGAATGTGCCCTTTGGTGGTGTAAATTATTATATATGCCTGAGTGTTTTTTTTTTTTTAAAAAGAGCTAAAGTGAATAGAGAGAAATACTGTTAACTGATGGTACATGGAGGGAATTATAATTATTGTAATAAAACCAGGTGTATGATTTGATGATCTGCCCTTTAAACTTACTCAATCCACAATAAAAACCTAAGATAAAAGAACAACAACAGCAAAAAACCCTCATGGAACTGTTAAAATTTGAAAAGGTGTACAACAAGGTTTTATTTTTTTACTGTACTTATTCAGTCTGTATGCTGACCAAATCATCTGAGAAGCTGGATTATATGAAGGAAAACATGGCATCAAGTCCAGAGGAAGACTCATTAACAACCTGCGGCATACAGATAATACAACCTTGCTTGCTGAAAGTGAAGAGGACTTAAAATACTTACTGATGAAGACCAAAAACCATAGCTTTCGGTATGGGTTGCACCTCAATGTAAAGAAAACAAAAATCCTCAATTCTGGACCAATAAATAATATCCATATAAATGGAAAAAAGATTAAAGTTGTCAAAGATTTCATTTTGTTCCCATCAACCATCAACATTCATGGAAGCAGTAGTTAAGAAATCAAATGACATATTGCATTAGGCAAATCTGCTTGCTGCACAAGACTTCTCTAAAGTGTTGAAGAGCTAACATGTTAGTTCGAGGACTAAGGTGCGCCTGGCTCAAGCTATGGTATTTTCAGTAACCTTATATGCATGTGAAAGTTGGATAGTGAATAAGGAAGACTGTAGAAGAATTGATGCATTTGGGCTATGGTTTTGGAGGAGAATATTAAAGTCATCTGAAGAACAGATTTGATGAATTAAACACTAAAGACCAAAGACCAGAAGAGTTGTGGGATGACATCAAGAATATCATACATGAAGAGAGCAAAAAGTCATTAAGAAGACAAGAAAGAAGG
>NW_006408544.1:18113737-18116012 GCF_000296735.1 Chrysochloris asiatica
GTTTTATTCCGTTGTGCATAGGGTCACTATGAATTGGTACTGATTGATGGCACCTAACAAAAACAAATCAACCTAGTACACTTAGGAGACAAACATGCTCCTTTATATGAAGAAACTTCCATTCCAGTTGGAATTTTGAACAACTATATCCATAAGGAAAAGTCCAGTTAATCAAATTATAGCAATTGACACTTGCTCACAATGTCAATTTCAAAATATCAAGCATCTTTATCTTCATCTGATCGGGTTCCAGTCATCCATCCAAGCTGGGTCAAATAGGTACCAACTGCAAGTTTGGGAGTTCACACACACCTCTCTCTACTTCAGTCCATCTGGCCCCTTCACTCTCAGCCCTGGCCCCCAGGTACTAGGTCAGTACCCATTGGCTTAGTTGTTCACACAACTCCTTAAACTTAAGACCAGCTAGGCTTTCCTTTTCTGTCTCTCATCTCAAGGTCACTGAGTGGGCCTATGACTCTTGGCTGACAATTTTTTTCTTTCAGAATTTGTATATGTCATTCCATTGCCTTCTTACATCCATGGTTTCTGATGAAAATTCAGAGCCTAGTTTTATTGGTTCTCCTTTGTAGGTAACTGCTCTCAGGATTCTTTCTATGTCTTTGGTTTTGGGAAGTTTGATTATATGTCTTGCTGATTTTCTTTTGGGATCTCTCTTGGTTGAGGTTCATTCAGCTTTTTGCTTGCTTATCTTCTCATCTTTCATGATGTTAGGAAGTTTTCTTCCAACAACTCTTGGTCAGTTTTCTCTGTGATTTTAAGTGTCTCTCCCTGTTCTGGATTTCTGATCACTTGTAAGTTATTCTTCTTTATGATGCCCAACATGACATTTTCATTTTCTTTTCTGATTGCTCTTCTATCATAATAGTATTGAGAGATTTACCTTCAAGCTCACTAATTTGGGTTTCCATTGCTTCAAATTTCCTTTGTCCTTTCAATATACTGCCCATTTCTGAAACCTTAGTATTAAACTTAAGATTACTAATAGCAGGTTTTGTATTGCTTCAACATTTGCATTTATTTTATCTGTTTGTTATTGTATTGCATTCCTGAATTCTACTAAATTTTTTTTCCCGTGTTCTCCTTTCTTTCCTCAATCTTTGTGTCAATCCTTTGAAGGTACCTAAATATAATTTGTTTTTTTTAAGTTTTTATTGTGAATTGAGTGCAAGTATACAGGGCAGCTCATCAGTTTTACATTTAACAAATCATATGCTTTGTTTCATTACAATGGTTATAATCCCCTCCATGTACCATCAGTTAACAGTAATTCTCTCTATTCACTTTAGCTCTTTTTTAAAAAAACAAAACAAAACTCATGTATAGTAATTTACACCACCAAAGGGTGCATTCTGCAAATCTGCCTCATGGCCACCAGCACTCAGTCCCTCTGTTTTCATGAATCTAGAGTCCTCAGCTGCTCCCTCTCTCCATGTCCCTATCTCTGCCTCCATCTCTTGGTGTTGCTGCTTCTCTGGATAAAGTGTACAACAAGTGCTCTTCTCCCTTGACAGTCCTAGGGTCCTCTCTTTCTGGACTGTAAGATTAACTACTCCCCGTTTTTGTTATAAAACTTCTATCTTTACAATTGTGACATTCACAATTAGTCATGATAACCATTACTCACTATTGAATCATAACAGTCTTATGACCATCTCTTTTTACCAGATCCATCTAGACAAGATGAAAACTATTCAGTGGGGACTCTATCTTCCCCCGCACACTCTTAAACTAAATTCCCTCTTAAAACCTGGTAAGCCAGTCACTTGTAGACCAGTGTGGTCGCCAACAAGCTTACAGGCCTGCTCATGTGTTCCCTTTGAGTTTCAGTCTTAGAGGAGGGTTTGACCTGAAGGGACTTGATTGCTTGCCTTGATGGCTTCCTGGCGAACAACTTGCTTATTCTTGTAGTAGCCAGTCATAGTGCCATTTTTGTTTTGGGTTTTTCCTGATGATATTTCTGTGAAGATGTAACTTCTGTCACTCTAGCTGTTCCAGGCTGGTCTGCTTGTCCTTTCTAGTAGGAATTTCCTACCTCAGAAGGTTTGGGATGGAGCTCAGGATTCCACCTCAGGTCCTATACACTGCAAAGGCACTGCAGGAGGCCTATTTCACTGGGCAAGTTGTAGAACCCCTTTCAGGTATTCCAGTCAGTTATAGGCTGAAGACGGGCTTACAAGTTTTCTGTAATCATGTTTCCTGACATTCCTTTCTATCCCACTAAAATGTCTGTTTTACAATAGTAGGCAAGGGAAAC
>NW_006408544.1:18116365-18117755 GCF_000296735.1 Chrysochloris asiatica
TTTTTTCCCTTTTAGTATGGGTATCTTTCTTAACCTTTCACAACAATGGTCTTATGCAATATCTCAATATTATTCTTATGAGTTCTTTTTCTTCCTCCAAAATGTTTCCTGGCTATGCATCTTGGTAATTTGTTTGAGCCATTCATTCTGGTTTCTTTGTGTGAGCTAAAATTGTCTGTTGTCTCCCGGCACCGTGGGTTGTTGTATTTGTGTTCTTAGGCTCGCACCAACTCTCTCCTGTGGGTGTAGCTAGAGAATGGAAGCGTGTACACCTTTCTCCTTTGCCATTGGTGCACTTCAGTTTATGGTGGTTTTGAACTGGTGTTGGCTGCTGTCTATTATTGATCAAGTAGTAGAGGAGCTGGTGATTAGTGCTTTCCCAGGGTGGAAATGCAGAGGGTACGGTTGTGGCAGGCTGAATGGGCCTGGTTGCTATTTCCTGTGGGATGAGAAAGAGAATACCCCTTACACACACAAGAAAGCAAAACAATAAACAAACAAGGACCCAACAATGAAAAGAGAAAATAATAAAGAAAAAGATAAATTAAAACAGATAGCAACCAAAGAAAAAGAATAAGTACAAAACAAAGAAGGGCCGGGAAATACAGCTATAGAAGAGAAAGATAAGAGAAAAAATAAAATTAAAAGAATAGAACTACTCAAGTATAACTAAAAAGAGAAAAGAGGGGCCGGAAAATGAAGCTATAGAAAAGCAAAATAAGAGAAAAGAAATATTAAAAAGTACACACTTAGAAAAACCAGGGAGAGGGAGAGTACAGATTAGTAAAGAAACATCAAAAAGCGTGAAAAAAAAGAAGTGGGGAAATGAGAAACAGAAAAAAAGAAGGAGAATCAAAAGCAGAGATAGAGGAGAAAGAATAAACAAAACAATGAAACTACAAAGGGAAAAAAACAAAACAAAAAACAACGCAGCTGTTAGACCCAGAGAGGAGAAAATTCTGGGGGTCTCCACAAACCAAGGAGCAGGAGCTCACAAGGTGGTTGTGGGAGGGATATGATAGCAGGGTTCCTGTCCCTGGATGGATTCCTATTGACCTCAGTGCTATCTATGTTTAGGGCACTCAATCTGGAAGTAGTTCATGCAGGCCCTTGATGGAACTGGTTTCATGTCTGCTGGAGGCAGGGTAACTGATTAAATACTGGTCTGATGACTCAGTGGGTTCTGTAGGACTGGGGCCACCTGCCAGCATCCAGGCACCAAAGCAGCACAGCCAGTCCCTCCTTACATTGGTATGCCTCCCAAGCACTTGGCTCAGAACTCCTGGAGAGCAGGATCTGCACTGGGGATGGATGAAGGTGGGAACTGGCCACACCTCTGGTCACCAGAAGGAATCGCACCTTTCTTGTCCCCTATGCGAATCTCAACGTA
>NW_006408544.1:18118400-18128267 GCF_000296735.1 Chrysochloris asiatica
TGCGAATCTGATCTGCCAGGCCTTCCTCTGTCGCCAGAGCTGCTCACAAGACACGTGTGCTTATCTGGCCAGTTAATCACCAGTTAGTCCACTTCTCTCACCATTCCTACTTAGCTTCTCCTCCTAGGAAGCACAGAATTCACTTCTCTGACCTTTCCTCTGATTTCAGGGTTCCAGAATTTTTATCTATGTCTTTTTATTTGGTGTCTTTGTGGTAAAGGGTCCCTGTCGTGTGTCTTCATAGTCCACCATCTTGCTGGAAGTTCTTGGATAATTTGATTTTATAAAACATTTTATTTCTTCATACTTTTACAAATTCCACCTTTGTAAACTCTTCAATAATAATAATAACAAACACTTTGTTGTTGTTAGATGCCACAGAATTGGTACCAACTCATAGCAACCCCATGTACAACAGAACGAAACACATCCCTCAGTCTCAGGTGGGCTTAATAAGCACTAGAAGCTAAAACTCACAATTTTTGTTTTTATTAGGGAAGTTAATGAGTTATGTTCAGCACCAGAAATGTTCAGGATACAGTTCTTTGGTCAGGATATTGTCTTCTGTGCTATGGCTACAAGAAAGCTTCTCTCTGGCCCTCAGCCCTTTGGCCTGGCCTCAACCCTGCTTGGGTAATGTTACAAAGCTCTTTTAGAACTGCTGATAGTGTAGTGGTTACGAATCGGGCTGCGAACCGCAAGGTCAGCAGTTTGAAACTACCAGCTGCTCCGCGGGAGAAAGATGAGGCTTTCTGCTCCCGTGAAGATTTACAGCCTTGGAAACCCTATTCAGGGAACCGACTCGACGGCACTTAACAACAACAACAATAATGTCCAAGAAGCTCTGGTGTAGCGCTGTAGGATAAGCTCTGGACTGCTAACTACAAGGCCTGTGGTTCAAATCCGCTAGTTGGTCCTTGGTAACTCTGTTAAGAGTCGCTATGAGTCAGAACTGACTCAACCACACTTAACAACAACAATAAAATACATGTCCAAAAGTGCTTGACTGTAGCTCTGTTGGTCAGCAAACCCAACTCCCCCAATTAAGTGCTTGGACTCACTCATCTGGGAGCCTCCTGCCCAAAGGCACTCAGCTCTGGGGCCAGGAACCCCACTGCTCTGTCTTGTGGTTTTGCTGTAATGCGCCAGACTGCAAAGCCGTTTGAACTGCAAGGTAGGTGGTTCAAGCTGACTAGTCACTCCTCGGAAACACTGTATAGGGTCACTATGGGTCAGAACTGACTCAGTGGCACTTAACAACAACAACAACAACAAGTCCTCTACTATCCCTCTGCTGCTCCTCTGGTTTAAGAGCTTTTTGTCTTTAGACTGAGGAGGCTCATAGCACAGGGACCTCAGGGTCCAAAGGATGCGCTCCTGACTCGTGTTCCTTGACGAGGTACCCCATTCCTGCTAATGAAATGGCTCATTTTTTACACACATTAGAGTTCCAAGGTTTTGCAAAAATAATTAGTGCTGATAACCATCACTCACAATTGAATCACAGAATCTGTCAGCATCTTTCCCCACCGTTTCTTACCCAGGCCTATCAGGAGAAAGTCATTTGGTGGGAGTTACAATGACTCTAGGCAGAAGAACCATATGAGGTAATTCACTGTGCTGCAATCACTGTGATGTGAGGAGAGATAAGTTTTATCATTAGACTCTCATGCACATCCTCCAATGCCAGGTGTAATGGAGTCCAGGAGTTTTGGCTCTTAATACTAACTGCCAAGTAGAGAGAGCTAGGAACAGACCCTGGCTTTTCCTGTCCTGTCAAGTCAAAAAGGGAGAATATTGTACTATATGTTGTTGTTAAGTTTCATTGAGTTGGTTCATAGTGACTCTGTTGCGTAAACAGAACTACCACAAGTGGTTGCCTTTAACAAACAGAAATTTATTCTCTCATAAACTGAGATTCCCTCCCAATCTGTGACTTTTATTATTTCATTTTCTTAAAGTATCTTTTGAAGAACAGAAGTTTAAAATTTTTATAAAGTCCAATTGTCAATTTGTTCTTTTATGGATTTTCCTTTTGGTATTCTATCCAAGAAGCCTTTGGTTTAACCCAAGGTCACAAAGATCTTTTCCTATGTTGCCTTGTAGCTGTTTTATACTTTCAAGCTTTACATTTAGATTTTGAGTTATTTTTAGTATAGGGTCCAAGGTATAAATCTAAATTTACATTTTGCATGTTCTAACATAGTTTAGTAAAGAAGCTATGCTTTCTTCATTGCATTGTCAAAAGTCAGTTGTCCATGTATGTGTAGGTGTACTTTTCTTTTCTGATCATTTTATCTATTTGTCTCTCTTTACATCAATACCACACTTTTAATTATTGTAGTTTTATAATAATTCTTGAAGTTAGGTGTTATTAGCCTTCCAACTTTATTTTTCTTTTCAGAGTTGTTTGGCTAGTCTCAGTTCTTTGCATTTCTGTATGAAATTTAGTATCAGTCTATTGAGTTCTACATAAAATCTGCTGAGATTTTGATTGGAGTAATGTTAAATGTGTAGAATAATTTGGGGAAAATTGTCTTTCTAACAATAGTGAGTCTTCTGACCCAGGAACAAAACTTATGTCATCAATTTCAGTCTTCTTTCATTTCTTTCAGAAATTTATTGTAACTTTCACATATACAGTGAATGCCGAACATACTTTTTGACACTAAGTTATCCTAGTGTGGTATTATAGGATAAGCACTGGACTGCTAATGACAAGATTAGCAGTTCAAAACCTCCACTTTACCAAGCATGATGTCTTTCTCCAGGGACTGGTCCCTCATGATAGCATGTATGAAGTATGAGAGACAGCCTCACCATCATGGCTTCTAAGGAACATTTGGTTACACTTCTTCCTAGACAGATGGATTGTTGTTTGGCAGTCCATGATACTTTCAGTATTCTCACACCATAATTCAAATGCATAGATCCTTTCTATATAGTCCTCCTTATTCAATATCCTGCTTTTCCAAGCTTATGAGGCACATGCCTTTCACGTGCATATGAAGTAATTTAAAACATTTTGATTTGTGTCATTTGCATCTTAGCCCTCAAAGTAATCATCTTTGCTCTTGAACATTTTAAAGAGATCTTTTCCAGCAGATTTACCTAATAGAATCATTTGATTTCTTGGCTACTATTTCTTTGAGTGTTGATTGGGGATCCAAGTAAAATTAAATCTTTGACAACTTAAACCCTTTCTCCGTTTGTCATGATGTTATTTATTGTTCCAGTTGTGAGATTTTTGTTTTCTTTACACTGAGATGTGCAATCCATACTGAAGACTGTGGTCTTTGATCTTCATCAATAAGTATTTTAAGTCCTCTTGGTTTTCAGCAAGCAAGGTTGTATTATCTGCATATCGCAGGTTGTTAATGAGTCTTTCTTCAACCCTGATGTACGTTTTCCTTCATATAATCTAGTTTTTGAAATTAGTATGGTGAAAGGATACAACTATGGCACATATCTTTCAGTAATTTAAACTGTTCAAGATCCCCTTGTTCTGTTTGAATGACTGTCTCCTGGTCTATGTACAGGTTCTTTGTGAGCACAATTACGTGTTCTGGAATTCCCATTCTTTGCAGTGTTATCCATAGTTTGTTATGAGTCACACAGTCGAATATCTTTGTAGAGTCAATCAAGCATAAGTAAATCATTTTGGTATCCTCTGCTTTTAGCCAAGATCTATATGACATCAGCAGTGATATCTCTTATTCCACGCCCTCTTCTGAATCTGGCTTGAATTTCTGGCACTTCCTTGCAACCATTTTTAAATTATCTTCAGCAAAATTTTACTTGCATGTGACATTAAATTGTTAGATGATTTTCACATTCCATTGGGTCAGTTCTCTTTGGAATGGGCACAAATTGGTTGGCAATTGGAGTAGCAGTCTTCCAAGTTTCTTGGCACAGATGAATGAACACCTCCAATGCTGCATCAGTTTGTTGAAAGAGAAAATGTGTCAGACACAGTGTTAAGTGTTTTCATACATATTCTCTAAATGAAGTCTCTCAAGAAACCCTGACTATAGAGGGTGACTTTTTAACCAAAATAATTTTATTTCTTAACTTTATGGATGTCTGCATAGAAGGGGCTTTGTTGTCATTGTCGTTGTTAAGTGCCATCCAGGTGGTCTGACACATGGTGACCCTCTATAGGGTTTCTGAGGATTGACTGATGGGTTTGAACCATTCATTGACCTTGCAGTTAGCATTCCAGTGCTTATCCTATAGTGCCACACCAGTACTCTAGAAAAAACTCTAGACACGGACTAACAATAATTTTGGAATCTACCTTATAGTCTTTTCTGTGCTCCACATTACTGTTTTAAGCCACAACAAATATCAATCAGATTCTCAGCCCTGCCCCATATTTGCCTTCCTGTAATTCAGTGCTTTCTACATATGCCCAAAGGTCTTGAGCAGCTCTGTTTTCTACCATTTATATTATGAAAACAATAGCATTTTAAGTTTCCTAAAGTAGTTTCTCAAAAGAAAAAAACCAAGACATACTGTAATTAAACTTTCCAAAACCAAAGACAAAGAAAAAACCCTGAGAGCCGCTTGGAAAATAGGAAATGTTCTCTGCAACAGAGTACCAGTAAGACTAAGCTCTGAGTTCTTGGCAGAAACCATGCAGACATGAAGGCAATGGAATGACATATATAAAACACTGAAAAAAAAAAAAAAAAGACCAAACAATAATTTGATATCCAGTAAAATTGTCTGTCAAATACAATGGTGAAGAAAGGACATTTTCAGATAAACTGAAATTTAGGGAATTTGTAAAAACCAGACCAGCACCCAGAGATAGTAAAGGGAGCACTTCAAAAAGAGAGTCAACAACATCAGTTTAAGGAGACATAGGATAGCAGCTCGTTACCAGTTTAGGTAAATAATTTTCAAAAATAAAATAAAGCTACCAGATTGAAAACAGTGAGCCAGTTATAGCAATCTATAAAAGATGATGAATTCTAAACAGAAAGGAATAAATGATAACATTATAGAACTTCCATATGGAAAGAAAACCAAGGTGAGATCAAGAAATAAAAGACTGCTTTAAAGTTGTGAAGATAAGGTAAAGGTCATCAAAATGAAACAGACCATAGACTCAATAAATACAAAAGCAACAACAATGAAGGAAAGGAACAGAAAATCCGCAAAGAGAATTCAACATAGAAAATTAAGCAGAACAAAGCAACTGTCAGCACTACAAAACACGACAACATAATTTCATACCTATTGATAATCATATGGAATGCATATGTTTTAAATGCACCACTCAAGAAAGAGAGAATGGCAGAATAGATTTTTTTTTAAATATTCAATAAGTTGTATACAAGAGACACACCTTAGACACAAAATATAAGTAAGTTAAAAGTCAAAGGATGGAAAAAACATATCAAGCAAATAAAACCCACCATAAAAGGAAGGGCATTATATAACGATTAAAGAGACAATCCACCAAGATGGCATAGGCATGTTGTGAAGTACTGGTGAGTCAGTTCTGACCCATAGCGACCCTGTATAGGGTTTCCAAGGAGCATCTGGTGAGCTTGAACCACCGACCTTGCAGTTTAAAGAGCTTTCCAGTCTGGCGCATTAACCCACAGTGCCACACCAGGAGTCCGCATTAGTGTTAATTGTGATGAAGGGAAAAGCAATACACAATATGGAGGACCATGGAAAAGGAAGACAAAGAAAGTTGCTCAAGACTAAAGGGCAACTGTGGCCATTGCTGAGCCCTGGTGTGTTGGATAAGCACTGTAGGATAACCACAAGGTCAGCAGTTCAAACCTACCGGTCACTCCTCAGAAAACCTATACAGGGTGGCTATGAGTCAGAACCAACTCAGTGGCACTTAATAACAACAATAAATGGCCAATGCTGGTGTCCTGGTGTGGTGCTGTAGGATAAGCACTGAACTATTAACCTCAGTGTTTCAAAACCCACCAGCAGCACCTTGGAAACCATATACAAGATTGCTATGAGTTGAAACTGACTTGATGGCATTTAATTCTATTTTAATATGTTGTGATTGGCAACTTCCATCACCAGTACATAGACTATTACTATACTTACATCACACTACAAGGTGCTCAAATCATACATGGAATGACAATTTATTCCCATGTATCCCATGTTGTGAATTCCTTAAGAAGTTCCATATCTTAATGGTCTTTAACCTTTGTATCATCACCTAACATAATAATTAATATGCATTCAATAATGCTGGATGGATGAGTATATGAATTGATGCTGATTTTCACTGAATCAGCTTTGACTCATGGTGACCCTCATGTATATATGTATAACAGAATGAAATGCTGTCCAGTCCTCTGCCATCTTCATGCTCATTGCGATGTTTGAGTCTTTTGTTGGGCTATGGTGTGTTGTTAAGTGCTGTCAAGTCAGTTCTAACTCATAGCGACACTGTATAAAGTTTCCAAGGAGTGGCCTGTAGGTGTGACGCTTATCCTACAGTGGCACACAAAGACTCTATCCTAAGGAACTTATTATCTTGCACTATTATCGGATACTATTTTGTTGTGATCCATAAAGTTTTCATTGGTAATGTTGTTGTGTGCCATTGAATCAGTTCCGATTTGTAGTAACCTATATAGAGTTTCTGAGGATGTGAATCTTTACGGGAACAGAAAGCCTCATCTTTCTTCTGCAGAGTGCCTGGTGGATTCTAACTGCTGACCTTGTGGTTAGCATCCTAACTTGTAACCCAGTACACTAGTAGGGCTGCACTGGTAGTAGAGGTACTTAATTTTTCTGTTTCCAGGTCTTTGAATAGTGATAGTGAATACCTTCTTTGCATAACTCATAGAGGTGCTATAAAAACAGTTGAGATATTCTTAAAAAGCAAAAGCATAACAGGAATTGCTTCCTATAATATATACTTCCAAAGACCATCTTTAGCACACTCTCCATTGCTTTTTTTTTTTTTTTAATGTTTTATTGTGAATTATGTGCTAGTTTACATGGGAGAACATTAGCTTTACATTCATCCTATCGTATATGGTTACATTGTAATGGTTACAGTCCCCTCAGTGCATCATCAACCAACCAAAGGGTATACCCTGCAAGCCTTAACCCTGGTCGTCAGCATACAGCCAGCCCCTCTCCCTCTCTGGGTCTAGAGTCCCCAGCCACTCCATCTCTCCACGTCATCATCTCTGCCTCCATCTCTGGCGTCACTGCTTCTCTGGGTAGGGTCCCGCATCCACTCTTCTCCCTTGATGGTCCCAGGGCCCTCTACTTCTGGACTGCAAAGTCAACAACTCTCCTTTTTTTTTGCTACAAAACGTCTACCTGTACATTTCTAACCCTCACAGTCAGTCCTGAGAGTAATTATTCACTATTGTACCAAATGAGTGCTATCCCCATTTCCTTTCATCAGTCCCACACAGACAGATTGGATACCACTCAGTGGAGATTCTACCTTCCTCTGCACCCTCTGGATCTAGGCTCCCTCTTGAAAGCTTGTAAGCCAGTCTTTCCATTGCTTTTTGCACTGCTTGTTTATTTTCATTTATTTAGACCGACTGTTTTGTTGGTGGTGTTCATTCCAGCCAGTTCATCTTGTTTGCAAATGTCCCTAGGAGTCACAGTGTGACTTGTCCTTCATACGGTGCAATTTGTACTGTTCTTCACATTCCAACTAGTGTCATCTTTTGCAGTGCAAAAGATTGATATTGTCATTCTTATATTTGAAATGCTTAAAGATTTTTCATTTCTCTTAGTACAGTCCTTTATTACTTATGTCCAGATTATTTCACACAAAGTATAAGGTACTTTGGTTTCTAGTCTCTGTTTACCTTTTGGCCCACCCAACAGACACACTCATCTCTCTCTAGAGCTCCCGTTTTCTTTTTTCCTCCTCTCTTTCAGGCTCTCTCAAAACCTCTCTTCTCTCCCTCATACCTCCTTCTTTTTCTCTTTCCTCGCCCCTTCTCCCCTCTTCTTCCACCCCTAAGCCCATCATCCCTATCCCCATGCACATGCAGATGCTGACTGTTTTGAGTGCTGTCCTTGCTTCAATCTTACTTACTCAGTTTTCTATTCCTTGAGTTAGACTATCTTCCTTCTTCTCATCTCTCTTCCTGAAACACTCTTTCTCCTTTTTCGTGTAGTTAACTCCTCTCTAGGAGCCTGGGTGGCACAAGTGGTTCGTGACTGGTGGCTGACCTAAAGTTCAAACCCACTCACTGGCTTTACAGAAGAAAGGCCTGGAAAACTGCTTCTATAAAGGTCACAAGCAAGAAAACCCTTGGGAGCAGTTTTCCAAACTGTTCATGGAATGGCCATGAGTTGGAGACCTCTTGGAAGCAGCTAACATCAACAACAATAACAATTGTTGTTGTTGTATACCGTGGAGTCGGTTCCGACTCATAATGACCCTATATAGGGTTTCCGAGGCTGTAAATCTTTACGGGAGCAGAAAGCCTCATCTTTTTCCCTTGGAACGGCTGGCAGCAGCACGATTCGTAACCACTACGCTACCAGAGCTCCTTACAATAATAATTACTCCTCTTTATTCAGAGGTTCTCAGTTTAGATGAAATCTCTGTTCATCTGGGAACCATTTCTTCATCTTCCCAGCTGTGCTAGGTATCCCTCCCTGTTTTTATAGCACTGTGATAGCATTATTAGAATACATTATAAATAGCTTCATCTTCATAGCTCAGACTACCAGTTTCATGAGGGAAAGGGCCATACCTGTCTTGTTTATTGCTGGATCTGAGCCTCATTTGTGGTACACAATAGGCATTCGGTAAATATTTGCTAAATATTTGGATAAATTGATATGCAATTGATAACCTGCTATTTTCACTTAGGGTTATATGAGAAGCATTTTTCTGTATTGTTGAAACTTTTATAAACAGTAAAAATGGCTACATACTATTTTGTCATATAGATTGCACATAATTTTTATAACCTTCACCCAGTTACTTTACTCCAAGATTATATCCAGTTATAACAGTGTGATGAATAGGTAGCTTTGTGTATATATAACTTTGCATCTAGTTATTTTCACAGAATAGATTTCAGGGCATTTGAAAGGCTCCATTGTATACTGCTTTCTAAAGATTTGTTGTTGTTGCTCTTTAACCAACTTAAAAGAGATCACAATGTGAGGTCTTGGATAGAGTCAGAGAAAAATGGGAACTAGAATTAAAAATCATACAAAAGTCCAGGCTTACTGGAATGTAGGTGACTGTCTCAACATAACCTTCCCAGCATTGGTTATTTCCATTTTTAAGTATCTTTGCCAATTTGATTGCTTAAAAATGGTACTTTTCTTTTTGATGTAATCAGTGGTGAAGCTGAACTCTTCCTCAAATATTTGTGGTACATGCATTTTTTTTTTTTTTAATTATTGCAGTCTGAATGAGAAGATTTTGTTTTCCATTCAGAATTCATCTGTATTTTGTTCCTTGACGTTGATTGCTGCCCCTATAATGTAACAACAACGCTGTTTCCACTTCTTTTTGTGCTTCTGTCTTATCCATTCCTATCTTCTGAGCTTTATGCCTAGGTAAACACTGCCTTTTTGCTCTCATATGGTTGCTTGTTCTAAAGGTGTGAGTACCTCCCTGGTTTCTTGCCCCCTTAGGCCCCTGCCTATTGTTTGGCTGAGAGTTGAACCATGGGCATGAATTCAATTCCAGACTTGCAGAGTGACTAAGGGCCATAGTGTTGGGGAGGGGTTCCACTAGTCTGTTCCAGACCAGTAAGCCTGGTCTTTCATATGACTTTGAGTTTTCTTCCACATTTTCCTCTGACTCTAAGACCTCATATTGTGATCTTTTTTAAAGGGGTCAGTAGTAATAGCTGGCACCATCTAGATCTTCTG
>NW_006408544.1:18128557-18129108 GCF_000296735.1 Chrysochloris asiatica
TTTTTCTTTCTTTCTTTCTTTTTAAAGTCTTGCTCTGGACCAGAGAAATTAATAGTTGCATATTAATTAGGTGGGTACTTGCCATCTTCTTTTCTTTTTTCTTTTTTTAAGTTTTTATTGTGAGGTTTACGTGGGAGAACATCAGCTTTACACTCATCCTATCATATTTTGTTTCATTGCAATAATTACAATCCCCTCCATGCATCATCAGATAACCAAAGGGTATACCACACAGGCCAACCCCCTGGCTGCCAGTATACAGCCCTTGCCCCTCCCTGAGTCCCAGTGTCCCCAGCCACTCTGTCTGTCCACGACATCATCTCTGTCTCTATACCTGGCGTCACTGCCTCTCTAGGTAGGGTCCCACTCTCCATTCTTCTTACTTGATGGTCCCAGTGACTTCTGCTCCTGGGCTGCAAAATCAATCACTCTCCTCCTTTTGTCAAAAAAACATCTACCACCTCGGCAACCTAAGACAGAGCCATTGCCATGCTGCAGTGAGTTTTGATGACGGGTAAGACTGAGGAATTCGCACTGACCGCCTAAGACAG
>NW_006408544.1:18129496-18137965 GCF_000296735.1 Chrysochloris asiatica
CTGATGGCAGTTACTCACTATTGTACCATAAAAGTCTTATCCCCATTTCCTTTCACCAGCCTGGTCCCAATGGATTGGAAATCATTCAGTGGTGATTCTACCTTCCCCTGCCCCATCTGGAACTAGGCTCCCTCTTGAAAGTTTGTAAGTCAGTCATTTCTTGCCTTTTTAGGCCCACCCATTTTGGGTAGCCAACATCTAAGTTGTCCATCCCTGTCAATCCTGTGTACCGAGGGCGTGAGAGTGATCCTCACTATGAAGATTTGTTCCCCTTTTTGAGCTACTACATCCATAAGTATAGGTAAAGCTCATCAAATTGTAGCAGGTTACTCTTTTTTTTCCCCCTCTTCTTTCTTCTTCTAGTTGTTCTGTTCATCCAGCCATCGAAGCCAGGTCAAGTGGGGTACTTGCCATCTTTTAAGGCCCCAGTTGCTACTCATCAAAGTAGATGTAGAGCATGGTCTTTGTGGACTGTTATGCCAATTGCCTTTGATGACTTCCACAACTATGGTTTCAGACGCCCAAGCCCAGTAACCCATTCCCTGAATGTGTTAGAATGTGGCTAAGAAGTTTACATACATGTGCCTGTGTTGGCTCTATTGTACACGTGGATATTTTGATAGCACATACAAATAACATTTGTAGAAATAACATTTGCCAAACATATATGGTCATTAATGTAGTACATTTTACTTACTCTTAACTGTTATTCTTGCCTGTCTGCCTATGTATCCACTTGTAGATTAATGTTTGTTATTACTGATAATGCAGGACAGTATGTACGATAGTATTTACCTTTGTTGTTTGTGCACCTCTTTGTGTTTTCCTTTTCTTTAGTGATATTGTGCCACTCACTCCCTTTTTACATGTTGTCTTTCTCTTCACCCAAATTAATACGTGTCTGTTATCTAGAAGTCCTGGTGTGGTACTGTAGGATAAGCACTGGACTGCTAACCACAAGGTTAGCAGTTCAAATCACCAGCCACTTCTTGGAAACCCTATACAGGGTCACTATGAGTTGGAACCCACTCCATAGCACTTAGACAACAATTAGCTAGTTGGAGTCCTGGTGTGACACTGTAGGATTGCTAACTGTAGGTCAGCAGTTCAAATCCACCAGCCACTTCTTGGAAACCTTACACAGGGTTGCTATGAGTCAGAACCAACTCCACGATGTTAATAATAACAACATTATCTAGTTAGTGCTTTTATATATATATAGAGTGTGTGTGTATGTGTGTGAACTGATAGCTGATTTTTTCCCACCCAGGTGTTTATAAGATCTGTTTTACTATTTTTATCTTACATACTCAACTAAATTTTGAGGCTTTTTATAACACCGATTTCCAGTTACTATCTCAAAGTTAGAGTGTTAATTCACTTGACTTTCCTTATTTTCAAAATGTTCACAATTAAAAAATCATTACAGGGTGTTGAGTTATCTGTTTTAGAACAGTGCTTAAGATATATGTAGGGGCTTATATATCAATGGGAAATTTGAGTTGAAAGATAATGGCATTTTCCCATAAACTCTTTGAAGACCTCTTGTATATTTTAAAATTACATAGAAACTGCCTGGAAATGAGGATTGGCAATTAAATATGTTGGGGAGGTTGGGGTTTATATAGAGAACTGTTAAAGTACTGAGAAATCACAAGTTGTGATTGAGGGGGTTGGGGGGATGGAAGAATAGAACCTCTGAAGATCTGTCCCAGGATCGTGAAAGCAGCCTATCCTGATAGAACATTCTTACTCCAGCCTGATAGAAAGACAAGTGTGTTAAATCATGGCTTCTAATCCTAGCTTTATAATTAACCTGCTCTGTGCATTCACAAGTAAATTATTCCTCCTATGTCTTAATGCTTACATCGTGAAGTTGTGTCCAGTTTTAAAAAACCTTTGATTTCACTAGCCAGGGGATGAAATGCTGTTTTTATGAATCCAGGACTATTTTTATGAATACCTGGGAATAGCTGGAAAATAATTCATTTTTTGGGGAACTATTTGGAGAAAATAATCAGAAAATTCTTCATACCAGTTAAAATTTTTTAGAAAAAGTGAACTCCCAAATCCTAAATTATTTTCTAGTGCCAAATTAAAAATAGTTAGATGCAATACTATATTTGTATACTATTTTGTCTGGGCCAGAGAACTGTATGAGCATACTCAAGAGTTTTCCCTTTCAATTTACTAGAAAATAACAGGTCAATAAGGATGCCTAAAGTTTAAAGTGCACAGGGAATTTCTTAGGCGTAAAAGCAGCAGTTATTTAGGAGGAGAATAAAACGAGCTGCAAAGCTCACAGTGCTTTTAAGAGGTTATTTAATCAAACGTGGGGCTGAACTTAATTAAATGCTTTAATTAAATCACAAATGTTCAACATTTCTGGCTTGAGAAAACTGGTTGGGGCGGCTTTCGAAATCTACCGATTCTGACAGCTCTGCGTTCGACTTGTTAGGTCTGGCTCAGTGTGCTGAACTCTGCTGGCAACTAAGAGGGGAAGCCGGAAAAAGGCAAGTTCCTGGTGCAAAGGTTGCTCTGCAGCATAATTTAGGCATTGGCGGAGCTGTCGTTGTAACGCTGTACAAGATGGGTTTTCCTGAAGCTGTCAGGTAAGTGGCACTTTGAGTTTGGTCTGGCAATTAATCTTTATGGTTTTTCACATTTGATGGCATTTTACATGTAAAACAACCTAGTTTTATTGTCTCTGCACTGCAAAGAGTTAAGTATCTCATTACGTTGCTCTAATAACTTGGCTTTAAAACTAGAAATTAACTTTTAAGTTTAACCAGAAAAGTTGTAACTTTAACCTTAGGAGATTTTTATTCAAAAAAGAGGGAGAGTAGTAAAAGAGAGCCTTGGGTTGCTCCTAGCCCTGTCACCTAGGTACTTTAGACAAGTCGCTTTTTGGTTTCCTTTCTTTGGTTTGCTTTTGTGATCACTGTAGCCTCCCACTCTTCTGAGGTTCCTTGCAAGTCAACATATATGCTGAATACATCTTTGCACTTTCATGTTTCTGAATCTAGCCAAGCCCTCACTGCTGCTATAGTCCTTTTTGCCTCTTGCTGACTTTCTTCATTTGTTTCAAACGCCTGCCCTCCTCAAATCTCCAGGCACTTTTCTTTCCCATCCAGTTCTCAATCACGCAATTTCATTGCTCAATTTTCCTTTTTCCCAGAGGAAATTTAAAAAAGCCTCTCTTCTTTTCCAAGGCCCAGCTTTCCCCTTGACATGGTTTTGCCTCCAGCCACTTTCTGGAACTTTGTGCCAAGTATGTTGTTGTTGTGTGCCATGGAGTCAGCATCGCAACCCTGTAACAAAGTTTCCGAGAGCGATTGGTGGGTTTGAACTGCTGACCTTGTACTTTCCCTACAGTGCTACACCAGGTATCCCCACTCTCTGTTCAATCTTGCCATCTTCCCCTTTCCATTTAATCTTTCCTGCTGTCAGCAAGTATGTTCAGGTCTTTCCTATTCTAAAAACGAAATCAGTTCTGCTTGCCTTAATTATTCTTTCTCATGATGAACCTTTTTATTGACTCGCCTTTGTTTTTCTGAGTCAGAACTGACTAGGCAGCATGTAACAACAATCAAATACTATGTATGGGAGCGTGGTGGTGCCATATGGTGGACACCATACTGTGAACCACAGGACCCATGGTTCAAGCCCACCAGCTCCACAGGAGAAAGATGAGGCTTTCTGTTCTTTCAAAGATTTAAAGCCCTATACATGTTCCCTAAGGAGCTCTGGTAGCGTAGTCAAGGTTCACGGTTCTAAACTACCAGCTGTTCCTTGGGAGAAAGATGAGGCTTTCTGCTCCTGTAAAGATTTGCAGCCTCGGAAACCCTGTGGAGGGTCACTATGAGTCAGATCCGACCCGGTACTTAACAACAACATGTTCCCTATGAGTTGGAAGCAACACAATGGCACTTAACTATGACACTGTGTACAGTCTGGTTTCTTATCTCCCCACTGAGGTTAGATAAGGTTGCTAATGCTATGATTATAAAATTGAATGTCCTTGTCTTCATTTTCAGTCCTCATTCTCTTTAACCACGCCATAACTTTTAACACGAATTCGCTTGTCCTCCCCGCCTCCCAAAATTATTGATAATTGTTTATCTACCTATTCATACACTTCTTTTATAGAATCCATTATATTCCACCTTTTACAAACACTTGGGCCTTTTCTCCTTTCTGCCCTTACTCTCCTTTTTCTGCCTAGACTAGAATTTCTGTTGTAAAAATTCTTATATTTTGTTTATGGTCCATCTCAGATACTGTGGTTGTTAGGTGCCATTGAGTCGGTACCGACTCATAATGACCTTATGCACAGCAGAACGAAGCACTGCCTGATCCTGGGCCGATCTCACTACTGTCGCCACGCTTGAGCCCATTGATGCTGCCACTTGGCCAATCCATCTCGCTGGGGGTCTTCCTCTTTTTCTCTAACCTTACCAAAAATTATATCCTTCTCCAGCGACTGCTCCCTCCTGACAATGTGTCCAAAGTATGAGAGACGAAGTTTGGCCGTCTTGGCCTCTAAGGAGCACTCTGGCTGTACTTCTTCCAAAACAGATCTATTGGTTCTTTTGGAAGCCCATGGCACTTTCAATATTCTCCTCCAACACCATAACTCAAAGGCATCAATTCTTCTATGGTCTTCCTTATTCACTATCCAGCTTTCGCATGCATGTGAGGTTATTGAAAATACCATGGCTTGGGTCAGGCACACCTTAGTCCTCAAGCTGACATCTTTGCTCTTCAACATTTTAAAAAAGTCTTGTGCAGCAGATTTGCCTAATGTAATATGTTGTTTGATTTCTTGACTGCTGCTTCCATGAGTGTTGATAGTTGATCCAAGAAAGTCCTTGAAATTTCAATCTTTTCTCCATTGGTAAAAATGTTGTTTATTGGTCCAGTGGTGAGGATTTTTGTTTTCTTTACATTGAGATGGAATCCATACCGAAGGCTGTGCTCTCTGATCTTCATCAGTAAATATTTTAAGTCCTCTTCACTTTCAGCAAGCAAGGTTGTATCATCTGCATATGGCAGGTTGTTAATGAATCTTCCTCCAATCCTGATGTCATGTTTTTCTTCATAGAACCCATCTTCTTGGATTATTTGCTCAGCATACAGGTTGAATAAGTATGGTGAAAGAATACCTTTTTTCATTTTAAAACATTCAGTGTTCCCATGTTCTGTTCGAACAACTGCCTCTTGGTCCAGGTACAGATTCCTCATGAGCAAATTAAGTGTTCTGGAATATTCACACTTCTCAATGTTGTCTACAGCTTGTCATGATCCACACAATCGAAAGCCTTTGCGTAGTCAATAAAGCACAGGTAGACATCTTTCTGATATCCTCTGCTTTCAGCCAAGATCCATCGGACATGAGCAATGATAGCCCTTGTTCCACGGCCACTTCTGAATTTGACTTAAACCTCTGGAAGTTCTCTGTCAATGTATGATTGTAGCCGTTTCTGTATTACCTTTAGCAAAACTTTACTCGCATGGGATATCAAAGAGATCGTCCGATGATTTCCACATTTCTTTGGGTCACCTCTCTTTGGAATGGGCACAAATATGGATCTCTTCCAGTCAGTCAGCCGGATAGTTGTCTTCCATATTTCTTGGCAGAAATGAGTAAATGCCTCCTATGCCGCCTCACTTTCTTGAAAGATTTCAATTTTTATTCCATTAGTTGCTGGTGCCTTGTTCTTTGCCAATTCCTTCAATTCACCTTGGACTTCCTTCAGTATCTTTGGCTCTGGATCTCAGATACTATCTCCCTTTAAATCCCACAGCACTTGTCCTTAGATCTCTGTCTTGTTTTGTTTTGGTTGCAGTGTACCTAGCTTGTTTTTATTCATTTTACTGTATGATATCTTGAGGCCTAAGACTGTGACTTACTTCTTTTTACCCCTAAGATTGCTTATGTTGTTATTGTTGTTGTTAAATGCTGTCGGCTTGGTTCCAACTCGAAGCAGCCCTGTATGTGGTTTCTGAGGAGTGGCTGATGAGTTTGAACCATCCACCCTCCAGTTCAAATGACTTTGAGGTCCAGTACTTATCCTATAGCACCATACCGGAACTCCTAAGATCTGTTATGTTGTTGTTAAGTGTCATTGAGTCAGTTTTTACTCATACTGACCCTGTATAGGTTTTCCAAGGAGTGCCTGGTGAGTATGAACTACTGCCCTTGTGGTTCAAACCGACCTTGCTGTCCAGTTCTTTGTCCCATAGCGCCACACATGAACTCTAAGATCTTTTATGGTGGTGGTGGTGTGCCGTGGAGCCAGTTCCGACTCAGTGACCCTGCACAGGGTTTCCAAGGCTGTAAATCTTTATGGGAACAGAAAGCCTCATCTTTTTCTTGTGGAACAGCTGGTAGTTTCGAATTGCTGACTGTGAGATTAGCAGCCCAATTTGTAACCAGTATGCTACCAGAGCTCCTTAAGATCTTTTATAGTAGTAAATAGATGTTACTGAATTGAATCGCATACAAAAGTATTAAATCTCAAATTTTCCTCCTAAATCTGATTTGTTGTGTTATCTTCTGGGATTCCTACCCAGTTCATATTGGGAACTACTACAGAGCTATATATTAGTGTAGCTCTGTAGTTTGCTCAGCGTTGAAGGCTATGAGTTTTGGACAACAGATTCTATTTAAAATGTGGAATTCTTCTAGTCCTTGTATTTTCAAGAGAGTACTTAACTGGGAGACAGAACTGTTCACATTAAACCAGAGTATATTTTTCTGGAAAGTCAGAAGCATGAAAATAAAAATTCGGATAATATATTAGTGACTGATAAGAGATTAATTTGAAATATTATTGCAGATAGTGTTGGTAGTATTAGTGATAGAACAAAACTCACTCCAAAGGTCAGAGTTGAAAAGAATTCTAACTCTGCTAGTGCAAAAATCATTTTAAAGTACCTTTGTAGTTTGGTTTTAACAAAGTAATTATAGGGTACCCGTTGCATGTGATCTCATCTCCTCAGTTACTGAGTTAGCTAACTGATGGAACATGGGCTTAGATCTTTCAAGTGTGAACCTCTGAGATGTTGGGAAAGCAGGCATAACTTTTTCAAAATGCTTTAAAATCCCAGAGGGAGAAATTATTATGAAAACGATAACATTTGAGCTGGCATTACCCAGTCAAGGGGAGGGAAAGGGACACTCCAGGCCTATACATAGGCATAGAAATTTGAAACTACAGAGGTTTGGTGAGTGGGTTGTACTGTGTGGGTGGAGGGGCACTTAGTACTGTGTAGGTGACAAGAATTGCTACTATAATAGTAGTTTGCATCATGCTGTGAAAGACTTGAAATGCTATGCCCAAGAATATGAGGTTTTAGCTAATGTGATTATATTGGCCTTCAGGTAGATCAGTCTGGCGTTGCTTTATTTGGAGGGTGGAGACACTGGAATCCTAAGGAATCTTTAAGAGGCTGTTTTGATAGTTTGGTAATAAGTGTATAGTGTTGCAACAATGGCTAGAAGTGGAGACCAAACCCAGACCAAGCCCACTGTTGTCAAGTTGATTCTGACTCATACCAACTCTATAGAACACAGTAGAATTGCCCCATATGGTTTCCAAGGCTGTAAATTTTTACAGAAATAGACCCCCACATCTTTCCCCTAAGGAGTGATTGAACTGCTGACCTGTTGGTCAGCCAAGTGCATAAGCACTACACCACCAAATCTCCTCAGAAAAGAAGAGGAGAAGTCAGATTTAAGAACTGTGACCAATTGCAATCAATGTGAGGAAGCAAGGTGTGTAAAATTGTTGAATGGAAAACTAATTTGCTCTGTAAACCTTCACCCAACTCACAATAAAAAGTTGAAAGAAAAGTAAAGGAAAACAAGAGTGGTGACAAGTTGCATTTACATTTGAAGGGTGAAAGGAGTTCAAGATGATTTATCTGCAATGACTGGTTAGAAGTGATTCTACTGACCTAATGTGAAAGCACCAGAGGAGGATAGTCGTTATATTTCACATGATCTTATCTCTCTGTGACTATTCTTTTATAAGGTATGACTGTGTTCCTTTATAAGGAGGCACTCAGATGGGATTAAGGCCCACCCTACTCTGGTTTGACCTCAGGCTAATGTGACTGATAGTATCTTTAAAGATCCTATTTCCATACAAGGTCACCTTCACTGGGTAAAAGGGTTTGGGGTGGGGACACAATTTAATCCATAACATTCCATTTGAACACTTTACATACTAGATTTATTTCAGAAGGGTTAATTTAAAGACACATTTATAAAACAAAATAAAACCAGGATTTACTTCGTGGTGCTGTAGGGTAAGCACTATGGAGTCCTGTTGTGGTGCTATATGATAAACACTGTACTGCTAACCACAAAGTTGAGAGTTCAAATCCACCAGCTGTTCTTTAGAAACCCTATCCAGAGTTGAAGAGGTCCAAGAGCTGAACAGAAAATTTCAAAGATCAGCT
>NW_006408544.1:18139545-18142629 GCF_000296735.1 Chrysochloris asiatica
GGAGGAAACAGTCGCTGGAGAAGGATGTCATGCTGGGTAAGGTGGAGGGTCAGAGAAAAAGAGGAAGACCCCTAATGAGATGGATTGGCCATGTGGCATCATTGATGGACTCAAGTGTGGCAGCGGTAGTGAGGTTGGCCCAGGATCAGACATTGTTTCGTTCTGCTGTGCATGGGGTAGCTATGAGTCAGTTCTGACTTGATGGCACCTGACAACAACAACCCAATCACTTAGTGGGAATTAAGATGACATTGGATAAAAAAAAAACATGTATCAACTAAGTCCAAGGCATCATATCACTGGACCAATAAATGACATCAAGATAAATAGTAAAATGATTGAAGTTGTCAAAGATTTCATTTTGCTTGGATCCACTCTCAACCCTCATGGAAGCAGTAGTCAAGAAATCAAACAATGCATTGCATATGTTACACAAGACCTCTTTAAAATGATCAAGGATAAAGTTGTCAGTTTGAGGACTAAGGTGCGCCTGACCCAAGCCATGGTCTTTTCAGTAGCCTCATATGCATGTGAAAGTTGGACAGTGAATAAGGAAGAGCATAGAAGAATTGATACATTTGAGTTATGGTGTTTGCGGAGAATATTGGAAGTACCATGGACTGCCAGAAGAACAAGCAAATCTGTGTTGGAGGAAGTAATGCCAGAATGCCCCTTAAAAGCCAGGATGGCCAGACTTCATCTCTTATTCTTCAGACATATTGTCAGGAGGGACCAAGTCCCTGTAGAAGGACATCATGCTTGGTAAGGTAGAGGATCAGCAAAAAAGAGGTAGATCCCAGGGAGATGGATTGGCACAGTGACGGCAGCAATGGTCTCAAGTGTAACAATTAGGAGGTTGGTGCACAATCAGGCAGCATTTTGTTCTGTTGTACATAGTGTCACTATGAGTTGGAACCAACTCGATGACACCTAACCACCACCACCACTTACCTTCTTTTGCCTGGACCACTGCAGTACCTTTTAATGTGTCTCAGTGCTTCTCCACTTGCCCCCTGCAAGTTCATTTTCTAGCTGCCGGCCAGATTTCTTTGAACAAACATGTAAATTGGGTCATGCCCCTCTTGAGTTTATATTCTCTAGTTCTTCTCATTTTTCTTAAAATAAAATGCAAACCCCTGACTATGACCTATCAACCCCATGCTATATTGAGCTGTTTGTTTCTCTGACTTTATATATTCCCATTCCTCTGCTCTGCTCCAGTCGTAGTGGGCTTCTTCAGTTTCCTTTAATTGCCAATCTAGTT
The DNA here is from genome assembly GCF_000296735.1 of Chrysochloris asiatica. Classification (NCBI taxonomy): domain Eukaryota; kingdom Metazoa; phylum Chordata; class Mammalia; order Afrosoricida; family Chrysochloridae; genus Chrysochloris; species Chrysochloris asiatica. The sequence continues at coordinate 18,140,810 of NW_006408544.1, forward strand.
CCTGTCTCGGTCTTTTTTTCGTTTCTTCAGCCTAGAATTGGCTTCTCAACCTAGATTTTTGGAAGGCTTGTTCATTTACATAATCTAAGGCATTGTGCCAGACTGCAAAGTCGTTTGAACCACAAGGTTGGTAATTCAAACTCACCAGCTGCTCCTCAGAAACCCCATACAGGGTTGCTATGGGTCAGAACTGACTTAGCGGCATTTAACAACAACAACAAGGCCTAATTGAAATATTCTCTCCTTCGCTGTCCTCATTATCTAAAATAGTTAACATACACAGATGCAGTGGAGGTTTGCATGTTGTTTCAGTGGAGCTTCCAGACTAAGACAGACTAGGAAGAAAGGCCTGGAGATTTACTTCCTAAAACCAGTCAGTGAAGAACCTGTGGATCATAGGGGTCTGATCAGCAACCTATCATTGGGATGGCACAGGAATAGGCAGCATTTTTGCTCATTGTTTGTGGAATCACCATGATATGGACCCTACTTTAGCGCAGCTAACAACAGCCTGAGTGCTGTTGGATAAGCACTAGACTGTGAATTGCACTAACCACAAGGTTCGCAGTTCAAATCCACTAGCTGATCTTGGAAACCCTATATGAGTTAAAACCAACTCAATGGCACACAACAACAAACAGCATATTCCCATATCACTATCTGTCTGTGGTGGTTCCCATGGTTACTAGAAGTTATGCCACCGGTAGTGTAAATACCAATAGGGTCACTCTTGGCAGAAGATTTGAACAGAGCTTCCAGACTAAGACAATTTAGGAAGAAAGACCTGGCAATTCCTGTCTGAAAATGAGTTAGTGAAAACTTTATCAGCACAGAATAGTGTTGAATATAGTGTTGGAAGATGAGATCCTAGGTGGGAGTGCTCTCAGAATATGCTGTGGACGCAGCAATAGGCTGTAACGCACGCCAGCATTCATGAGAATGGTATGGGACCGGGGGCAGCATTTTTGCTCTCTTAACACATGGGGTTACCGTGAATTGGAACTGACGCGACAACTAACGACAGCAACGCTTTAACCTGCTTTCTTTTCTTCATAGTAATTGTTTTCTTTACTCTTGCCTGATTGTTTATCATATGAAGGGGCTTCCAAAAGTTCATGAAAAAATTTCTCTTTTAATTCCATTTTCCCACAAACTTTTTGAAGCCTTCTTGTATTAAGAACAATGCTTAGCCCCCAGTGAGCACTCAGTATTTCTTAACTTCCTGAGAAGGACATCTCGTTTTGTGTACTCCATGAAGAGCGTATTTCCTTGTCATAGGAGTCGCAATGTCTCTGTTATTAGGACTTTTGAATATGACTGTTGTTTCAATGTTGAAAATTTTAGTGCCTTTACAATTCCATGGATTGAAATGATTTCTTCCTCCTAGTTCTTTTAGAACTCATCACATTGAGGCTGCTCCAACCAGTTCTGCAGTTGATGGATTTAAGGCAGATCTTGTCTTTAAAGAGATTGAGAAGAAGCTTGAAGAGGTAAGCTTTATGGGAAACCCTAACCCTGAGGCTAGGGGAAGCAGACACAGTTTCCGGTGTTGCCACAATGCTGCGCAATTTAAAAACTTACGTGGTGCTCTCTAGCTTTCAGTGTATTTTAGATTTCTGAGTGGTCTATTAAGAGTTACTGCTAATTTTGGTAAGACTATATTTTAGGAATGTATTAACTCCTAGATTTGAGTAAGTTAAAGAACCATGGTAAAATCTTATGTTTTGAAACTTGGGCAGTAAATAAGGAAGACAATAGAAGAATCAGTGCATTTGAATTATAATGTTGGAGAAGAATATTAAAAGTACCATGGACTGCCA
>NW_006408544.1:18143089-18147837 GCF_000296735.1 Chrysochloris asiatica
GGGAGCAGAAAGCCTTATCTTTCTCCCATGGAATAGCTGGTAGTTTCAAACTACTGACCTTGAGGTTAGCAGCCCAACTCGTAACCACTATACTACCAGAGCTCCTTTGACAGGGAGATACTAAATTGAAAACAAGATTAATATGTGTCCCCCAAAGATTGAATTGTGTCCCCCCAAAAATGCATGTTGCAAATTATAACCTGTACCTGGGGCTATAATCACATTTGGGGATAGGTTTTTGTGATGTTAATGAGATAGTATTAATGTAGGATGTATCTTGAATCTATGTCTGTTGAGATATGAGATTAAACAAGCAAGTGAGCAGAGATAGGGGAAGGGAGATGCCAAGCCACATGAATAGTGTTCAGGAACAGAAGATAAAGAGAAATAAGGACCCTCCTCCAGAGCTGAAAAGAGAGAGAAAACCTTCCAGAATTCGGGGAAAGAAAGCTGGCACCCTGAATTTGGATTTCTAAGCCTCAAATTCAAATTAATTTCCATTTGTTCAAACCTTCCCCTTGTGATATTTCTGTTATACCAGCACTAGATAATATGTAATCTAAAATGGAATGGAGAGATTAAGACATTTCTCTACGTACTTTTTGAAGCACCCTGATAGGTAAGCCAGGAGGCATCTCCTCATAAAGCTTTTGTGCTAGTGGAGAAGAGTGATGATAAGCAAGCAGAAAAATAGTAAAGAATACAATTACCTCAAAGAAAAGAGAGAGCAGAGGGTCACTATGAGTCAGAACCAATTCAGCAACAAGATAATATGTGAAGATATTCTGATATATTTTCTATCATTTCCTTCTGAATTAAAAAGCTCTTACTTCGATTTATTCAAAGGAGGACTTCTGGTGTGGCGCTGTAGGGTCAACACTTGACTGCGAACCACAGGGTCAGTGGTTCAAACCTACCAGCTGCTCCTCAGAAACCCCATACAGGGTCACTATGAGTCGGAACCAGCTCAATGGCACTTTAACAGCAAAGCACCTGGTATCAAAATTCTTTTTAAAAAGAAATCTTTTGTGCTTTATTTTTTTTCTAAGTAGCTTTTTATTTGCTCTTTTTTTGTTTTAAAAAAGTGCTAATTTTTAAAAATCTAAACTATGCAGAAACATTAAAAAAAAATCTGAAATTCTGCTACTCAGTGTAGACTACAATGTTAACAGTGGTTAATTTCTTTCACACATCTCTCTCTCTCTGTATAGACACACAGTTTTACATAACTAGGATTATACATATGCGGATCTACTTTAGGTATAAAAATTAGTTTTTGATACATATTCCTAGTAAGGCAACCTGGGGTGGCACTGTAGGATAAGCACTGGACTGCTGTCTGCAAAGTTAGTGCTTCACACCCACTAGCTGCTCTTTGGAAACCTTGTGCAGGGTAGCTATGACTTGGAAGCAGCTCCATGGCACATAACAATGACAAGGTAGCCGGGCAGTAACTCTTTCTCCTTAAAGAAAGTTACTTCTCAGTCAGAATGACATATTTACTTCATTGTTGTAAACTTAGTGGCATTTTAGTATTTCATTATTGCTTTTATTTATTTTTTTAAGCCTTTATTATGCATTGAGTGATAGTTTACATGGGGGAACATCAGTTTTGCACTCATCCAATCGTATTTTGTATCATTGCAGTGATTACAGTCCCCTCTATGCATCACCATTCAATAGTTATTTGCTTCCATTCCCTCTGTTTTTATTTTGTTTCTGTTTTTTTGATGTACACAAAAACACTCAGGAATATATGCTCATTTAAACAACCAAAGGCACACTCTGAAAGCCTGCCTCCTGGCCGCCAGCCCACAGCCTTTCTCTTTCCATGAGTCTAGAGTCCTCAGCTGCTCTCTCTCTCCATGTCCTCATCTCTGCCTCTACCTCTGGTGTTGCTTCTTCTCTGAAAAGGATCCCACATTCCACTCATGCTTTTCACCCTTGATGGTCCCAGGGTCCTCTGTTCCTGGAATGTAAGGTTAACTGCTCCCTGCTTTATGTTACAAAACTTCTACCTTTATAGTTGTGACAATTGCAATTAGTTATGATAACAGTTACTCACTACTGAATCATAAGAATCTTATCCCCCTCTCTTTTTACCAGACCCATCTAGACAAGATGAAAACTATTCATTGGGGATTCTACTTTCCCCTGCATACTCTGAAACTAAACACCCTCTTGAAACCTTGTAAGCCAGTCACTTTGTGTCTTTATAGCCCCTCTACCCCCATTTTAGGTAGTCAGTGTCTAAGTTGCCCATCCCTATCAACCTTGTGTCCAGAGGGGATAGATTTGATCCTTGATGTGAAAATGCCTTCACTCTCAGTTGGTACATCCATAAGTACAGGTCAAGTTCATCAAATTGTAAATTGCTTTTACTTTTGAGGCCCTAGTACACTTAGTTATAGCCACAATCACAAACTTAAATTACCGTCAGTTGAGGCGATCAGAGTGGGCTGAAGTAAAGAAAGCTGTATATTTTGCTGCTAGAGCCACCATGTGCAAGACAAACACCGCACATCTCATGACTCCTGTATTGAGAGCAAAGGTCTTCTTAGCATCTACGATGATTGCATGGAGAAGGGAGCTAGGCAATTGATGTGACTAATATGTCTTGCCAGGGGATGCTGTGTTTCTAGGACTTTTGTAGTGATAAACACCCTTGATGAGGTAGAGAAGGTCCAGGGCTAGCAACTCCAATGGGCAACACTGACCCAGGAGTGGTGGGAATGCACCTCCAGGAGTCTACCTGCTGTTTCCTACCTTTTATCTCTTAATAGCATGTCCAGTGCTTATAAATATAAACATGTGCCATGTCCACATATGTATGTTTGTAGCATAGTTTATTTAACCAGTTTCCCATGATGAAACATCAGTGTATTTAAATATTGCAAGTAAAACAATGTTGTAATAATTTTCCCTTTGTACTCATTTTGAGTACTCATGCCATGAGCACCTTAGCATAAATAATTAAAGGAGGAAGCTGTTAGGTGGTAGGGTGAGCACATTTGGCATTTTGATACACATTGTTGAACGGCCCACCTCATATATGACTTACTCTCATTTAATCAAAAGAGAACACTCATTTACAAATGATTCATGAGAGTAGCTATTCTCACACCTTCCCCAGTATTGGGCTGGCTGGTTATTTGGTGTGTTTTTTGAAATCTTTGCCAGTGTAATAGGAAAATACTGTTTAAAGCATTTTTTTTTTTCATTATACTTCCACTGTAAAATTAAGTTGGACTCTCTCAACTTAAAAAAAAGAGCATGTTTTCCATGCTTCTAATGTGAGTCTTGGTGTGACTTCGTAGGATAAGCCGCTGGACTATTAACGGCAAGGTCAGTGTTTCAAACCCACCAGCCGCTCCTCGGAAACCCTACAGGGTCACTATGAGCTGGAACTAACTTGATGGACTTTAACAACGAAGATTATGTGGTGTTCATTTCCTGCAACAGCAGTCTTCCTCCCCGATGAACCCCTGTTTTCAGGGCTATACTTTTGCCTCAGTTTCCTGATTTGCTCACCTTTCTTGTCTGGAGCTCTAACTTTCATTTCAGAACATTTCCGTTCTGATCTTGAACTTGCTGGTGTTTTCCCTTTTGAATAATAACAATGGACTTCTGATCCTAAGACATCAGGACAATGGTTACCACTGGGAGACACATCAGATGGGGATGGGGAGAGGGGTTAATGGAGTGCTGGTAAATGCTTTCTTTCTTAATCTGTTGGTAATTGAATAGGAGTTGACTTCATAGCTTTAGATATTTTATATGCATGTTTTTGCAATTAAAAAGTCTCACTGGAAAAAAAAAAAAAATAATGTGGTGTTGTAACATAAGCCATGGAATGCTAACAAGGTTGGTGTTTCAAACCCACCAGTCACTTCTTAGAAACCTTAACAGAGCCACGCTAAATCGGGACTGAGTCAATGCTTACTAGCAAAGCAACCCATAGTACAGTTGCTTCTGCTGAGTTTTGCTCCATTTATTATAGCTTATTCTGTAAAAAAGAAAATAAATGATGACATTTAGAGATTATTTATGATATGACTGTATATATGCTGGTGTAGCATTGTGGGTTAATGCGCTACACTGCAAAGTCAGTTTGAACCACAAGGTCGGTGGTTCAGGCTCACCAGCCCCTCCTTGGAAACTCTGCTGGGTGGCTGTGGGTTGGAACCACCTTGATGGCACTTAACAACAACAATAATATATGTATACATGTGTATGATTGTGTACACATACACACATGTACGTTGCCTTCATAGATAGTCTCTAAACTTTTGATACATATATTTTTTTAACAGAATAAACTAGAATAAATGGACCAGAACTTGGCCAAAAAAAATGTATTACCAGTTGCTCTGCACGTATTGTTAAGTAGTTGCTAAGTGCCGTGGAGTCAGTTCCAACTCATAGCGATTCTGTATATAGGGTTTCCAAGAAGCAGCTGGTGAATTTGAACCGCCCATCTTGCGTTTCAAATTGATCTTGTGGTCCAGTGCTGTATCCCACAGTGCCAGACTAGGACCCCCTGCAAGTATTAGTGACTTGAAAGACAATGTCTTTCAAACGAGAGGATCCAACTTCATTTTATAGTGGACACATATATTGTCCACTGTAAAATATACATATGAGGGAGTTTCAGAACAGGGAATAATTACATAATCTTTTTTTTAATGTTTTGTTGTGAATTATGTGATAGTTTACACGGGAGAACATTAGCTTTACATTCATCCTAT
>NW_006408544.1:18151868-18154303 GCF_000296735.1 Chrysochloris asiatica
GTATTCCGTGTTGTTGTTGACCGAGCTCCTCACTACACGTCTACCTGATCCATCATCCAATGAGGGAGTGTAGTGGTTAAAAATCTGGCTGCAAACCCCACAGTCAGCAGCTCAAATCCACCAGGCCCTCCGCGCAATAGAGACCAGCCCCTCCGCTCCTTGCAATTAAACAGCCCTGGAGTCTGGTGCATTAACCCACAGCACCACACCAGGACTCCGGATCTTGCCGCTCCAAGATCTCGCTGCCACTCCAAAAACCTCTTATAGACATGGCCAATATAGTTGTGAGATACTGGCTTTACCATGCCTTCTTTTCTTTTCTATCATTATACTTTAGACAGTTTTTTTTTTTTAATGAATAATTTTTTAAACTTCTTAGTGTATAAATAATATGCACTCATTGTTCTGTAGGATAAGCACTGGATTGCTGACCACAAGATCGGCAGTTCAAGCCCACCAGCCACTCTGCAGGAAAAAGATGAAATTTTTTTGCTTCCCTAGGTTTTTGCAAAACCAAAGATTTATTCACTGCAGATACCTTTTTCCAAGAACATAAACGGCAACTATACACATGGACCTCACCAGATGAAATTCACAGGAACCAAGTTGCCTACATTTGTGGGAAGAGACAATAAAGAAGCTCAATATTATCAGCCAAAACAAGGCTGGAGGCTGACTGTGGAACAAACCATGCGAGTTCAGGTTGATGCTGAAGAAAATGAAAACAAATCCTCAAAAGCCAAAATTCCATCTTGAGTATATTCTACCTCAATTTATAGACTGTCTCAAGAACAGATTTGATGCATTGAATACTTGTTCATCTATGCCAACAAATTTGGAAGGCACCTACCTGGCTAACTAACTGGAAGGGATCCATATTTGTGCCTACTCCAAAAAAAGTGACCCAAAACAATATGGAAATACTCTTAACAGTATCACTAATATCACATGCCAATAAAATTTTGCTGAAGATAATTAAAAACTGTCTATAGCAGTACATTAACAGGGAACTGGCAGGAATTCAAACCAGATTCCAAAGTGAATATGGAACTAAGAATATCATTGCTGACATCAGATGGGTCTTGGCTGAAAGCAGGGAATATCAGAAAGATGTTTACTTGTGTTTTATTGACTATACAAATGCATTTGACTATATGGATCGTAACAGACTATGAATGACATTGTAAAGAATTAGAATTCCAGAACACTTCATTGTCTTATGAAGAATCTTACATAGGCTAAGAAGTAGTCATTCAAAAAGGACAAGGAGATACTGAATGGTTTAAAAATCAGGAAAGGTGTGTGTCAAGCTTGTGTTCTTTCACCATACTTGTTCAATCTGTATGCTGAGCAACTAATCCGAGAAGATGGAGTATATGAAGAAGAATGTGGCATCAGAATTGGAGGAAGACTCATTAACAACAACCTGTGATGTGCAGGCGATACAATCTTCCTTGCTGAAAGCGAAGAGTACTTAAAATACTTATTGAAGAAAACCTAAGACTACAGCCTTCAGTGTCGATTGGACCTTAATGTAAAGAAAACCAAAATCCTCACAACTGGACCAATAAATAGCTTGATGATAAACGGAGAAAAGATTCAAATTATCAAAGATTTAATTTTGCTTGGATCCACAATCAACTCTCATGGAATCTGCAGTCAGAAAGTCAAATGATATACCACCATTAGCCAAATCTGCTGCATAAGACCTCTTTTTAAAGAATTAAAGAGCAAAGTTGTCATGGTGAGGATTAAAGTGTACCTGACCCAAGCCGTGGTATTTTCTTTCATCTCATATGCATATGGCAGTTGGACAGTGAGTAAAGAAGACCGTAGAACCGTTGTTGCATTTGAATTATGGTGTTAACAAAGAATATTGAAAATACCATAGACTGCTAGATGAACAAACAAATCTGTGTTGGAAGAAGTACAGCCAGAATGCATCTTAGATATGAAGACATACTTGTCTTTCATACCTTGGACATACTGTCAAGAGAGACTGGCCTCTGGAGAAGGGCATCATGCTTTGTAAAGTGGAGGGTTAGCAAAAAAGTGGAAGACTCCCAATGACATGGATTGACACTGTGCCAACAACAGTAGGTTCCAGTGTAACCAGAGTTGTAAGAAGAGTGCAGGACTGGTCAGTGTTTCATTCTGTTGTGCATAGGGTCTCCAAGTCAGAACCAACTTGATGGTACTAAAAAACAGCTCCATTTGTGTACATTTCTGGATCATCTGGATTATCCTGGGAAATGGGATGGCGTATCTAGTCAGCAAATTAGTGAGAGTTATTTGTATGGTCCTTTCATTTCCCCTCATATATTTCACTTCACTGTCTCACTGCTTCCGGAATCTGCCTGTCGATGTTAGGGTAGCGATTAGCATTTGTGTCCATGTTTTCAATCAACTGAAGTTCTTGATTTAAGGAGCTCTAG
>NW_006408544.1:18154403-18164685 GCF_000296735.1 Chrysochloris asiatica
TACAGCCTTATAAATTCTGTAAAGCAGCTCTACTCAGACCTGTAAGGTTGCTATGAATTAGAATTGACTCACTGGCAGTGAATTTGGTGTTGGTTTTGCTACTATTGAGATTAACAAAGCAGTGCTGTTTTTTATTTTGAAGTTTTCTTTTAGCTTTGCAAATGTATGCGTCTTGCTCTCATGCAAATTCTTTTCCTCCATAACCTCATCCCCATGGACCTTATCCTCTTGTTTCCTTTCTCCTTCCCACGATTGTCAATTTCCTAAATGTTTGCAGGACTAGAAAGTGGAAATCTTGGTTCTTTTGTCAATTCATGCATTCTCTGCATTAGCAAAGAAAATCTGGGCAAGAGATTTTCTTTCCACTTTTGTCCAGTAATATACCCCATTGCCCTTTTTTGAATTCTGTCTAAATTTTTTTTCTATTAAGTTTAAGACAGGACCTACTCCTTGACCTTTTTCCTACTCTGAAAGAAGTACTTTTCTTCATGCAAGGAGACACTTAGAACTTTCTGAGGACTAATGATCTCCAATTTCGCAACAGACCTGCATTTTCTTTCCCCTTTAACTCTCTCTCCTCCTTGTTCATTTCCTTAACCCTCTCTCTGGCTCTCTTCCACTTCAGTTAAAAATGTTTTATTGACCAAGGGTTGTGATTTCATAAGAGGGTCATTTACTTCTCAAAAAAGAAGTGCAGATGTATATATTACCTGTCTTCAGGAGGTAGGAAGACAAGTTGTAAGTTTGCAGGAATTTCTCTCCAAGTGTGCAGATAGAATCTCTAAATGTTTGCTGGTGTTTTCCTGCTCTAACTTGTTGGTGTTTGCTCATCACTCTATTTGAGGAGGCATTGTGCAAGCGATGGTGAGATACATACACCTGAGAGTAGTCATTCATGGGCTGCTGGCCCCAGAAGAAGCCTGGCTCTTGGGTGATCCAGCACACTAACATTATTAACCCACTCTCCTAGGTTGTTTCCACCGAACCTTGATAGATAAAAGGTTTCATGGACTGAAAGGACTTTCAGTTTTCTTTTAATTCATTTTATGGTGGCAGACAGTGCTCTGCTATCATAGACTCGTTTGGAAGTAGTGATGTTATATGGAAAATAGTACCGTAACATTTAGTGAGTGCATGTGCAAAGGGCCAGTAGAGTGTTTGGTAGAGACAGAGCAGCCTTCCCAGATGATTCACCATGGGAGCTGAGACTTGCATAATAAGGGCTGGAGTATAGGATCAGGTGTGTGAGCAAGGGCATGAAGAGCGAAGAGAACCTGGCACATTTGGTCATGGAATTCAAAAAGGTCATTGTTGTCAGAACAAAAAGTCTGAGGAAGATGAGAAGTGGCTGGAGATGTTGTTGTTGTTATTGTTGTAAGCGTCATTGAGTTGGTTCCAATTTATAGCAACTCAGTATAGGGTTTCAGAGTAACGGCTGAGGATGGACAAATACCCTTTGGATCATCGAGGACCTTGAGTGACATATAAAGACAGACTTCATCCTCTCAGTGATGGGGCACTATTTAAGAATTTGACCCTAAAGGTGCTGGGTGAATTATGGTCATATGAGATGGCCCATGTTGGGTGGATTACTTGGCAGAAGTACAGACACTAGTTGGAATGCTTCTTAGCTTTTATATCCCTCGGTTGCTGCTTCTGCCAAATAGCCTAGTATTACTTGCTGTCCAAATGTTTATAGACTTTTTTGAGGATTAAAGAAATAATGTATGTAAAAGTACTTGAAAACTTTGTTGTTGGTGGTGTTAAGTCTGAATGAAAACAACTCATGCACAACAGAAGGAAGCACTGCTCTGTCCTGCGCGATCCTTGAATTTGTTATGTTTGAGCCCAGTACTAAAACCACCGTGCCAATCCAGCTCATTGAGTATCTTCCTCTTTTTCAATGACCTTCCCACTTTACCAAGCATGATGTCCCCAAGGGTTGGTCCCTCGTGATAACATGTTCAGAGTATGTGAGACAAAGTCTTAACCATCCTCACTTCGAAAGAACATCCTGTCTGTACATCTTCCATCACAGATTTGTTTGTTCTGGTACTTCACGGTAGATTTAGTATTCTTCACTAATACTATAATTCCAAGGCACCGATTCTTCTTCAGTCATGCATATGAAGTGAGGTGATTGAAAATATCATGGTGTGGGTCAAGTGCTCCTTACTCCTCAAAGTGACATCTTTGCTTTTTATTACTTTAAAGAAATCTTTTGCAGCATATTTGTCCAATGTAATGCATCATTTGATTTCTTCACTGCTGTTTCCATGGGCTTGGATTGTAGACCCACGTTAAATGAAATCCTTGGCAACTTCATTCTTTTCTCGGTTATCATGATGTTGTATATTAGTCCAATTGTGAGGATCTTTGCTTTCTTTATGTTAATATGTAATCCATACTGATCATCATAAGTAAATGTTTCAAGCTCGCTTCACTTTTAACAGATAAGGTTGTATCATCTACATGTTCACAAGTGATTAGAGTCTTCTTTCACTTGTGATGCAACACTCTTCTCCAGATAGTCCAGCTTCTCAGACTATGTGCTCAGCATGCAGACTGAATAAAGTCTGATTTTACATCATGCAGTATTCCCTTATTCTGTCCAAATGACTACCTCTTGGTCTACATGCAGGTTCTCCATGAGCACAATTAGTGTTCTGGAATTCTCATTCTTTGCAATATTATCCATAATTTGTTGTGATCTGTACAGTTGAATGCCTTTCTGCTGTCAGTCAAATATAGGTAAACATCTTTGGGTATTCTCTGCTTTCAGCCAAGATCCATCTGACATCAGCAGTGTTATCCCTCGTTCCCTGTTTGCTCCTGAATCCAGTTTGAATTTCTAGAAATTTCCTATTGATACGCTGCTGCACATGTTTTTGAATTATCTTCAACAGCATTTTACATGCGTGTGATAGTAATGATATGTTCAACAATTTCTGCATTCTGTTGAATCACCTTTCTTTAGAATGGACACAAGTATGGATCTCTTGCAAAATTTCTTGGCATAGAAGAGTGAATACCTCCAGCGTTGCATCCATTTGTTGAAACATTTTAATATTTCATCAATTCATGGAGTCTTATACCTCCAACGTTGCATCCATTTGTTGAAACATTTGTTAGTATTTCATCAGTTCATGGAGACTTATTTTCACTAATGTCTTCAGTGTAGCTTGAATTTTTTCTTTCAGTACTATTGGTATCATATGCTACCTCTTGAGGTGGTTGACCATCAACTAGTTGTTTAAACATGCAGTCAAGTGACTAAAATCTAAATGTTGGAAACAAAGAATGATTGATAGTTAGTAAATATGACCTTTGTAATAGAACTGATGCTGGAGATCACCTGATAGAATTTAGCAAGACCAGTGGCTTATTCATTGCAATAATGCTAGTGAAGTAGTCAAACTATTCTCTGTACTTCTAACAAGTAATCCATATAGCATAACACATTTAATCTTTTTTCCAGAACATAAATGGTGGCTACATGCATGGGCCTCACCAGATAGATTGCATAGGAATTAAATCAACTACATTTGTGGACAAGACGATAGAGAAACTCAATATCATCAATCAGAGCAAGGCTTAGGAGCCAGCTGTGGAACAGTTCATCAGCTACTCATATGCCTGCTACAGTAAAGATTTACAGCCTCAAAAATCCCATACAGGATTGCTATGAGTAGGAACTGACTTGATGACAGTAGATATGGGTTTTTAGCAGATTATAAAGCAGTATGTGCAGTTGTTGTTAAGTGCCGTCAAGTCGGTTCTGACCCATAGTGACCCTGTATAAGGTTTCCAAGGAGCGACTGGTGAGCTTGAACCACCGACCTTGCAGTTCAAACCAACTTTGCAGTACATCACATTAACCCACAGCACCACAACAGGACTCCAAAGCAGACATCTTTCTCCCTTAGAACAGTTGGTGGGTTTGAACCATCAACCTTTTGGTTACTAGTTGAGCGCTTAACCACTGTTCCACAGGGCTGCTTCCTATATGTGTATTATGACCCTAATAAAAAATGTATGAAAAAGAAAAAAGAGGGAATTTATTAAAAATATATGTGTGTGTGTGTGTGTGTGTGTGTGTGTATGTTTCTCGTTGAATGATGAAATTATGAATGTTTTATTTGTGTCTGTTTTTATTATAAAAATATGATGAACTTATTTCCATTGTCCCACAGTAAAAATGCATTTCTAGGAAGAATCATGTGAATTGTCATTGTGTTGATGTTAAAGAGGTATATGAGGTGGTCATCATCTTTTGATTGTTCACGCTGTTAGGCTGGCTTCTCTGCCTGTCAATACGCCTGCAGGCCCATATTTTCCTCTAACCTTGTGCTGATCATATGTTGTCATCATTGACTCCTGTCTCTCTATCCTTGGTGTCTGATTTAATAAATGTTCAAGGAAGGAAAGATGGAAGCAGAATGAGAATGAATGGGAGAGGAAGGGAGGGAGAAAGTAAATAGCCTATGGACATACAGGTTGTAGGTTATTGTTTTTTTCTGTTTTTAGGTTCACTTTATTCCTCAAGATATCCAAAAGAAACTAGTAGGTGACAGATCGCTTGTATAATTCTTTATTTGAATTCAGAAAGCAGAGCAAAATAAGCCCTGAAATGGGTAGAGGAAAAAAAATTACATTGAAGTTGTTCTTCTTTAGAGAAGAAACACATTTTGCTGTGGGAAAATTAGACTCAGAACCATTTATCTTTAAGTTTTGATTGTGGGGAATAAAAAGTATACATAAAGGAATTTACTTATATAAAAAAAAAAAAAAAAGGTGTGAGGTTCCTAGATTTACAGAGGTCAGAGTGACGCTTTCAAAAACTGCTGTGACAAATGAAGGCTATTCATCAGAAAAGGCTGCCATGCTGGCGCTGCTCTCCCTTACCTTCTACCAGCAGATGTGGGGACTATCTGCTGGTCCAGCTGTTCACATCATACTCTTGTTTAAACATTTCATTTGTTTGGCGTGGGAAAGTCAGAGAAATAAGTGTAATGTAACTCCCAGGTTTTTTTTGTTGTTTTTTTTTTCTTTTACCAGGAAGGGGAGCAGTTTGTGAAGAAAATCGGTGGCATTTTTGCCTTCAAGGTGAAGGATGGCCCTGGGGGTAAAGAGGCCACCTGGGTGGTAGACGTGAAGAATGGCAAAGGATCAGTACATCCTAACTCAGGTCAGTGCAACAGCCGCCTTATTTATATTAGAGCCCCTGACAAGTTCACCAAGGCCGACAGCCAGGACAAAGGGGTTTGCTGTGCTGTTCCTGAGTCCCCAGTAGTGCAGCCGTTAAAATGCTCAGCTGTCAACTTACAGGTTGATGGTTCCAGCCTATCTGGAAGCACCTAGCAATCTGTTTCTCAGAAATGGGTCAGTGAAAACCCTACGGAGCCCAATTCTACTCTGATACATGCAGGGCTGCTATGAGGCAGAATTAACTCAATGGTAACTACTATTGGTGTTCCCCAAAAGGGCTAGCTTTAAACTATAGTGATTCCTTAGGAACAGAAAAGAAGTCTGCTTTATTGATTTTTCCACATATCATTTATTGTCATCTGGTATATCCTGTGATACTTATATGCCTAGTGTTCACCTCCCCCACTTGAACTGGAAGCTCCATGAAGGCAGGCATTTTTGCCTGTCAAGTTCACTGTTGTACTCCCAGTACCAAGAATAGAACCTGATTCATGGGAAGCTGCCAATAAAATAAATAAAAATGAACCTCAAACCTATCTTGAATAAATGGTGCTTAGTAAGCACTTTGGGAGCACGGTGGCTCCATAGGATAAGCTCTGGACTGTGAACCACAAGGTTCGCAGTTCAAGCCCACAGGGTGCTCTGTGAAAGTAAGATGAGGCTTTCTGCTCCCACAAAAGATTTAAAGCCTCAGAAACCCTCTACAGGGTCACTATGAGACAAAACATCCTCCATGGCACTTACTAAGTGGTAGCTAGATTGCACTTTTAACGTTTCTTTAATGGACTGAGTGTAGTGTAGAAACATGATGGGTTGGGACTAGCTTTTTGGAGGACTTGAAATACTGTGCTGTGAACTTTGAATGTTATTTGATATATAGTAGGATAAGGAAAAATGTTTTGCTTTAGGGTTTCAGTTCCTATGTGCACTGATTTATTCCAAATAAAACCTATTTAAATATGTCTCTGCCATCAGTAGATGGCTGTACACAAGTCCTTTCACTCATACACTTGTGTAGTCTTGGTACGCTGCCTTAAAAAGAGTAACAATTTTGAGGTTAGGGCTGTTACCAAGTTTTTAACAAAACCCAAGTGAACATCGTATTAACTCACTAAGTTTTCAGCAAGTTTACAGTTTTTCAATGAATCCAACATTTTAAGAAAGGTTGGGAAGATCTCAAAGATGAGCAAGGCAGGGAGGTTAGCCCAGAAGGTTATGGAAACTGGTTTGGAGGATTCCAACAGGGTAATCTTGATAGATTTTCTCCAAGGACACAGGAAGAATACGAGTGCTTGGTACGAAAAAGTTTTAAGAAAATTTTAAACTACATTGGTTTAAAAAAAAAGGCCAGGAAAGCTATGCTGAGGAATTTTTCCCCATCACCACAATGCACCTGCCCATACTTCAAGGGTAGCAAAGACTGCCCTATGAGCATTTCTTTGCCTGTCCACCGTACAGCCCTGATCTTGCCCCTTCAGACTACTCTTTGTTCTTCCAACTCAATGAACATTTAACAGGAACGTGATGAAGTCCATAAAGAATGCCAAAATTGCCATTTTGACATAATGTAAATAGAAGAGCACAGAATTTTTTTTGGGGGGATGCATTAGAGAGATGGAAATACCACCTTCAGAATTCTCTAGACCTAGATGGAGAATGAAGCCCTGGTGTGGTACTATGGGGTCATTCACTAGACCCCAGGGTTGGTTAGAACCACAAGGTGGACGGTTCAAGCTCACCAGCCACTCCTTAGAAAACCCTGTACAGGGTCGCTATGAGCCAGAACTGACTCAACAACACTTAACAACAACAACATGGAGACTATATTGAGGAACAATAGCTTCACATGTTAGTATTTTTGTTTCTGTGATTTTGTAGCAAGGTTTTGACTTACCCTCATATAACTGATCCAGCAAAGCTCTTTAAATTGAAAAATAAAGTCAGAGCTATGTTTTAGGAGAAGATGTTGGTACCTTAAGCCTGATCAACTGGAAAGGGAGCAGTTAGAAGCAGGAAGAGCAATTAGGAGGGTGGATGTTGCAAACAGTCTTGTAAGTATGCACCTGTGCCCGAGTGTTGGCAGTGAACAAATAAAGCTAAGGATAGATGCCAGGGGTACAGAGGTGTCACTAATGGCACCTGGGAGTTGTGTAGGAGAAGGAGATCCATCAGAGATGGTAGAGTTTCATTATTAATCCATTATTGAATGATCTCTTAGAGAAGAGAGTGGCATCAGGAACAAGGTGAGAGAAGGATTAGTCATAGAAAGGCGGAGGGAGGACCTCTCCCTCTGAGATGGTAGATAACTATCAGGCATTTGGAGGT
This sequence comes from Chrysochloris asiatica, assembly GCF_000296735.1. Lineage (NCBI taxonomy): Eukaryota > Metazoa > Chordata > Mammalia > Afrosoricida > Chrysochloridae > Chrysochloris > Chrysochloris asiatica. The sequence continues at coordinate 18,161,937 of NW_006408544.1, forward strand.
AGAGAGGAGGTTGGCAGAACTCCTGGAATGGAGTTTAGAGCTTGAGACGATAAAAATTTGAGCATTGCTGTTATACGCTGTTGAGTAAGGAACCCACTAGCGATTAATGAAGAAAAAGCTGAGCATTTGGTGAGGTCAGTACGGCTTTGTTGTGGAAGGTTCCTGAATTATATGGAGTCTTTTTTTTTCTTCCCCCAAAATGAATGGACAGAAAATGACTAGATGGTAGTATTCTGTGAGCATTCTCTGATACAGGAAGGAAATCAGAATGCTTCAGCTAGATTCTAGCTTTTAGAAGTCAGAAGAACTTTTTTTTACAGTAGTGTGACTGAAGGTTAATAATGCATAGTGACATCAGGTTTATATTCTGACATATGCCTAGGTAGGTGTTAAAGTTATTTTAAAAACTTCTGTTTTTTGTTTATTGTCATAAAAGATAATATTCTCAAAAAAAAGAAAAAAAAAAAAAATTCTCTGAAGAGCTCTTGAATAGTTTCAGAAAGGACTTGTCTCCTCCGGGTAGCCAGCAGTATGCTCTCTTCACATTAGTGCCCTGTTCCAGACTCAAAGGATCTTGCCCTAGGGCAGGACAATTTGTACTGAAACTGACACCTGTTGGCAGCCAGGAGTGGTGTTGAAATACGGACTTATCCAGTAAAAGCCACCACTGGAAAATGCCAGCTCTTTTTACATCAACCAACAAATGACCGTTTGTTAGAGATTAGCTACATGAAAGCTGTCATAACCTGTCCTGGTTTGAACTGGCATCTTAATGAGAATTGTTCTTTTATAGTTTCAAGAGGTTTACTTAATGTTAACCAGCTAAGATTTATGTGAATGTATTATGTTTGTTTATTTTTGAGTGAGCTTGGTTATTATACACTTGGTGGTTATATTCAGGACTTTTAGACTGTACCTTTTCCTAATCTTTTCTTGTTTCCTGAATACCTTTTAGTACCTTCTCCATGAATCCTGCTCTACCTCTTCCCCTTTAAAAATGACTCACATAGCATATCTCCAGGAAGCAGCTTTGATAAATCTCACAGGACACTCATTAGCCCCTTTTTACACTTACTCAACCTTGTCCCTTTGTGGGGAACATGTTACAGAAAGTCTCAGGCTTCCCCCTCCCCACACCTAAACCTGGGTTCAGATTTTAACTCTTGTCCTTGCCAGGTGTACGCCTTTCCTGAGTCCATTTGTCACATCTAGAACATGGAGGAAATCATTTTTATTGTTGCTATGGGGATTAAATGAGATAGCAGTTATAAAGCAGTAAGTCACTGCTTTCTCCACAACCCATGTATTAAATGTCTTTTGTTCTATATCTATCACACAAATAAGGGGCCCTGGTGGTGCAGTGGTTAAATGCTTGGCTGCTAGCCGGAAGGTCACCAATTCCAACCCACCAGCCACTTCACAGGAGAAAGATGAGGCAGGTTGCTTCTGTAAAAATACAGCTTTGGAAGACCTACGGGGCAGATCTACTCTGTTCTGTAGGGTCACTATGATTTGGAATTGACTTGATGGCAGTGAGTTTACCACACAACTTTTGCCAAGTTCCCTGTAATCATTAATTTTGCTCGGATGCATTAGACTTGTCCAAAAGGACTTGGGGGACTGGCAGAGCAGCTGGGATCCATGCTGATGCATTGACAAGACCACATTAAAGCAGAGCTGTTGAGTGTATACCTTTCCTGGACCCAGAGGAGGCAGTAGAACATCGAAGGAGGGAGTGTGGCTTTGGCAGCAGGAATCTGCATTCTGACTTAGCTTAGCCACTTGCTAGCTCTGTGATCTTGGCCAAGTTATCGATCTGACTTCTTTGACACCCTCGTCCAAGAAACAAAAACAGAAAAACCCCCAAATCTGTTGCCGTTGAGTCAATTCTAATTCATTAGGTACTTTCTAGGACAGAGTAGAACTTCCCCATAGGGTTTCCTAGGCTGTAATATTTACAGAAACAGACTGCAATATCTTTCTCCTGCTGACCCTCATAGGGTTTTGAAAAATCAAATGAGACTAAGTATGTGCTCAGCCTAGTGGGAGTTCATTAAATGCTGATACTCATCAACAGCAATTGAAGCAGCAGAATTATCGCTGAAGTCGCCTTTAATAACTACAGGTATATTCTTGGAATATTAGGATCAAGCCCAACTACAAAAATGTCAAGTTGCTAACTTTTACTTCCTGGTCTTTAATGTTATATAAATAATTAGATTGTCATTTTCAAGGTTTCAGCCTTTTTAACTAGTAATAAGAGAAAATTTGATTAGAGGTAGAGATAGGATGACCATTAGAAAGACTGTCCCCAAGTTACAAGGCTTATAATAAAAATACTCTTTTCTATCTTGTGTTAATTGTTTTATCATAAGGACATGGTATGCCTTCATAGTTTTCACCTCCCTCCACCATTAAAACATAGATTTTCTGACTAGTTCTTTTTAAATAACTTTTTGAACTCCATATCATCTATTCATTTATTCACTGAGTATTCATCAATTGCCTATGTATGCCAAGAATTCTCCAAGGCCTTGGGATTGTACCAGTGAACAGACTGAAAAGATCCCTGTCCCCATGAAGTTTTCATCCTAGTGTACAAAATTATAGACACAAAACACATAAACAAATAAGGTAGTTTCACATAATGGTAAGTGCAATGAAGAAAATAAAATAGTGGGGAGAGGCCAACTTTAACTTGAGCTAAAATTTACTTAATGAGAGAAGGCCTACCTGTAGAATACCTGTA
>NW_006408544.1:18169779-18183031 GCF_000296735.1 Chrysochloris asiatica
TTCAAAAAGGACAAGGAGATACTGAATGGTTTAAAAATCAGGAAAGGTGTGTGTCAAGCTTGTGTTCTTTCACCATACTTGTTCAATCTGTATGCTGAGCAACTAATCCGAGAAGATGGAGTATATGAAGAAGAATGTGGCATCAGAATTGGAGGAAGACTCATTAACAACAACCTGTGATGTGCAGGCGATACAATCTTCCTTGCTGAAAGCGAAGAGTACTTAAAATACTTATTGAAGAAAACCTAAGACTACAGCCTTCAGTGTCGATTGGACCTTAATGTAAAGAAAACCAAAATCCTCACAACTGGACCAATAAATAGCTTGATGATAAACGGAGAAAAGATTCAAATTATCAAAGATTTAATTTTGCTTGGATCCACAATCAACTCTCATGGAATCTGCAGTCAGAAAGTCAAATGATATACCACCATTAGCCAAATCTGCTGCATAAGACCTCTTTTTAAAGAATTAAAGAGCAAAGTTGTCATGGTGAGGATTAAAGTGTACCTGACCCAAGCCGTGGTATTTTCTTTCATCTCATATGCATATGGCAGTTGGACAGTGAGTAAAGAAGACCGTAGAACCGTTGTTGCATTTGAATTATGGTGTTAACAAAGAATATTGAAAATACCATAGACTGCTAGATGAACAAACAAATCTGTGTTGGAAGAAGTACAGCCAGAATGCATCTTAGATATGAAGACATACTTGTCTTTCATACCTTGGACATACTGTCAAGAGAGACTGGCCTCTGGAGAAGGGCATCATGCTTTGTAAAGTGGAGGGTTAGCAAAAAAGTGGAAGACTCCCAATGACATGGATTGACACTGTGCCAACAACAGTAGGTTCCAGTGTAACCAGAGTTGTAAGAAGAGTGCAGGACTGGTCAGTGTTTCATTCTGTTGTGCATAGGGTCTCCAAGTCAGAACCAACTTGATGGTACTAAAAAACAGCTCCATTTGTGTACATTTCTGGATCATCTGGATTATCCTGGGAAATGGGATGGCGTATCTAGTCAGCAAATTAGTGAGAGTTATTTGTATGGTCCTTTCATTTCCCCTCATATATTTCACTTCACTGTCTCACTACTTCCGGAATCTGCCTGTCGATGTTAGGGTAGCGATTAGCATTTGTGTCCATGTTTTCAATCAACTGAAGTTCTTGATTTAAGGAGCTCTAGTAGTGTAGTGGTTACGAATCGGGCTGCTAACCTCAAGGTCAGTAGTTTGAAACTACCAGCCATTCCACGGGAGAAAGATGAGGTTTTCTGCTCCTGTAAAGATTTACAACCTTGAAAACCCTATACGGGGTTGCTATGAGTCGGAACCAACTCTACATCACACTACCACCACCACGAAAGCTCTTGATTTAGTTTAGAAAACTAAATCTGTATGATGGTGAATCATAAAAAAAAAATCTGAGAATGATAATATCAGCAAATTATGCTCTACAACATCGTATATATCATGTATTATTAAAGATAAGACCTAAAGAAATACACATACACAGCCTAAAAGGGACGTTTATAAATGTGGTTCATTGTAAGTAGCAGATGATATGTTGCGCTCATTTCTGTGGGCATGTTAGGCCTTGGCGTCCATTATAGCCCGTTTTTTTATGTGGATGTTTAATTTGTGTTCCCTTGTGCAGAATATGAGAGTTTCTGTTTTGGTTTTGTTTTTTACATTTTTGAGAACACTTAGTCCTGGTGTCACACTGTAGGATAAGCACTGGATCACACAGTTGGTTTGAACCACAAGGTCAGTGGTTCAGACCACCAACCACTCCTCGGAAACCCTATACAAGGTCGTTACAAGTCGGCACTGACTCAATGGCACTTAACAGTAACAGCAACAACAACAGCTATCAGTTGTTGTTTTTGCATAATTGTGTAAATTTTGACAAATATATTTGTCATATATATATATAATCACCACCACAAATAAAGACAAGAGAGTTTTTGCATCACCTCAAAACTGTCTTCATGACTCGTGCTTCTTTGTAGTCAGTTCCCACGTTCAGTCCCTGGTAACTGCTAATCTGATTTCTGTCTCTTTGCCTTTTTCAAAATGTCACATAAATGGAATCATACATAATTGGCTTTCTCTGAACAAAATACTGAGTTTCATTCATGTTGTGCATGTCATCAGTAGTTTGTTCCTCTTTGTTTCTGAGTAGTTTATCCATTTACCAGCTGGTGCACATTTGGATTATTTCCAGTTTTTAGCAATTATGAATAAAGCCACTATGCATATCCATATACAGGTTTTGTGTGAACATACATGGATGAATACCTAAGAGTGGGCTTGCTAGTTTGCATGGTACATGCATGCTTATAAGAAACAGACAGTTTCCAAAGCGGAGGGACCATCATATGGTCCACGTCCATGCCAGCACTGAGTACTGTCAGTTGTCTGTACATTTTAGCCAATCGTTCTAATAGTTGCTTAGTGGTGCCTTGTCATGGTTGTCATTTCTAATTCTTGATGACTAATGAAAAGTTGAGTACTGTTTCAGATGCTTTTTTTTTTTTTTTTCAGTTTGGAGCTTCTCGTTAATGCCTTTGTTTTATGAGCTGAATTTTGTATTAGCTGTTCAATATCTTAGTCAGTTCCAACTCATAGCAACGCTGTATAGTTTCCAAGGAGCAACTGGTGGGTTTGCACTGCCGACTTTGCAATCAGCAGTCCAGTGCTTATCCTACAGTGCCACACCAGGACTCCTTTGTATTATGAGGAGTTCTTTATATATTCTGGATTCAGGATTTTTGTCAGGTATCTTCTCCCCCTTTGTCTGCCTCCTCTGTGTCAAAATTAAATTTATTGAATCCCACTACATGCATATGTCTATGTGCTATCTGTGGCTGGTTTTGCACTACAAGGACTGAGTTGAGTAGTTGCAACAGAGAACAGTGGCTGTCAAAGCCTAAAAGATTTATCACTTTGCCCTTTAGAGAAAAAGTTGGTTAACCTCTGATCTGGATAATTGTACTCATTTTCTATGACTGCTTAGCAAATTGTTATAATCTTAGTGCTATAGAACAACACACACACATTGTCTTACAGTTTCCATGGATCAGGAGCATAGTTTGCTTAGCGGGTTCTGTATATAGGGTCTTACAGGGCTGCAGTCAAGGTGTTGATGAGGGCTATATTCCCATTTGGAGGCTTGATTGGGGAAGGGCCCATTGCTAACCTCAAGGTTAGCAGTTCGAAACTACCAGCTATTCCGCGGGAGAAAGATGAGGCGTTCTGCTCCCGTAAAGATTTACAGCCTCGGAAACCCTGTGCAGGGGTCACTATGAGTCGGAACCGACTCCACGGCACTTAACAACAACAAACGTTGTTGGCAATATTTATTTCCTTGTAGCTGTCAGAATGGTAGGTTCTGTGTTTTGTTGGCTGTTGGCCAAAGGCTGCCCTGGCTTCCTGCCACATGCCCTCCTCCATAGGCAGTTCACAACACTGCAGGTAGCTGCTTTACTGCCAGCAGCAGAGGCAAGAGTGAGGCTGCTTACAAGATGGAGTCTCATTGACCATAACATAATCCTGGGGGAGTATTGATTGTCACCTTTGCTGCATTCTCTGGGTTAGAAGGTTAGAAGCAAATCTCAGGTCGTGCCCACACTGGAGGGAGAGAAAGAGAGGGAAGACACCAGGAGGCAGGGACCCTGGGGCCATCTTAAAGTCTGCCCACACAATAACTCTCATTAATATGTTGGTGTCTTAAGTTTACAGATGTATTTCTTGTATGAATATAATTGATTGTCTGTTTTTAAGCAAAATATAATGTGTTTCACAACTGGTTTATGTAACGATATAACCTGAACTTATTTGAAGGTCAGTAGCTATAGAGCCACATCATCTCTTATATACTGGCTACGTTGTATCCTTTTATATGAACAGGCCATAATTTATTTAATCAGTTCCCTTTTGTAAGATATGGAAGCTGCTTGTGGTTTATGCCACATCTCCCCAGGCTGCCATAGAGGGAGAGTACCTGAGTGTCCATTTCCCCACACTGCTCGAGGACTGGCTGTGATTCTGTTGCAGTCACTGGCTCATGATGAAAATGTGTATGTGACACTTAAGCACTCCTCTTTCTCTTCCCTTGCCCTGCGTCTCTCTCGTTCAGATAAGAAGGCTGACTGTACTATCACAATGGCTGACACGGACTTACTGGCCTTAATGACCGGCAAAATGAATCCTCAGTCGGTAAGTAGATGAAGCCTATGTCCTTCTAGTTGTTGTTGTTGTTGTTGTTGTTGTTGTTAATTGCTGTCGAGTATAGCAACCCTGTACAGGGTTTCCGAGGGTGTAAATCTTTAGCTTTCTTCCCCCTCATCTGCCACATGTCCTAAAGTACCAAGTGATCAAACGCACCCAAAATTCACTGCTTCCCAAAGTGTTCATTTAAAACATGACAAACATTTGTAGAACTGTTGTGGGTGCTGGAAATACTCCGCTGAGTAAGAAATAGTTCCCACGCTCAGGGTATCCACAGTTTGGTAGGAGACGGATCTACTAAAGAGCAAGTGCAGCCAAGGGTTCGGGGTACCATGCCAAGAAGGATGAAGACGGGACAGCCATGTCCGCTGGGGCAATCAAGGCAAGCCTCACAGAGGTAGCAGTGTGAACAAAGCATGACCTTGTACATTTCCTACTTTTGTCCATGGATTCCTGGTGTGACTTTCTAGGATAAGCACTAGACTGCAAACCACAAGGTCAGTGGTTCAAACTCACCAGCTGTCCTTCGGAAACCCTATATAGGGTCGCTGTGAGTCAGTACCAGCTCGGTGACACTCAACAACAACCTTTGTCTGTTGCTCTTCTTTTTTTGTTTCAACTGTTTTTCCCTGTCAAATTCCATCTTTCCAAACCAGCTCATAGGTTCTCTCCAAACAACTCCTTCCACATTGTCCAAGGAGCTGTAGCCAATCCGTCTTCCATGCCACTCAGTAGACTGTTAATTTAGCACTTGTCACATGAGGTTAGTCATAGGTACCTGTCTCTCCCCATTAAATTGGGAGCTTTTCAATGAAACAGGAGGGCTCAGCACAGTGCCTGACATGTCTAGGTTTTGGGTAAATAGTTGTTGGATTAAATTGTTGAAAAGTATTTATACTTGATTCAGATTTTCCTTGTCCCAAAATGTTCAGGGTCCTTTTTATACTCTTCAGTTGCAGTGTTGAAACCGACTTGATAAACTGAGTTTTCAGACAGCACAGGGTGACAAAAAGAACCAGCGGCTTCCTTCCATTGAAGCTTTTATTTTTTGTTGCCCTAGCCTTAACTAGTTTTAGTTCTTGGTCCTGCAGTTCTCTGGTAATTTACAGTTTGGATAAAATTACAAAATCTTAAGCCTACTCTTACTTTTTTTTCAAAGGCCTTTTCCAAGCAGCTAAGCATTTGCCAGTTGATGCCATGACAAGTAAGGGCCTTGCGTCTGTGACATGTTTCAGCTGAAAACATGAGCTCTGGTATCTCCACTGACAGAGCCTGTTCCAGAAACCTGGACAGAACGGAGGCCACCGGTGTAGGAGCTGGCGGTTGTCCTTCCCACCCACAGCCCACGCACAGCCTTGGCAGACAATCAGACTGCACACCAGCTGCCCCCACGCTCTCGCTCCTCTGTGTCCTGCCCATTTTGGGGGGCTAAGTGTCAGCTTATTTTTCTTGAGCACGGGTTAACACCCAAAGGAATTAAGAATGAAAAACTTCTGAGCTTTCTATTAATGTGCTAATGGCCTTCCCTTGTGCTCAGTTGAGGATTTCGCTGGAAACCATTAAGTGTGGTGGAAATTCTCATTTCAGTGTTTGGCTCCAGTGAAACAAAGCAGCTCATTCTCCAGCAGAAAACACACATGAAGGAAACACCGAGGGGCCAGATTAAAATGATCTTTATGTTGGGTTCTCTAAAGAGTGAAGATTCATTTTTTCTCTATTAATAATAAATAAAAAGTCATTTTCTCTTTTCACTGAAAAAAGGGGAAGATGGGGAGTTTCTCTTCGGTGCACTACTGGTCTGTATGTGTAAAGGACATACGTTCAGTATACTGTGTTCTGAGACACCTGACCTTTAAGTCTTTAGACAGTAGGCTGTGTGCCACATAGAAGGGAAATATTTAGTGTGTCCAGACTGGGGTGGGGGTGGGGGTGTGTGACTAGAATTAGTCACCCTTACCAGGAGGTGTAAAAAAAGCAGAGCTCTGTGCATTCTCTTGGAAGGTACAGAAGAAAGAGCTCCACATTTCTTATTGTGCTGGCTTAAACAGCTAAGGGGACCAGATACTTTTCTCATCTGACCCCTTCCTTAGTTTAAGGACTGAGTTAACACAGTGAGATCATAGTAGCAGGGAAATCATAGTGTGTTCCCATTTTTTTTTTTTTTTTTTTTAGATTTCTCTTAAATTGTCCCGGGATATCATTACATGGTGAATTTAACAAACATCATGTGATCTGATCCCAGGCAGTTGTTAAAGTGGAACAAATGATGGTTCTATGCTTCAGACTGGTTTACATCTTCTTGAGCCAAAAGAGGAACACAAGCCGGAAAGGAACACAGTCTCAGCAATCGCTCTGTCCTCAGTAGGGATAACTCCTTGATCATGTAAATTAAAAAAAAACAAAATCAGTAGCACTCAGTCCACATTGTACTGAGTCCCAAGAGTTTGTAAGTGCTGTGTTGCATGTGCTGCTTCTCCCAGCAGACTACTGAAATGTACATTGCATCTTCCCAACCCACATCTAATGTTTTATGCAAAATAAATCTGTATAAACACCACTCTGCCTAATATATATGGAAAATGCACCCCCTTTTAGGGTGGTAGGTATGATGGCAGACTCAATTTCTAAGGGAAAATACTAGAAGTAACCCTTTTGACTGCTCTGTGTTAAGCATGGCTTTTACAAATTCTTCCTTCTGTGGAATCTCATTTTAATTCTATTCCAGGAAACCACGTTTCATATTTTTAAGAAAGTTAAGTGACTTGGATAAATTAATGGTCTCAGGGAAAGGCAATCTTGAAATATCAGCAATCTCCAAATAAAAATCACCAACTAATGAATTTCCTCTCTTCTTTCTCATAGGCCTTCTTTCAAGGCAAATTGAAAATCACTGGCAACATGGGTCTGGCTATGAAGTTACAAAGCCTTCAGCTTCAACCCGGCAAAGCTAAACTGTGAAGAACTCTCTCTGGCTACTTCTGAAAATCAAAATGAGACATAGAAATATATCCAGCCATATATTTCAGTGTCAGAAATTAGACAGAAACTAAGCACTGGCAAATGGTGGGGATAGATTTGTTTTTAAATGAGTGTGACCAACCCTGTTTTTCCTAAGTGGGGCCTGGCGGTGTACTTCTGCTTTGCTGAACTGTATACAACTGTGCATTACAAAGCTAATACAGTAATTATGGTTTGAGCTAACATTGAGTTTCAGAAATAAACTTAGTAACAGTAAAATCCCAAAACTATGTAAACAGAAGCCTCCATTTTGCTTACAAAGTGTATTTAAAGATTATTCTGCTGAAGATTCAATTTAAAGAGTTTTTCTTGGTAGAAACTAGGAAAGAAACAGAACACTAGTAGCTGACCAGTAATTAGTGTTGTACACTTACTGACCGGACTCTATTTTCCACTAATAATTTTTCAAATTCTGTGCTAAGATGTTTTTTTAAATACTTGAAAAATTTGCATTTTATGCACTTGAAATGGTATTTTCCTCCCAAATCAAAATAAAAGAAATAAGAAAAAATATCTATAGCTGAACATAGACCTTTTTTTTAAATAAATAAAAATATTCTAGAAATAGATTTCTTTCTTAAAAAATCAGTGTATTTGAGTCATAAAACAAGTATTGTGGAAAATAGCTGCAGAAATGAAATTTGCTTTAAGATGCACAGTTTTCAAATTATAATCTATTAATTTAATTAAATATATAAAATTCTCAGTTGTTATAATTCTCCTTTTAGTATACATTTAGTTTAATTGCTTATCTTCATTTATCTTTCCCTGGTATTTCTAATGCTGATTTCTTATCATGATATATAGGGTAAAATAATGCTTTTGGAAGAATATTTAATAGAAAATTAAAATAGTTCTTCCTGATCGCCTTTGTATTTATTGTGTTATGTTCTTTTTGCTCTGAATTTTTTAAATGATGGAGCCTAAAAGGGAACACTGGGGGATTTGGAAGCTGTGGGTTATGTAAACATTCTCCACTGGTTACGCTGATACACATAATCACCTGTTCTTGATTAGGTAGGAAGTGGTAAGAGCACTTGAGCAGCAGCTAGGAGACTTGTTCTGTTAGACACATAACTGTCTGCTTAAGCCTGTTTGCTAAACTGTTAAAAGCGTGGATGGGTGGGGAGGAGGGGCCCTTCTCTCTAGCTTTGATCATTAGAACCAGGCAGCACTTGGGAGTTAACCAGGCCCACCTTTCTGTTGTTAATGCGTTACTTCACTCAGGTAACCAAAGGTGAAAAGCCATTTTGGTTTTGTTTGTTTATTTTATTTGGAGTCTGTGCCAATCATCTGAGCCTTTGATGAGCCCATTTAGCTTTACGTGTCCAGTGACCAGCAGAGCAGCATTTGATGATGGGACAAGAGGGTTAATTAAACCAGCATTAAATTGGTCGTAATTCCCACAAAATAAACTCGGAACACAGTCCCTGCTGCTTAATTTACAGTAGTTTTTATGCTGAAAAAGAAAAGATTTCAAGAGATTCAAATGAAATATTTGGTTTCTGATAGTTTTGATTTCCAACACTGTTCTGCCCTCACTTGTTCTGGATAATAGTAAGTACCTGAAATAAGGCGAGTTGACAAAGCAAAAGCAAAACTGTTGGAGTAGAAATATGTTCATATGTGGGTGTAATTAATGTCTACAATAGAAAGGCACTTAGTGATGATATATCGTCGCAACTTAGCTTCCAGGGAAGGAGATACACAGACCTGGGTTAAAAGTGCCGCCATCACTAGCTCTTCAATTTAATTAGGTTACGCCTCAGTTACCTCATCAATAAAATGAAATACTAATATTAACCTTCTAGGATTATGAGAAAGGATCTCTGGTAGCATAGTGGTTACGAATCGGGCTGTGAACCTTAAGGTCAGCAGTTCGAAACTACCAGGTGTTCACGGGAGAAAGATGAGGCTTTCTGCTCCCGTAAAGATTTACAGCCTCGGAAACCCTGTACAGGGTTGCTATGAGTCAGAAGTGACTCCACGGCACATCACCACCACCACCAGGATTATGAGAATCTAGAGAGAGAATATAAAGAACTAGAACAGTACTAGGGACATTGTTAGTCATTCAGTAAATGTTAATTCCCGTACTGTTCTACTGCTACTATAGTCAGCTGCTCATCTCTGTGATACGTGATATGTGTCTGGAATGTTAAGTCTCACTTCTGAATCATTTGTTCATTTATTAACTAGTTTTTTGAGTGTATACTACATACAAAGGAGCTCTGGTAGCATAGTGGTTATGAGTCGGGCTGCTAACCTCTAGGTCAGCAGTTCAAAATTACCAGCCGTTCCATAGGAGAAGGATGAGGCTTTCTTTTCCCATAAAGATTTATAGCCTCGGAAACCCTATGCAGAGTGGCTATGAGTCAGAACCAACTAACTCCACGACACATCACAACCACCACCACCATAGTGGTGAGCTGCTCCCCGTCATGGGTCTTAAGATCTAATGAGAAAGACATGAAAAATCACTGTGAAGAGCCACGTAGTAAATGGTCACAGTATTGTGACAATCGCAGTGAAGGGCTTCCTTTGGTTAGGGAGACATCCTCGAAGAAGTAATATTGAAGCTGAGAACTAAAGGTTGATAAAGGAGCAAAACATACAAAGGACATACTAAGGGACTTGGCTTGTTCAGAAATTGCAAGGGAGCCAATGAGAGCAGTTAAGGAGTTTTTAAAGGAGAGGGATGAACCAAGATAAGCCATTTACATTGGAATTTATTCATTATATTAAGGTCATTTGTATTTCATTCTTAACACTAGACAGTCACTGAAGAGAGAGCTTTAAACACATGTGTTTCTCACTCTTGCTCCATGTCCACTTGTTCTCAGTCAGAAGCCCACACTAGTGGAACAGCCATTTTTCTGGAACATTTATGCCATCTTGGGAGAAGGAAAAGAGAAAAAAGGTGTAGTTCACATTGGTTCTTAAAGCTTTGGTCCAGACGTGATAACACATTACTTTTGCTCACATTTCAATGCCAAAGTAAGTCAAGTGCCCTCACCTCACTTCAAAATCTTACCACGTACTGGAAGAAATATTGGTGAACAGACTAATGACTACCACAGAAAAGCTGTAAGCAGGGGAACAAAGTGACAAGGTACTGGGGACGGAGCTGGAGCGTAGCTACCAGATACAAGATAGATGATACCTAGACAAGAGTATTACTTGGTAAGTACCAGTGAGTGTTTTGACTCATAGCGACTCTGTATAGGGTTTCCAAAGAGTGGCTGGTGGGTTTAAATTGCCGACCTTGTGGTTAGCAGTCCAGTGCTGATCCTACAGCACCACACCAAGACTCCAGAGTGTCAGTAGTGAAGACATTATAGGAAACTAGGCAGTGGTAGAGTTGTCAGAACTTAGTACTTGAATCTATCAATTGTGGTATTGGCAAAAAATGTTGACTATACCCATGGACTGTCAAAGAACAAACAAATCTGTGTTGGAGGAATGCAGCCAAAATGCTCCTTTTAAGCGAGGATGGTAAGACTTCATCTCATACACTTTAGACTTGTTATCAGAAGGGTACAGTCCCTGGAGAAGGATCAGATCAGCAAAAAAGATGAAGACCACCATGGAGGTGGATTGATACAGTGTCTGCAACAACAGACTCAAATATAGCAGTGATTGTGCTGATGGTGCAAGCTTGGGCAGTGTTTCATTCTCTTGTGCGTGGGGTTACTATAAACAAGTACCAGCTGGATGGCACTTAGCAGTAACATCGTGGAAGTGATCTTGGAAAAGAAAAAAGGCATTAGATAAAAACTGAGGAAATTGAACAACAACAAAAGTATGGACTTCTGTTAATAATAATGTATTGATATTGGTTTATTAACTATGCAAATTGGAGTCGGACGACTCCAGTGATGACACCAGGTGGTGAATAGTGGGCTTATGACTGCAATGACTAAGGGGAGCAGGTTTCAGGGAGTGGTTGAAATAAGTTGTTTGGTTTTTTTAAAAAAATAATTACAATGAATATTTATTAATTTTAAGACCAGTTGTTAAGTACGGTTGGGTCAGTTCCAACTCAGCGATCCTGTCTAGGGTTTCTGAGCCATAGGTTGCTTTAAAATCGTACACATTAACTTAAGCTTGTATGTTATAATAATTCTTATTTGGGGTATAGGAATAAAGAATTATGGTTAAGACTATGGCTAGGTGGACATTAGGCCTAAGGACTTGACTTAGGGTTATAATTAGGACTAGGGTTAGTGTTAGGGATAGGGGATGGGCTAGGACTAGGAATAAAATTTGGTCTAGTTTTAGGAATACAGTTAGGTTGCTAGGTTTTGTTTATTTTTTTTGAGATCTTGATTTCGTCTTCATTTAGAAGTTCAGTAACTACATTATACCCTCTTTATGGTTTTGTTGTTGAAAACGTATCTGATTCTCTGTTTTCAATCTTGTAGGTTTATTTTTTCTTTGAATACTCGACATCTGGATTCAGTACTGAGTAGTATTGTCATATATTAGTATTAGTATAGATTAGTCTATACTAATAGTGTTAGTCTCAGATTGTTGTCTGCTATTGTTCTTTGTTCAAAGAACTTCCTTTAGTGTTGTTTTTTTAAGGTTGGTCTGGGTTTTGCAAATTCTTTTAAATTCAGTTTATTTAGAAATGCCCTAATTTCACTGTCATGTTTAATGGATAATTTTGCTGGGTGTATGATTCTTGGTGGAGTCCTGTTGTGATACTGTAGGATAAGTACTGGACCACAAGGTCAGTTTGAACAGCAAGATTGGCGGTTCAAACCAACAAGCTACTCCTCAGGAAGCCCTATGAGGGTCGCTGTGATTTAAAACTGATTCCGTGGCACTTAACAACAATGATTCTTGGTTGGCAATTTTTTTTTTTTTTTTCTTACAGAATTTTATATGTCATTGTCTTCTTGCCTATGTGGTTTCTGCTGAGAAATCAGTTTATTTTCATCTTATTTGTTCTTCTTTGTACGTAGCTTTTCGTTTTTTCCCAAGCTGCTCTCAGGATTCTTAACTTGTTTTTACATTTGAGAATTTTGTATTATAATATGTCTTGGTGATTTTCTTTTGGGTCTTTCCTGTTTGGAGTTCATTCAACTTCTTGAGTAGCTATCAATTTGTCTTTCATGATGTTAAGGAAATCTTCTTCCAACAACTCTTAGATGATA
This sequence comes from Chrysochloris asiatica, assembly GCF_000296735.1. NCBI lineage: Eukaryota > Metazoa > Chordata > Mammalia > Afrosoricida > Chrysochloridae > Chrysochloris > Chrysochloris asiatica. Next base: position 18,182,189 of record NW_006408544.1, read on the forward strand.
TTCTCTATGGTTTCTTTTTGTCTTTTCCTGTTCTGTAATTTAATTCCAATCACATTGTTCTTCTAGCGTATGAATATTTAGAGATTTGTCTTCAAGCACAATAATTGCATCTTCCATTGACTCAATTCTATATCTTTGCCCTGTCAATGTACTATATATTTCTTAAATCTTCGTATTAATTTTATGACTTTTTAATTGCTGTCTTTGTATTGTTTCCCATTTTTCTCCTAAGTTTGTTAATTCCGGTAGTGTTTTCCTGAATTTTTGTAAATTTTTTTCTGTGTTCTTATTTTCCTCGTTCCGTCTCTCAGTCCATTGACAGTATCTAAATATTATTATATTAAATTCCATATCAAGTACTTTTAATACCATTTCTGGTATTATCTCCTCTAACTCTATATTTTGGTCACTTGTGTGAGGTACTCTTGTTTCATCATGTTAGCTGAAATTGGTTTTTCCATGACATTGTGGTATCACTGTATTTATTTTAATTGATGATTATACATTGGTGGGTTCTCAGGCACTCACCACCTATCTCCTGGTTAATGGTATCGAGACTGCAAGTGTGAACACAGTTCTGTGTTCGCTCTCTGTAGAGTGTAGTTCAGGGCAGGTTCACATGCCTCCCGATAAAGGAGTGGTATGCCCAGCGCCTGACCCCAGCCAGAACAGAGGCTGCATAGGAGGAGGTGCCCTGGCCACTGGGTTGGTGAGGACATGAACTGGCCATGCCCCCATCTACCAGTAGGGCATGGGAGCAAGGGAGAGCTCTACCTCTCTTACTGCCAACCTCCAGCCTCTTCCTATGCCTGCAGGGCTCTATATAAGTTGTTAAATGGCATC
>NW_006408544.1:18184171-18187833 GCF_000296735.1 Chrysochloris asiatica
ATGATACTGAAGGAGGAAGTCCAAGGTGCATTGAAGGAATTGGCAAAGAACAAGGCACCAGGAATTGATGGAATAAAAATTGAAATCTTTTAGGAAAGTGAGGCGGCACAGGAGGCACACACTCATCTATGCCAAGAAATTTGGAAAACAACTATCTGGCCATCTGATTGGAAGAGATTTGTATTTATGCCCATTCCAAAGAAGTGACCCAATGGAATGCAGAAATCATCGGACCATCACTTCGATATTCCATGCGAGTAAAGTTTTACTAAAGGAACTATAGAAACAGCTGCAAGCATACATTGACAGAGAACTTCCAGAGGTTCAAGCGGGATTCAGAAGAGGCCATGGAATGAGGCATATCATTGCTGATGTCTGATGGATCTTGGCTGACAGCAGAGAATCCATATCAGTAGCCACTAGCAAAAGTTCAAGCTGGGCTCTTTCTAGCCAGAGCTGAGCAATGGGCCATCTCCAGGGACAACTGGAACAAGTGCCGCAAGACCAGGGGCAAGAGAAAGCCCTACCACAAGAAGCGGAAGTATGAGCTGGGACGCCCGGCGGCCAACACTAAGATCGGCCCCGCCGCATACACACAGTACGTGTTAGAGGAGGTAACAAGAAGTACCAGGCTCTGAGGCTGGATGTGGGGAACTTCTGGGGCTCTGAGTGTTTACCTGGAAAACAAGGATCATCGATCTTGTCTACAATGCATCCAATAATGAGCTGGTCCGCACCAAGACCCTAGTGAAAAACTGCATCGTACTCGTTGAGAGCACACAGGACCGGCAGTGGTACGAGTCCCTCTGGGCCACAAGAAGGGAACCAAACTGACTCCTGAAGAGGAATAGATATTAAACAAAAAGTGATCAAAGAAAATGCAGAAAAAATACGATGAAAGGCAAAAGAATGCAAAAATCAGCAGTCGTTTGGAGGAGCAGTTCCAGCAGGGTAATCTTCTTGCATGCACCGCTTCAAGACCAGGCCAGTGTGGCCGAGCAGACGGCTATGTTCTAGAGCGCAAGGAGCTGGCTTTCTATCTGAGGAAAATCAAGGCCCGGAAAGGCAAATAAAGCCTCCTCCCTCACATTCAGCACATGTATTAAACGTATTTAGTCTAAAAAAAAAAAAAAATTTTCAAGACGGCCACCCTGCCATGCCAGCTGACAGCCCACCTGTTTCTTTCTCTTTCACTGTTCCTCTTCAGCTTCCTCTTTCAGAGAGCGCTCAGTCCATCTCTGTCCTATTGTCTGAAGCTTGGGGGTTCCTGGATCACCATCTGTATCTGTTGTGCTTGATCTCTCATGGCCTTGTAGCCAGTGCATCTGCTACTCCACTATCCAGGCAGCTCCCAAAGGTTCATTAAAAAAAGGAAAGTCCAATGAACTCAGCTGGATTTAGAGTTTGATTTTCTGGTCTTGGAGCAGGGTGTGGCTATGGATCTCAGTTGAGACACCGATATTGTTATAGTGAAAAAACTGCAAGTGTCCAGAGCTGGACTTCTGCCGCGTGGGAGCCTTGGTCTCGCCATGCACACATGCTCCCTCCCTAGCAGCAATAAGTTCTACTTCTGAATTTGTCAAGTCTGAGATGCCTGAGCGATGTCCCAGTGTAGATAATGAGGAGGCAGTGGAATTAGAAGATGAAGTCACCATGGAGCTGCCCAGTTGGAAGTCATGAGCATATGTGCAGTATCAAAAGTTACAGGAATGGATGATATCTGTGAAGGGGGGGGGTGGTCAGGAGTAAACCTTGAGGAACTTCAGGTAGAGGAGGAAGAAGATCTGCAAGGGATGAGAAGAAGGAGCCAGAGAAGTGGAAGGAAAACTCAGAAGAGTGTTGCTGGAAAGTGGAAACGGTCAACTGTCAAATTCTGCCTAGGGGTCAAGTAGAAGGCATGATGCCTGAAAAATGTCTATGGATTAAATTTGGCAACATGGAAGTAACTGGTGGCCACTACAAAATTAGTTTCAGTGTAATTGTTGTGCAGTACTGTTGAATCAATTCCAACTCATAGCAACCCTGTATAGTGTTTCCAAAGAGCAACTCATGGGTTTGAACCACTGACTTTGTGGTTCAAAGTCCAGTGGTGATCCTACAACTCCACAGAGGAACAATAATGGTGGGGCTTGGAGGTAAGGGAGTTGGCCTAGGAAATCAGTGTGAAGGTGGGGCATGATGAGGAGTCACTCAGGTGGGGCCAGAAAAATCTCTGAATAAGACTGGGATGGATCCCATCTCTGCCACTTGGAGACTAAGTTACTAGTATCAGTTGGTGATGAGTGGAATCCAACTCATGGCGATTTCATATGTTTCAGAGTAAAACTGTGCTCCATAAGGTTAACAAGAAGCAGATCACCAAACCTTTCTGAGGGAATTCAAACCACCAACCTTTTGGTTTGTAGTCCAACACTTAACTGTTTGTGACACCCAGGGACTTCAGAAACTAAATTAGGACAAGCCATTGAAGCCTTGCCAATCTATTTCTTCTGCAAAAGGAGGATTCTGTTAATTTCTGTTTCTGATAGTCACTTTCATTAGACTATCTTGGGGGCAGAAATTTTTTCATCTCTGTGTCTACTGCTAGTTCAATGTCTGCTATAGTAAGCCTCATAACTCCTGAATAAATAAGGGTCATCAATGAAAAAAATTATGTTACTTAGCAAAAGATTACCATATGTAAATATAAGTTCCTTTTGTTTTGCGCCATGTGTGTCAACTTAAAGAAAAGAAATAGACTAAATCCTATAATTCACAGCTTTGTTTTCTGAAACTCTAGTTACAAAAAATAATATAGTTAGAGCAGCCTGGTGTAGTGGGGAAAACTTTGGGGCCTGTCAGATCTGGGTATAGATATTAAGGGCCTTGAGCTAATAGTCAGTAAGGGCTCTGAGCCTGTTTCCCGTTCCCTGAAAAGGGAATCATAATATTGAACTTGCAGTTTGTTGTGAGGATTAGCAATTTTAGTTATAAAATGTTGGCGCACATTTGTATAACGTACAGAAAGGCATTCAAAGGAATATCTGTGACAATTCTTTGTGTTCATGTTATTAGCTGACTTCAGAATTGAGGACATTTTGTCTTTTTATTGACTGTAGACATCCCTACATTTTCCTCAAGGACCAGTGAAAATTTAAAGTTTTCCTAATTACTCGCTTTTTACTCAAATATCATGTGTATTAGATGTGTTTTGCAAATGGAACGGTCCCCTCGTTCATTAGTTTACTATATGTGTTTTGCATGTTAATATGTGTGGGTGTGTTGTTAGATTCTAAATACACTGAGTGGATACAGAATTATTTCATTTGACTTCTGTAAGATTTGTGTTTCAATCAAAATTCCAGCTCTAGCTGCTACAGCATGGTTGCTTTGGAACACAAAGAAGATGCTTGACATTTTTGTCTAGAAGAAAGCATTTAGACAGGTTGTACCTGAGTCAATTCCTCTGTGGGAATGAATTCGGTTAGCGACCACACTGATATGAAATAGGGATTTTGAGTGTAATATTAAACAGCTAATGAGGATCCTGAAAGACGTATGGGCTATCAGGAACCCTACCCACGTCTGGCCAAATTTTAAGTTTTTCTCATTGTTGTTGTTAGGTGCCATCGAGTCGGTACCGACCCATAGTGACCCTATACACAGCAGAAGGAAACACTGCC
>NW_006408544.1:18189538-18195429 GCF_000296735.1 Chrysochloris asiatica
TTTTCTCATTAGAGAGTTACAAAATCCACTGGAAAGACCTAGCAGTATATCAATCTGGAGCCTGCTGCAAACAAACAGCTCTTTAGTTCCTGGTAAGAAAAGAGAATATTGGGCCAGATTTCTGGCCTGTAAGTGTGGAGTTTGATAACATGTGGTACAGAATTTTAGCCAAATTTGTGGAGGAAAAAAGTGTAGGATCCAAAATTGATTGCAAAAAATTGATGTCAAGTCCACTTTCTTTATCTGCTCTATTTATTCATAGTCATTTAAGTGCTTTATAAATATTCACATTGCTGTTTTCAGCTGTATGTAGTTAGTGCTAGACCTTTTTAGTTCCTGAACTTGTAGCCATAAACTTTTACGTAAAATGAGGGGAAATTCATTGTCGTCTGCTAGTTATCTAAAATGCCGGCAGAGAAATTGTAAATGCTGCACAGTTTTCTAACCAAGTACAGAACGGTGATAGTTTTCTTTTTCCTTGTTAAGTTTTTGTAGTATTCAGACTTCCCTTTCAGAATCTGGAAACTTCTGTGGTGTTCAGAACACTGTTCAAGATTAGACATTTCACTAGACCTGAAAGAAACAGAAAAGACAGGAAGATGCAGTAGTATAACGGAAAGTTTGGGTTAGGCAGGCTGCAAGAAGCCTTGAGTTTGGCAAAATGATACCCAAGGGCCGAGTGTGATATCAGTTCACAAATATGTGAGAGGTAAGACCAAAGAGGGAGAGGAATTCTTTGTTTAGTGGCTAGCAGTAATGAGAACTAATATAGAAAGGGAAATTCCAGACTGAAAACCAGTTGAACTTGCTATCTGAGACACACTGAGTTGGTCATGGGTGGATGAAGGTTCCCAACATAGAGATGGTTCCTAAACTCAGAGGACATTTTATTGAGGGAGAGAGTGACTGAAAGAGGCTCATTTGAAAGGGGGTGTTAAAGACTGAATTGTGTCTTCCCAAAATATCTGCGGGGGAGATAGTGTCTCATTGGCAGCCACACTTGTGAGGACTTCCCCTTTGGCCATTTATCAAAAATCTTTTTTATTTTTAAAGCCGCCCCAGAAACAAGGCTTAATGCTTGCGTTGCTTTTTAATTCCCTGACCTGTTCCATGATTTTCCACATACCTTTGAACAAAACAAAGAAATGAATATTAAAAAGCATTCATGTTATCGTTGAATGAGAGCAGCCAGAATCTAGCTTTGTTTAAGGCCGTTATTTATTTAGCTTAGATAAAATAGTAGTATATTCCAGTAACAGAATGACAGTTTCAGTGCAGGAGACAAAAACTCACTGGGCTTATAGCCTGGGGACCTGTGTTTGAATTCCGGCTCAAGCACTCATTGGCTGGGTCACCTGGGCAAGTGATTGGACCTCTCTGGGCATCCTTCTCCTAAAATAAGGGGGCAATAATATGGTAATGCAGGCTGTGATGATTAAGTGAAATGGTTATGGGAACTTGCTGTACCAGGTTTAGTACTATGCATGTGCTAATTTCCTATGCAACCTTATACATTACCACAAGTTTAGTGACTTTGACACAACACAAATTTATTGTCTCACAGTTGTATAATTAAAGAGTCCGGGTAAGTTCAGCTGGTTTTTCTTGCCTAGATCTCACAAGTCCAAAATCAAGGTGTTTGTTGACCTAGGCTGTTAGCTGAGGCTTGGGATAGGGGTAGGGGGTGAGAATCTGTTTCCAGACTCATTCAGGACTTTGACAGAATGCAGTTCCATGCTATTATAGGACAGAAGTCCCCATGGTCTTGCTGGTGGCCTGGTGGCATATTCTTGGGGCATTCTCTGGCCCTCTATCTTCAAAGCCTGCAACAGCAAATGGAGTCCTTTCTTATATGTCAAAGGTCAGATCTTTCCAATCTCCCCTTCTGCCTCAACTCCCCTGCATCCAGCCAGAGAAAGTTCTCTGCTTTTAAGGACTCTTTAGATTAGGCCAACCCAGATAACCCAGGATAATCTCCATATTTTAAGGTCTGTAATTTAGTGTGGCACTGTGGGTTAATGCGCTGGACTGCAAAGTCGGTTTGAGCCACAAGGTTGGAGGTTCAAGCTCACCAGCTACTCCTCAGAAACCCTGTACAGGGTCGCTATGGGTCAGAACCAATTCGATAGCACTTAACAACAACAATAACAAGAATGGCGACCCAACAGAATGTGGAATTCATTAAACAATATCATTAAAATCACAGGCAAGTAACATTTTGCTGAAGATAATTAAAAAATGACTGCAGTAGTATATCCAGAGGGGACTACCAGAAAGCCAAGCTGGATTCAGAAGAAGATGTGAAAACAAGAGATATCAGTGTTGACATTAGATGGATCTTGGCTGAAAGCAGTAATACCAGAAAGATGTTTACTTGCGCTTTATTGACTATGCAAAGGTATTTGAGCATGTGGATCATAACAAACTGTGGGTAGCAATGCAAAGAATGGGAATTCCAGAACAATTAAATGTGCTCATGAAGAACCTGTACAAAGAAAGAGGCATTTGTTCAAACAGAACATGGGGGATACCAGGGTTGTATCCTTTCACCGTATGTATTCAATCTGTATGCTGAGCACATAATCCGAAAAGCTGCATTATATGAAGAAGCTGGATTATATGACATCAGGTTTGGAGGATGGCTCATTAACAACCTGCAATATGCAGATGCTACACTCTTGCTTGCTGAAAGCGAAGAGGACTTGAGGTACCTGCTGTGAAGATCAGACTACAGCTTTCAGTATGGATTACAACTCAATGTAAAGAAAACAAAAATTCTCACAACTAGATCACCAAAGACATCATGATAAATCAGAGAAGACTGAAGTTTTAAAGGATTTTATTCTACTTGGATCCACAATTAATGCTCATGGAAGCAACAGTCAAGAAATCAAATGACGTATCGCATTGGGCAAATCTGCTGCAAAAGACCTTTATTTAAAGTGTTAAAGAACAAGGCGGTCACTTGGAGAACTAAGATGCGCCTGACCCAAACCATGGCATTTTCAATCATATGGACAATGAATGAGGAAACCTGGAGAAGATCTGGTACATTTGAATTGTGGTGTTGGTGAAGAATATTCCTAGAACCGTGAACTGCCAGAAGAACAAACAAATCTGTCTTGGAAGAAATACAACCGGAATGCCCCTTAGAAGTGAGGATAGTGAGACATTGTCTCAAGTACTTTGGGCAAGTTATCAAGAGGTTTCAGTTCATAGAACAGGACATCATGCTTGATAAAGTAGAAGGTCAGCAAAAAAGAGGAAGACCCTCAAAGAGATGGATTCACACCCACAGTGACTGCGAAAATGGACTCAAACATAACAAAATTTGTAAGGATGGCACGGAGACCAGGCTGTTCTGTTTTGCACTAGGTCACTATGAGCTGGAACCAATTCGAATGCACCTAAAAACAACATACTTCAGACAGGTCTGTAGCACTTGACAAGCACAGAGCTCATGTGGGCATTCCACAAAGCAAGGGAAAGGTTGTGTGTCCTATGGTTGGACCCTGAAAGATCTTAGCCCAGAAGTTATCTGCTGTGGCTAACATAGAATATAGCTTCCTCCAATTCCAAAAGATTTTTGTTGTTGTTGTTGTTAGGTGCCATCGAGTTGGCACCGATTCATAGCAACCCTATGCACAACAGAATGAAACACTGCCCAGTCCTGAGTCAACCTCACAATTGTTGCCACGTTTGAGCCCATCGATGCGGCCACTTGGCCAATCCATCTCGCTGGGGGTCTTCTTTTTCTCTGACCCTCCACCTCACCAAACATGATATCCTTCTCCAGTGACTGGTCCCTCCTGACAATATGTCTGAATATGAGAGATGAAGTTTGGCTATCCTGGCCTCCAAGAAGCACTCTGGCTGCACTTCTTCCAACACAGATCTGTTGGTTCTTTTGGCAACCCATGGCACCAAAATTCAAAATTCTCCAACACCATAACGCAAAAGCATCAATTCTTCTACGGTCTTCCTTATTCACTGTCCCGCTTTCAAATACATATGAGGTTATTGAAAATACCATGGATTAGGTCAGGCGTACCTTAGTCCTCAAGCTGACACCTTTGCTCTTCAACACTCTAAAAAGGTCTTGTGCAGCAGATTTGCCTAATGCAATATGTCGTTTGATTTCTTGACTGCTGCTTCCTTGAGTGTTGATAGTTGATCCAAGAAGAATTAAGTCCTTGACAACTTCAATCTTTTCTCTGTTGATAAGAATGTGGTTTATTGGTCCAGTGGTGAGGATTTTTTTTTTCCTTGACATTGAGATGCAATCCATACCAAAGGCTGTGGTCTTTGATCTTCATCATTAAATATTTTAAGTCCTCTTCACTTTCAACAAGCAAGCTCGTATCATTTGCATATTGCAGGTTGTTAGAGTCTTCCTCCAATCCTGATGCCACATTTTACTTCATATAACCCAGCTTCTCGGATTATTTGCTCAGCATACAGGTTGAATAAATATGGTGAAAGAATACAACCTTGTCACACATCTTTCTTAATTTTAAACCATTCAGTGTTCCCATGTTCTGTTTGAACAACTGCCTCTTAGTCCAGGTACAGATTCCTCATGAGCACAACTGAGTGTTCAGGAATACTCATACTTTTTTTTTCTCCTAAGGTTTTTTGCGTGGATTGAGTGAAAGTTTACAGGGCAGATCATCAGTTTTACATTCACCAAATCATACACCTTGTTTCATTACAATGATTATAATCCCCTCCATGTACCATCAGTTAATATTACTTCTCTCTATCCACTTGAGTTTTTTTTTTTTTTTTTTTTTAAACAAACAAACCGCAGGGAGCGGCTTCACTTCTGCTGTTTGACACAGTCCCAGCAGAAGGAGAAACATCATGCAAAGCAAATGATTCCCAGGATTTGGCCTCTATCTCCTCTTTAGGATAACTCTGAATTCACTTGTAAAAACATATAATATTGCCATATTCACAGCCTTTTACTATGAGCTCTGCAGACCTTGGGAAGAAACCAGTCTGGCAACAATTATTTCAGCTTCAGTGGTTTGAATTCAAAGGAAATTGTATAAACTACTCCTTTTCACAGAAAACCTAAGTACAAAGTAACTGCATTTGTGAGACCACAAAAGCAGGTAACAAATTAAACTCAAGCTGACCTACCCCTATAGACCTCACCACAATCAGTTATCAGCCAGAATTCACAAACTCCCACTATTACATACATGCACCTGCAAGAGTAGGCAGAAAATAGTGAACATAAGTGAAAGGTAGTTTTAACTTAATAATCTACATTTCCTGCAGCAATTAGCCAGGTGGGGCCTTATCCCTCACAGCTTCAAAAGAAAGAAACATAAGAACACTGTTATCAAGCAATTTAATAAATACTCTAGAAAAACAAAATAATTAAGTAGATGTTAGTAAGACTTTTACTATGAAAATAGTAGTACATTATGTAGGATAGAAGATTGATAATTAGTTAGTAGAAATAATAAAGTAGTGCAAGCATTGATGATTAATAGAAACTTATATTACCATGAAGATGTTATGAGGGGTCTGATAAGTGGAAATGATTTGTGTAAAGAAGTCCGTTTGAACATCACAAAAATACTTTTGTCAAGGTTGTCTAATCACCGGGTAAAGGAATGTTGTGATTAAAACTGTGGAATAATTTAAGGAAAGTTCAAAGTATCAATTCATTATGTACTGTGTAGTTTTAAGTATAAAAATAAAGACTTGCTGAGTCAGGGCAGAGAAGAGAGAGAAAGAGAGAGGGTTCCATCAGCCAACTAAGCAGAGGCTCCTTGATTGTATTCATTTTCACCGACTCCCTGTCTCCTCTCGTGTCCTGCGACCCTGCAAGAGCTGGACTCCTGCAACAAACACTCAGGCATATATAATAATTTACA
>NW_006408544.1:18197351-18198410 GCF_000296735.1 Chrysochloris asiatica
CTTTGCTGGGTATAGGATTCTTCTCTTGGCTGGCAGTTTTTTTTTATTTCAGGGTTTTATATATGTCTCCCCATTGCATTCTTGCCCATGGTTTCTGTTGAGAGATCTGAGCTTAATTTGATTTGCTTGCCTTTGTATGTTACACTTCTCTTTTCCCTAGCTGCTTTCAGGATGCTGTCCTTACCTTTGATTTTGAGAGCTTGATTATTATATGTCTTTTAGGGTCTATCCTTCCCTGGGGTTCCTTGAGCTTCTTGAATGCTTATCTTTCCACTTTTCAGGATGTTAGGGAAATTTTCTTTCAGAAGTTCTTCAATTATCTCCTCTGTGGACTTGTGTGATTCTTCCTGTTCCGGAATGCTAATAATTCTTAAGTTATTCCTCTTCATATTGTTCAACATGAATCTTAGGCCTTCTTCAGATTTTTTAAAATCCTTTTTTGTGTTTGCTCTTCTATCTTAGTAGTGTTGAGAGATTTTTCTTCTAGCTCACTAGTTCTGCTTCTATCTCTTCAGTTCTACTCCTTTGCCCTTTCAGTGTATTGTCCATTCCTGATATTCTATTATTAATCATCTGGACCTCTTTCTGTAGGTTTTGAATGGTTTCCAATGCTATATCTATTTTATTTGATTGTTCCTGTAGCACTTTCCTGGCTTCTTCCTTATTTTTCTCAACTCCATTGTATAGTGTTTTGATACATTTTATAATCATTTTTCTGAATTCATTCTCAGGCGTTTCCAAAGCCTGCCCATCTTCCAGTATGGAATGTAGGTCTATTTTCAGCTCATTTTCCTTTATCTCATTTCTGGACATGTGTTGATGTGGTCATTTGCTTCTGTTTTTGGAGAATATTCAGGAGTTATCTGTGGCCTTAATACTTAGATGGTGTGTATTTTGATATTTTTTATGCTTTCTGATTGTCTCCAGGTAGATTTGATCAGGAGATGGGCTTCCCTTTTCACTCTTCTTCCTGAGAAATTTCAAGATGCCACTGTTGGTCATAGTAACGTAACTCAAGATTTAATTTTTAGCCTGGTTCCTTTTTAGTCTGTCTGTCCC
>NW_006408544.1:18199570-18244831 GCF_000296735.1 Chrysochloris asiatica
CATCAGACATCAACAATGCCATCTCTTGTTCCACGGCCTCTTCTGAATCCGGCTTGAACCTCTGAATGTTCTCTGTCAATGGATGCTTGCAGCCATTTCTGCATTACCTTTAGTAAAACTTTACTCACATGGGATTGGGATTACTAAAATACATATTTAAGAATTTAGCTGGACACTTAGTTGTGCTAGTTCTCATCATCCTTCTAGAAGATTTTCTTTAGTTCATGGATATTCAAGGCAGTAGAATCCTGTTCTTTTAGTTCCAACTGAATGTAGGCTCAATTTTCAAGAGAAGACATGTTGGCCTCTGTCCAATCCTGTGAATCATACCAACTCTCATAAATCTGAGCTTTGAACGAACTGGAATTTGAGGCCAAAGAAGGCAAAATAGTTCCCTTTCCATTCTTGTTGAGTTCTTGGTGTAATGGAAACAGACTGTTTGGGGTTCAAATCTAGACTCCATGTTTGCCTGCTCCATCATGGAAGAACTTGTGTTGTGGAGAGAGTATGTTTGGGTTCAAAACCTCAGCTTTGTGAATTAATGGGTCAATTGCTTATCCTTTCTGAAGCTGTGTCTTTGCCTGTAAAATGAAGGCAGCGGGAGCTCTTCTCTTGCAGGAGCGTCAAGATGACAGCAATGTGTGTAGTACAATCAGTGTGCGCAGTAGCAGCCAGTGATGGTCTGCGGTTGCCCTGCCTCAGTCGTTCATCCAGAGGCCTCGCCATTTCGTTTGGACAAGTGGTCCTATGTTTGACTGATTTCTCCTCTCTCTCTAGCAGGAGGGCAGCCAGGTAAGGTAGTATACATGGCGCATCAGGATTGCTATGCAGTGTAGGTGCCAAGTCCCACCTAAACCCAGTCCCCCCCCCCCCCCCCCCCCCCCCCCACCGCCACACACACACACACATTGTGGAAGTTCCTGGCACCAAACCATGTTGCTTCAGCTGTTAGCAGTTAGTGCTTGTTAACTTGGAAACGTTTTAAGCTCCTGGAAGCAATATGGTGTCTTGAGGGCTAGATGCTCACCCCCTTGTCTCCCTGCAACTAGGATCCACATGCACCCAACTCCCGGCCCAATTTACCATCCTTCAAGGCTCACCAGGCTGTGGGTCTAAGGCCAACTCAGGGGCGGGGGAACTTTTCCGGGAAGGGGCCCAGCAGGGTTTGGGCAGGCGGCCCTCTTAGCCACAGCCCAGGACCCCAGGGTGGGCGAGTGTACGGAAAAGTACTACTGGCTGGAGCGGTTGCAAAATCCTGTTATGAGGGAGAGACGGCTTAGCGGCTCTGTGCCGGAGGAGCTGTCTCCCTGGTCCTCTTTTCAGGTGCTGGGGCCTAAAGGGGGTCCGGTTCCACTGCGGAAGCCTGGGAACTAGGAAGCGTTGCGGGCTAGACACCCCGCCTTCCCGATTTCCTAGAGGGGTAGGCGTGTGCAGCGGGTCCCGCCTGGCCGAGAGGGGCTAGTGCGGTGGCTCGGCCTCTGGGGCAGTGGGGCCTGGCCAAGTCCAGTGCGGGGAAGGGGGCAGCCCCCTGTCCTTGCGCCTGTGGGGACCCTACGTCTGTGTCCGGAGGGGGCTGGCGTCCAGCAGATGCCTGCGGGGGGGCGGGGGCGGGGGAGAGGCGGGGAGGAGAAAACCCACAACAAAACTTGCGTCGCCCAGCGCACTGCTAGACTTGAATGGAAGGAGCCCACGTCCGCTGAGCGCAGCCGAGACTCGGGAGAGCGCGTTCGGCCCGCTGGGCGCCGCGCGGCGCGGGGGCGCAGCAGGTACCAGGCGCGGGCGTCCGAGCCGGGCCGGGACCGGGGCAAGCTCGGACTTCCCCGCCTCTCCCGACCGCCCAGCAGCTGCTCGGGGCGGGGCCGCCGCTCTCGCCCCCTCCCTTGGATCCCTGCACCAAGGGTGCGGCCCCTCCGGGTACGACCCCTGCGCGACTGGGACACCGAGTAAAGGGGGCTTTTCGCCTTTCTGGCCAGAGGCTGGTCCCAGCCCACGGGCCCCTCCCGCTATGCACATCTGGAAAGAATCTGAGGGCGGATGAGGTGGGGCTGGGGTTGGGGGAGAGAGGGGAAGGACGCGGGCGGGGCGACAGGGAATGTGGGGGCCAGGTGGAACTGAGGAGGGGAGGGGAGGGTGTGGACCCCTGTATTTAGAACCCCAACTCATAGTATCCATGTGACTTTCCACGTCAACCCATCAGGAGTACGACTTCGAACTCTTTGCAGACAGAGAAACAGACCTTGAGAGGGTCAGAGATCTGCCCCAGGGAGTGCGGACAGGTGAAGCGGAGTCTGTGCATGGGCCACCAGGACCGCTTCCACCGCGGCTCCCCAGCCGACTGTGCAGTCCCTTGCATTCGCAAAGCCTAGGCTCTCAGCTGGCGGTCTGTTGTGTCCGTCTGTCTGTCTAGGCAACTGCCTTCCTACCGGCCTCCCAAAACAACCATATAGAGGAGAGGGCGGGAACTGGCGGATCACGCCCTCGGGTTCTTGCAGAGAAAGCCCCAGGTTCCAGGTCTGGAGACACTAGCCCGGCCTGGGGGCGGGGATGAGATCCATTTCTGATGCTAGGTCAGGTGTAAGAGGCGGCAGCTGCGAGTTCCTGGCAGCCTCCGGGGCAGGGACTGGGGCTGAAAGGCAGCGGCTGTATGAACTTCGGGAGAGGAGCAGGCACAGGACCAAGGCGCGCGGATGGGCCCTTCCTGAGGAGGGATGCGCTTCCAGCACTTGTAGTGAATTATTGGTTAATGGAGGTTCTTGAAACCTGAGCATCTGGGAAGGGCAAACTGTAATCTGTCCGGGCTATACATGTCTACCACCTTCAAAAGGCACCCTAGGTGTGAACCAGAAGAGTCCCCAGCTCCTCCTCTATATAGGAAACCTTCCTCACTGGAAAGGCCATGAGGAAAACGAAGGGGCAGCCAGATGCCCATGACAGAGCAGTGACTGGCCCAAGGCTAGTATTAGATAACAAGTGTTCGGTTTGTATGATAATTTTCATGATATCCATTGGAGCATTGTTTACTTCTTTTGTTTTAAATTGGGTTGTTATTAAATTCCTTTGAGTCAATTCTGCCTCATAGGGACCCTCCATAGGGTTTTCAAGGTTGTAAATCTTTGCTGGAACAGAAAATCTCATCTTTCTCCCTAAGAGCTGCTTGTGGGCTCCAACTACTGACTTTGTGGTTTGCAGTACAGTGCTTATCCACAGAGCCACCACACTGTCTCACATTGAGTAGAGGGTGACTAAGGGTGACCTCTTAAAGCCTAGATCAATTCTGATCATGACCTTCTTGGAATCCTATGGCTTCCCATTACCAACCCCTTAGCAAAGTGAAATGCCATTGGCTACTTGGTTCTCCATTTCCATCCTCTATCCCTCCCCCCCCGCCCCCCCCCCAACCATCTGCCCTTTCCTAAACACACCACCACCACCACCACCATACCTTTAAGTATGCTGTTTTCTCAGCTTGAGGTGCCGTTCTCCTCCTTTATCTACTTGGAGAACTCCTACTCAATCTTCAGGATCAGCTCCAGACTCTGGACAGGAGTCAGAAGACCCAAATTAGCCTTTACACACTAATCTGTAAACTCAGGGAGTGGGACCAGATAATGTGGCAGATCACTTCCAACTCTGCCTTTTCACAAAGTCATTCATTTGGCAATATTTAATAAGTATCCACTCCATGCCTGGGAAGTCAAGGAAGGCTTGGCTGAAACTTGGAGGATGAAGGGGACTTGGTTGGGGGCCTATGGGAGCACGAAGGAACCTCTTGCCAAGCCAGGGAGGCAAGAAAGACTTCCTGGAGCAGAGACATTTAAGCAGGACCTGGAAAAGGAATAAGAGCTTGCTGGGGATGGGCAGAATAAGAGCCCTTTAGTGAGGGATTCTTCATTCGCAGAACAGGAAGACTGTTAATCTGGGAGTTTCTGTGAGTAGTAAATAAAATGTTACTGTTTAGAGCCCAACACAGAGTAGTTCATCAGTCAATTTTTGCTAAATTTGTCCATCCCTTTGCAATATATAGGGAGCCCTGGTGACTCGATGCGTAAGTGCTTGGCTGCTAACTAAAGCATAGATAATTCGAACCCACCTGCTGTTGCAGGAGAACAATGTGCCAATCTGCTTCCATTAAAGATTGTTGTTAAATGTTGTCAAGTCAATTTTGACTCATAGAAACCCTGTAGAAGGTTTCCGAGGAGCAGCTGATGGGTTTGAACTGCCAACCTTGTGGTTCACAGTCCAGTGCTTATCCTACATCGCCACACCAGGAGTCCTTCCTCTTCTGTTGTTAAGTGCTGAGTAGTCAGTTTCAACTGATAGCGACCTTGTATAGGATTTCCGAGGAGCAACCTTGCAGTTCAAGCCAACCTTGCAGCCCAGCACATTAACGCACAAAGCCAGACGGGGCCTCCAGGCTTAGCAGGCAGCAGGTCTACTCCACTTCCTCCGTAACAGCAATGCTGCTTTTGTTACACTTACTAGTACCAGACTCAGATGCACATCACCATCATCATTTAATGGAATTCTCCTGAGGCAGCTCCCCTTTCCATTTCCTAGACTAGGACATCAGGGTTTGTGGTGGTAAGTGACTGGCCCAGACTCACACAGCAGTCAGGGTTAGAACCCATGTCCCTCCGTCTCTAAAGTGACCCATGTGTAGGCTAAACTACCCTTCTCATTCAGCACTTGAGTTGTTCCTTGCCAGGGACACTTGAAGCTCCCAGAGACCAGGGGCCTGTTCTGTCCTCTGTCACCTCACAAATGACTGGGTACACAAAGGTGCTTTGGGGGCTTATTTTTTGTTCAAATTCTTAGGGAACAGATGGAAAATGTGAAGCTCAGATAGGTCAGCGATATAACCAGGGTCCTACAGCAAACCAGGTGGTGGAGTTAGAACTGCCCAGGACCTCAAGGTCTTGAGGGTGGGTGGCCATGCTGGGGGAAGGGGGAAGGAAGAGGTGACTCTGGGCCCACCACTCTCAGAGTCCTGTTTGTTCTTTCTGCCTCTCCCTTGAATCCAGTTCCCTTCTGCCTCCCTGCATCCCAGCCCAGGTTCCTCATCTCTTGCCTGCGCCATTGTATGCTCCTCACTGGTCCAGCTCCCACATAGCATAAATCTATGTCACAATCCTGCTCTCTCCAACAGCTCCTCAGCTTCCCTAAGATAAGGGCCTGTAAGCCCCTTCCTAGTCTACACTTGCTGCTGCTCACTTCCATCACTTCCAGTCCCTACCCCCCACCAGACACTTTAGTGAGCTTCATAGAGTTCCCCAGACACAGGATGGACCCTCATTCCCAAGTCTTTGCACTCATGGTTCCCCTATTGGTATCACCCTGTCCCTTTTGCCTGGTATCCATCCTTCATGACTAGAATAGGCATCATTACTTCTGTTCCCAAGGCAAGAGCAAGGCTTCCTCTGAGCTTCCTTGCCCTATCACACATCTGATCAAACCTGGTTACTCAGCTTACACACAGTGCTGTCCAATGCAATTATAGTGTGAGCTACAAATGCAAGCCACATATGCAGTGTAAAAAAGAAAATAGATGGAAGTTAATTTTAACCATTTATGTCATCTAATACATCCAAAATATTTGAATTCCTGGGTGGTGTAAACAGTTAATGCACTCAACTGCTAACCTAAAGGTTGGAGGTTCAAGTCTATTCAGAGGCCTCTCAACCTACTTCCAAAAAATCAACCATTGAAAACCCTGTGGAGCACAGTTCTACCCTGACACATGTGGGTTCTTCATGAGTTAAAGTTAACTTGATAACAACTAGTTACTGGTTATTGTTGAGTTGATTCCGACTCATCTCGAGTCATCACAACAGGGTCTGGCCTGTCCTGAGCCATCCTCACAATTGTTACGCTTGAACCCATTGTTTTAGCCACTGTGTCAATCCATCTTGTTGAGAATCTTCTTCTTTTTTCGCTGACCCTTTACTTTATCAACAGAAATGTCTCACCACCTGATGCAGCGCCGGAAGCAGTACTAGTCTATGTTAAGAATTTAGAAAATAGCTAGCTGGTCAATTAACTGGAAGCGATTCCTATTTGTGCTCATTCTAAAGAAAGGTGACGCTACAGAATACAGAAATTATTCAGCAATATCATTTATATAACATGCAAGTAAAGAACTTTCTGAAGATATTTTTAAAAAAAGTTTCAGCAGCATATCAATAGGAAGCTGCCAGAAATTCAAGCCAGATTCCGAAGAGGACATGGAAGGAAGGGTAGCATTGCTGACGTCACATGAATTTTGGCTGAAAGCAGAGAATACCAGACAGATGTTTACTTGTGCTTTATTGACTATGCAAAGGCTTTCAGCTGTGTGGATCATAACAAACTATGAATAATATTGTGAAGAATGGGACTTCTAGAACGCTTAATTGTGCTCATGGGGAATCTGTACATGGACCAGAGGCAGTTATTCAAATAGAACAAAAGTTATACTTCATAGTTTAAGGTCAAGAAAGATGTATACTGGAGCTGTATTCTTTTACCATACTTATTCAATGTGTATGCTGAGCAAATAATCCAATAAACTGTACTACATGAAGAAGGTGACGTTGGGAATGGAGGAAGACTCATTAACAACCTGCGATAGGCAGATGACACAACTTTGTTTGCTGACAGTGAAGAGGACTTGAAGCCTTACTGATGAAGATCACATGATAGAGCCTTCCGTATGGATTGCACTTCAATGTAAAGGAAACAAAAATCCTCACAACTGTACCAATAAACAATATCATAATAACGAAGAAAAGATTGAAGTTGTCAAGGATTTCATTTTACTTCAATCTACTATCAATGCTCATGAAAGCAGCAGTCAAGAAATCAAACAACAGATTGCATTGGGAAAATCTGTTACAAAAGACCACTTCAAAAGATGTTAAACAGCAAAGATATTACTTGGAGAACTAAGGTGCACCTGACCCAAGCCATGGTATTTTCTATCACGTCATATGTGTGTGAAAGGTGGACAGTGAATAAGGAAGAATTTATGCAATTGAGTTATGGTGTTGGTGAAGAACTTTGAAAGCACTCTGGACGGCCAGAATAACAAACCAATCTGTCTTGGAAGAAGTACAGCCAGAATACTTCTTAGTCTCATGGACTTTGGACATGTTATCAGGAAGGGCCAATCCTTGGAGAAGGACATCATGTTTGGTAACGTAGAGGGTCAGCAGAAAGAGGACGACCCCCTCAATGAAGTGGATTGACACAGTGGCTGCAGCAATGGGCTCAGACATAACTATAATTATGAGGATGGCACAGGACCAGGTGATGTTTCGTTCTCACTGTCAGTTCGAGCCAACTTGATGGCACCTATCAACATCAACAACTACTTTACCTATCACAATGTCCTTCTCCAGGGACGGATTTTTCCTTAAGTCTCACCATCGTGGCTTCCAAGGAACAATCTGGCTGTACTTCAAGACAGATTAGTTTGTTCTTCTGGCAGTCATATTATATTCAACATTCTTTGTTGTTGTTGTTATGTGCCGTGGAGTCAGTTCCGACTCATAGCGACCCTGTACAGGGTTTCTGAAGCTGTAAATCTTTCACGACAGCAGAAAGCCTCATCTTTCTCCCGCGCAACAGCTGGTAGTTTCGAACTGCTGACCCTGAGGTTCGCAGCCCGATTCATAACCATTACACAGAGCTACACCCTCGGAAACCCTGTACAGGGTCGCTATGGGTCGGACCCGACTCGATGGCACTTAACAACAACAACAACAACAACCAACACCATAATTCAGAGGCATGAATTCTTCTCTGGTCTTCCTTATTCATTGTCCAGCTTTTGCATACATGTGAGGTGATTGAAAATACAATGGCTTGGGTCTGATGCACCAAAGTCCTCAAACTGGTTACTGGTTATCTAAATGTTATCACTGTAATCAATGTAATAATTAATGAGATATATGTTATGGAGTCCTGGTGTGGCGTTGTGGGTTAATGCGCCAGACTGCAAAGCCATTCGAACTGCAAGGTCGGTGGTTCAAGCTCAGCAGCTGCTCCTCAGAAACCCCTATAGAGGGTCGCTATGGGTTGGAACCGATTCGATGGCACTTAACAACAATAACAACATGTTATGAGATATTATTCATATTTCTTATCATCTTAATGAGATATACGTTCCCTTTTTGTACTAAGCCTTTGAAATCCTTGAGCATTCAATTGGATACAGTACATCTCAGTTGCACTAGCCACATTTCAAGTGCTCAGCAGCCATACGTGGCAAGTGGCTGTCATGATGGTCCATGTAGCAGTGAACTTCTTAGGGCAGGAGCAGGAGCCAGCCCTGAGTCTGTGGTCTGGGTCTCCAGTGCCCAGCGAAGGGCAGCATAACATTGTGGCTAAATCCTGGGCTTGGGAGCTGGGCTTTGCCTCCTAATAGCTCTGTTACATTGGCCAATTCCACTGGGTCTCAGCTCCCTGATTTATAAAATGATACTATTTTCAGTATGATTCATAGTGTTACTATATATTAGATTTTTTAATGGATCCAGTTTACAGATTTTTACAAAACTGAGAGTGAGAGAGGAAGAGCCTTCCCAGTGACAACACCAGCCATGTGAGGATCTGAGCCCCTCCCCATAGCCCCAGCCTCCTGCCCTGATTTCATTTGGAGCCTGAGCTTCCCCTCCCCTTCTCAGAGTCCTGGGCTGCAGTGGTGTTAGGAAGGCAGGGAGGGGCTGAGACTCGCTCTGTTTAATCCTGGTGGCTCCAGGCACTTGGAAGGCTCTGGTTCTGTGCACAGGCACAAACACATTTATATATTCACAATCCATCCTAGGGAGTAGTTTACACAAAGGTCTGGGTGTCACAAATATGAAGTAGTTTATGCGAAGGATGGCACAAATAGCCGCATGCTGGACTACTACCTGAAAGGATTCAAATCCATCCAGACGTGTCTTGGAAGAAATGCCTGGTGATCTACTTCTGAAAAACCAATTATTGAAAACCCTGTGAAGCACGGTTCTATTCTGTAACACACAGAATCACCGTGAGTCAGAGCCTATTCAATGGCACAGGCTTTGGGTTTGCTTTTTGGTGAGAATGTAGAGATGGAATATCCGGGAGCATTCCACAGTCTTCTCAGGGGACACAGCGCTGGAGCTGGTGGGTAATGTAGAGCAGGGCAGCAACCAGGGAATGATGACCTGTAAATTGGCCAGGGACTTATTGCCCATTCTGGTCAGGAGGTAGAGCCATCAGGGTGCGGGTGGGTGAGCCTCAGTCAGGCTATTGCTGACAGACCCCTGAAACCCAGGCCCTGTGTGTGTTCTGGACTCCCTGGTTTCTGCCAGGCCAATGGCCGCTCCCGAGTCTGCTTAGACTTTGAGGAGTCCTGGTGTGGCGCTGTGGGTTAATGTGCTGGACTGCATGGTCAGTTTGAACCTCAAGGTTGGTGGTTCAAACTCACCAGCTGCTCCTTGGAAACCCTATACAGGGCTGCTATGGGTCAGAACTGACTGGATGGTACTTAACAACAACAACAAGGGTCACGCAAGCTAGATTGTGTCCCTGTTGTCTCTCCTCATGCTTTTCCCGCTGATTCTCATGTTCTGCAGGACCCTTCTGCAGTTCTTGTAAGCCTCAGGACTCACCCAGTTTGGGTAGTAGGGTCTGCCATCCCTCAAGACTGAGAACAGGACCGTATCCACCTCACCTGTTTCCCCCATGGCCAGCACAAGGGTGGGCACAGATGGGCTTTGTCTCAGAAAGCTGACTTGAGTCGATGAGGGAGGTAAAGCAGCATCTGAAATACAACAGTAGCACAGGACAGCAGGAATTCGTAGAAGGGTAGGTTCGAACCACCTTAGTAGCCCAGAGCTTAGTGTTCACACCATGCAGGGGCTCCTTAGGAGGACTGAGCCTCTGCAAAATCTTTGGGAGGAGATGCGACCAGGACTGGATTGAAAGGTACAAACAGAATCTAGACCAGGGAAAGAAAAATGCAGGGAATTCTGTAGTGGGCATTGGTGTGGTCAGGCAATGAATAGGCAGTTGATTGTCGGGATGTGGACAACTCCATGCATTTGACGATTAAGTGTAGGAAGAGCTAGCATTTATTAAACACTCAATAAGTGACTGAGTGTTCCTTGCTGAGCACTTTGCGGGGGCCATGCATCTACCCCATTGACTCCTGCTTCCCCATGAAAATGGATCTGTTGTCATCCCTGTTGACAAGTGAGGAATCTGGGACTTAGAGTGTTACATAACCTTCCCGAGGAGCCCTGGGTTAAGTGTTGGGCTGCTAACCAAAAGGTCAGCAGTTCGAATCTACCAGCTGCTCTGAAGGAGAAACATGAGACAATCTGCTTCTATAAAGATTTACAACCTCAGAAACTCTAGGGAGCGATTCTAGGGAGCTATGAGTTGGAATTGACTTGAAGGCAGTGAATGGGTCACACAGTTCATGAGAGCTTTCTTTACCACACATTGGGGTCTTTGGCGGGTCTTTCTAACTGCTCTAGGGCTGTGGTCCCCTCTGATGGTGATCCAGTGCTGGAGTGACTCAGCTCAGGAATGGGCGCCCCTGAGGCCTGGCTGCTGGCTACCATGCTGTAACTCAATGTGTGATTCTCGTTCAGCTGCAGCGGTGGTGGCAGCTCTTATTTACCTAACAGGCGCCATGCACTTACTGTCTGTTATCTACGGACTCCTCACAGAAATTGTGAACGTAGACATCTTGTCCACAGTACAGCTGAGGTTCAGCAGGGTCATAACCTGTAAGTGGTGGAGGTGAACTCAAACTCTGCTCTGGGGGACTCAGAGTCAGTGTATCTGAGCCACTGTCTGTCACAACTTAGCGGACAATTTTCCCAGAGATGGTTCCTAAGTGACTCCCTGTACAGAGAACCCTGGAGACCCAGCCCTGAGCCAAGCCAAGGCTATGGGGTTGCTGGGATGGCACCCCTGGCTTCTTCCTCAGCCATCTCCCTGATCCTCCTGGCTTTACCAGGAGAGATGTTCTGCAGGTGGCAGCGGTAATGTGAGCACATGAGGCACTGGGGAGGCAGCTGAGGGTGCAAACATTAGGACTCAGGAGGTCTGGCAGCAGCAGCACCATTCTCTGATACCTCCTCTCTGCCTGGCTCTGGGCTGGGTCTACACCAGACAGAGGGTGGCTTACAGGCTTGTGTGGGAGAAAGACACACTCACATCTTGGAGATCCCTGGATCATCTCTGAGCCCTCCAAGGGGACACATTCTCAGAGTTGGTTCTTGTGACAGAAGGGAACACCTGATTGCACAGGAGGTGAGAAGGACATTCCAGGCAGAAGGAACAGTGTGTGCAAAGGCTTGGAGGGAGGAACTATGAATAGTCTTATATGACTGGAGGTGAACGGGTGGGGAGTTTGAATGAGAGGCAGGGACCAAGTCCTGGAGATCTAGAATAGCAAGCAAACAGCTGGGACCAACCCTGCTGACGCTGGGAGCCCCCCAGTACCCGGCTCAACTCTTGGCTGCCACCATGATTGCAGAAGGGCCTACATGTGATTGCTCTTCTGTGAAACGGGGTACAGATTCCTTGAGACCTGGCCTGGTCAGGGTTGAGGAAGCAATTGCAGACCTTCCCAAGGACAGGGCCATCAGTAGGTCAGCTGGGAGCTGCCTTGTGCTGGGAGGACTACACGATGACTTTGGTGGTTCGCAGCCCCTTTGCCTCCAGAGGGCTGATTCCACCCCTCCTTCAGGCACCATGGCCCGGAGCGGGGCACTGCTGCTCCTTTTGCTGCTGGGGTCCCAATTGCAGCTGGGACGGGTGCTGACGGCGAGGGCACCTGCATTAGGCCAAACCAGCACCCACAACCTGGGCCCCGAAGAGAACGAGTTCCTGGAGGGGCCAGTGCTGGTCCTGAGCCTGGAGGAGCCAAGGTCTGGCCAGGCCACCATGGACTGCCCCAGAGAGTGCGCCTGCTCCCAGGAGGGGGTTGTTGACTGTGGTGGCATTGACCTGCGTGAATTCCCAGGGGACTTGCCAGAGCACACCAACCACCTTTCCCTGCAGGTGAGGCACCAGGGGCTCACGGCTCCCATCCCAGCACCTCCGTACTCATAGCAACCTGCCTGCCCAGACTGCAGCACTTGGGGTTCCCAGGTCCCTGCTAGTGCGAGCTAGGGTAGCTCGGCCGCATGGAGTCCTAACCCTCCTGATTCCCCACCTTAGAGGGACCGTGATAATACAACCTGCTCATGTGCTCACTTGGAGACACAGACCCACCCAGCAGTGGACCCTATGAACAGAGACCCCATGGCAAGGTGGGAAAAATAAGAGCAAAGTGGACCCTGGCAGGTGTACTCTCAGGGTGCAGAGGACAGTGCGCTCCCTGCTGCGCATCTGGGAGCCTGAATAGGCATCAAGTCAGGTTTTGGCCCTGCGAGAAATGAGACGGGACAGTGGGCACTGGTGCAGCCGCAGTTGTACGTCTCAGTGGTCCTGGAAGGGGTCACACTAATTTCCAGTGGAGAATCAGGCCCTGTGACCCTCCTGGTCACACAATATGGGTTCCCTGAGGTTGGCAATGGTGGAAGCCCATCCCAGAACCTCAAGTTGAAGACAGCATTTATTGCTGTTCATCCATTCATGAAATATATCCTGAGCACCTGCTCTACACCCCTGGTCCAGCGTGGGATGCTGGGATGTAGGGGAGACTCGGACACACCCTGCCCCTGAGGTGCTCACAGCCTGTAAGGGATCAGAGACATAAACAGAGAGCCCTCATCCAACCTGGTAGGCTCCTAGAGGAGGTGGCGTCTGACCCAGGCTATAAAGGTGTCTAAGGGGAGTGGTGGTAGCAAGCCTAGGAACGGGAACCAAGGAGGTTTCTGGTGTGGGTGTGGGGAATGGTCTGGGGGCACCAAACATCAAATGGGAGGGCAGTAGGCAGCTGGACTGGAAGATCAGCTGTGGCACACCAAATCTGGACCCTTGGAGATGGGCTCTCATGCTTGTGTGGTCACTGCCGTGCCAGCACCCAGAGTCTACCAGCCGTGGGGAGAGTTCCAGAGGGTCTAAGGGTGGATGGGGGGCTCCTGGGCTGCCTCTCAGGCTGATGCTGCCTCACCACCTTACCCCCAGAACAACCAACTGGAAAAGATCTATCCCGAGGAGCTCTCTCGTCTGCACCTGCTGGAGACCCTGAACCTCCAGAACAACCGCCTGACTTCCCGAGGTGAGGGTCAGGCAACAAATGAGGGAGCTAGGTCCCCACAGGCAACAGTCGGCCCTGCCGATCCTGCATGTGGGACAGAGCAAGGCCTGTGCTGGGCAGGGGGCTTTTCTGTGGCAGCTGAAAGCCTGTTCTAGGTGCTTCTGCCTCTGCTTCCCCTTAGACCTGAGACCTACGAGTTGGGTCAGGAGAGAGGTCTCAGAAAAGCTTAGATCCCAGGATCTTTGTCATAGGATCCTCAACTCACAGAAGGCCTTTAGGATCACAGAACTGCAGAATCCTTGAATAACCCACTCATAATTCTGCCACTTGGATCAATCACAGTGGGCATTTTTGTATCTTTTTATTCCATGGGGAAAAATAACTTTATTGAAGTATTATTTGCATATCATAAAATATATCCAGTGTAAAGGTACAATTTGATTTCATAAATATACCCAGCTCTGCAAGCATCGTTACAACCCAATCCAGTTTCCTAAAATACCAAGCTGATTCAAGGAATAGGTATGGTAACCTGCTTAGTTTCACTTAGCAATGACCTCAGCGGCATTTCTCAAGTTGTTAAAGCTCTCAGTAACTGGCATTCTACAGAGGCCAGCAGGGTTTTCTGTGAAGAGGCTTCACCATGGTTTATATAACTGTTCCCTCTTGTTAGATACTTGGGTGCGGCCCAGAGTCTGAGGGTCTTGGAGCCAGAAACTGAGTGTCAGCAGCTGACCTCCGGGCTGGAGGAGGGCAGCCTGGCCCAGCTCCCAGCAACAGCTGGGTCCTGACACGACATCTGCCGGGTGGGATAGGGGCGTTGCAGGTGTCTGGGAGATGCAGGGCCATAAACTTGGCCCCATCTGCCTATGAGGCTGAGTGGGATGTGGGACTCCCATTCTCCCAAAGAGGAGCACTTCTTCCTGGCTGGGAGTGGTCTGACTGGGTGCCCTGCCTTGAGCTGGGATCCAGCCCCACTCAGACTGCCCTGAGCAGGGTGGAGGGTTAGGCAGTTGCTAAACTGACATTCCCTACCTCCACCTCTGATCTTGGGCCCACAAGAGAAAAGGAAGAGAGAATTGGGCTGGAGAAGGAATCAGAGGAGAACACTCCCCAGTCCTGGCAAGGGGGTAGGAGTAGGGGAGGGCGGTTGGTGCCCGGCTTGCTCCCCTGTAGCATCTCCTTCATCCAGGGCTCTGACCGATGCCTGTCCTTTGAAGGGCTCCCGGAAGAGGCGTTTGAGCACCTGACCAACCTCAATTACCTGTACCTGGCCAATAACAAGGTGAGGGACCCAGGCAGGGTAGGGGGTGTGTTGCCCTATCCCCCTGGTGTTCTCTTCAACTGAGTTCAGTGAACTTTCACCAGGGCATCTTCTGGGCTGGCCTTTGGGTCCCCAATGCTGCTCCCACATGTGGGAATAGACATAGACCCGTCACTCGACCAGGGCTGAGTGTGGTCAGACAATGAAGACACAGGCCAAGACCTAATGAAGCATAGGGGAGAAAGAGTTCATCTCCACTGGGGAGAGGGTCCTTAGAGGGCTTCCTGGAGGAGACGGTATTGAGCAGAGCCATGAAAAGTAATAGGGGTTCAACCAGTGGCCCCAAAGAGGGGGGCACTGCAGCACAGCGGATAGCATGAGTAAAGGTACAAAGGCTGTCAACCTGCATGTGTCTGACATGCCCTAGGGCTCCGTCTTGGCCTTTCCCCCTCTAACTTCACCTGATGTGACTCTTCCTCCCCCTGGACTTGACTCGCATCTCTATACCACAACCAAGTCTAAATATCAATCTGCAGCTCTGCCCACTCCTCGGGACTTGAGATTCAGAGATCTTCTGCCTTCTTGCCATCTCTCTTGAGATGTCCAGTAAAAAGACTGATTCCTGCCCACAGCCCCCAAACCGAATCCTCCTGCGATCTCCCCACTTCTGTAATTGGTCTCGGCAACCACCTGCGGCATCAGTGGTCCGTGTGAGAACTCTGGCATTGCATCTGGATGCTGTGATTTCCCATGTGCCCTCCTGTCCCACAGCAAGTTTCTGTCCTGGTCAGCATCAGTACTGTCAGTGAATTCCAACTCATGGTGATTCCATGTGTGTCAGAGTAGAAGGATACTGCAGAGGGTTTTCAATGGTTGTTTTTTCATGAAACTGTTCTTCTGAGGAGTCTCTGGGTAGGCTTGAACTCCTAACCTTTTGGTTAGCAGCCTAAAGCATTTAGCATTTGCACCACCCATAAACTCCAAGTGATCATTTAAAAATCCCTTCCTCTTACCTTTTGTCCTGCTTAGAACCTTTTGGGGGCTTCCCCTTCCATTCAGAATGAAATCCCTATTTGTGTCCATGGCCTATGAGTCCCTGTGGGATCTGGCCCCACCTGACTCTCGTAACTCTTTTCCTCCACCCTCTCCAACTCAGACTCCCCATACTTGCCCATGACCCAGCATGGTTGGACTGTACACTTTAACTTGGATGCTCTGTCCTCTGGTCTTCATTTGGTGTCTCCTTTTTCCTGACACTTATGGTACCATGATGGCTTAAATGTTACCTGCCTCACCACCTAACCCAGTTGCTCTACATTCAGCCTGTTTTAATTCTCTGCACAGCAGTCATCATGGTTGGATCCTTTTGATTCTTTGTCTGTGCATTGTTTTCTCCACCAAGATGTAATCTTTGGAGGAGGCAGGAACTTCTCTTGTTTGTTCCCCAGGTTATGCCCAATACCTGGGCCTCTGCCTGGAACACTGCCTTATTGTTGTTGTTAAGTGTCATCAAGTCGATTCCGACCCATAACGAACCTTTATAGGGTTCCAAGGAGCAGCTGGTGAGCTTGAATGACCGACCTTGTGATTCAAATAGACTTTGCAGTCTAGCGCATTAACCCACAACCAGAACTCTAGCTCTCAGTAACTACTGTGAATGGCTGATGGATGGTCATCATTGGATGTGCTTGGGGATGCATGGATGGCTCACTGTGACTAGACAGAATGGCTGGTGTAGGGCAGCAGTGAGGGGAGAAATCAGGGGACACATGGACAGGGAACAGGACCCAGAAGACTTTGAATGTCAAGCCAAGGACTGTGGGAGCCATCAAACTTTGATCTTGTTTTATCAGGGGAGTGGGCAGAGCTCCATTTTAGAGAGATGGCCCTGGGCGGAGACAAACTGAAGGGCCTAGCCGATCATCAGGCAGCCCACAAGGCCCAGAGCTAACCTCTACCCTTCTGTTTGTCCTTCTGATTCTTCCCTTTCCCAGCTGACCTTGGCACCCCGATTCCTGCCGAACACTCTGGTCAGCGTGGACTTTGCTGCCAACTATCTCACCAAGATCTACGGACTCACCTTTGGTCAGAAGCCAAACTTGAGGTCAGAGGTCAAAAGGATGGCCCTGGGCTCAGTCTGGGGGAGGTACCATGTTGGAGGCTGCCTGTCCTGTGTTAGGCATGGAGGGGAACCAGATAGGCCTGCTGTGTAGTGGGAAACACACCCACACTCAGGACTGTGGTGGAGGAAACCCCAGAGGCTCCCTGAGAAGATGTTGCCAGAGTTAAGACCTAAGCAGAAGAGGAATGAGTTAAGGAGACGAGGACAGAGGGCATTAATTTGCAGACATTGTGGGGAGATGGATGGGGGTTTCCCTCCTTTCTTGCCCTTGGGGGGAGGGAAGACTGGACAGAACTGCCTTTTTATGGAGACTGTGGGGGAGTGAGCTTTCTATAGCACAGGATGGCCATGGGGGGTGGCTGCCGTGGTGTCTCTCCTGGAAGGAGAATCTGTCATGTCACTTGACTCTCCTGCCCCTGAGAAGCCAGCGCACATGCCCTCAATCCCACAGATAAGAAGGCGGCTGAGGCGTTTATCTTCTCAGGAGGGCAGGGGTCTTGCTGGTTGTATCCACCGCTGTATCTTCAGAGTCTGGAACAATCCTGGCATGTAGTAGCTCTCACTGTATATTTGTTGAATGAATGAGGGGTCATCACCTCTGGACCAGGTCCTGTGCTGAGAACATCATCGAGGACACAGAAGTGAGGAGGGAGGCACAGGCCTCATCTATAGGCAGTTCCACAGAACCCAGAGCCAGGCTGTGTGGGATTGGCAAGGAGGCAAGGACGTAAGGGCCTGGACGGTCAGTGGGGAGAGCTGAGGACTTTGAAGGGTGTGGAACAGGACAGACTGGGGTCCAGGGAAACAGGGTGTGAATCCTATTTCTGCCACTACCTAGCTGGTGGCCTCTGGTGGGGTCTCTGCCTCTTCTCTGTATAAGAAGGAGTCTGAGATGCTTCTAACTCCACACCTTTGGGCTTAGATGGGCTGAGGAGGGCACTCTGGGCTCCACATCTAGCCTGGCATGGGTTTGGAGGCCCCAGACTGGGTGGAGCCCAGGTGGGGGTGAGAGCTGGTGGCTTCTCCTCAGGTCTGTGTACCTGCACAACAACAAACTGGCTGACGCCGGGCTGCCGGACAACATGTTCAATGGCTCCAGCAACGTCGAGATCCTCATCCTGTCCAGCAACTTCCTGCGCCATGTGCCCAAACACCTGCCGCCTGCCCTCTACAAGCTGCACCTTAAGGTGGGGAGGGGATCCACAGTGGGAGAAGAGGGCACACATCAGATGGCAGAGCCCACTAGGGAGAAATAGGTCAAAGCCCAGGTTCCTGGCCATCAGTGAGGGTGATGTGTGGAGCCACCCAAACCCCATCTAACACACTCCAGGTGTGGGCGCCCTCCCCAAGCTCCTCCAGACCCCTCGATGCTGCCCCTGGCCCTCAGCACCCCCTCAAGCTCCCTCCCCTCCCCACAGAACAACAAGCTTGAGAAGATCCCACCAGGTGCCTTCAGCGAACTGAGCAACCTACGTGAGCTCTACCTGCAGAACAACTACCTGACTGATGAGGGCCTGGACAATGAGACCTTCTGGTGAGTCCCCACCTGGGCCCCCCCTGAGCCAGACCCTCATACATACCCCCAGCACACCTGCCCTGGGCTCTACCTCTGGAGAAGGAGCTCTGATAATTGTGCTGTGTTTGACATTTAAGTCCCTGAAGACATGTGGTATATAATGGTAAGACCTGCCAGGTTTCCAACAAAACAAGGGAGCATTTACAGGGACTAATCTTTAAGTATGAAATACAACCTCAAGCTTTCTTGTTGAAAGCAAATCTAGTTTTATTTTTTAGGAGTCATAAGATCTTAGTTAAACAATCAGCCTTCATGCAACTTTCTGTGTGCCAAAAACAATGCTAGAATTGCCCTAAAGCAACATACAGACATGCCTCCCAGCTACTGTGGGTTTCATTCTAGATCACCTCAATAAAGTTAGGCTGGCAATAAAGTGAGTAACATGAACTTGACTTCCCAGCACCTAAAAGTTATGTTTACATACACTGTCGTCTACAGTACATGTGCAATAGCGTTATGAAAAAGTTTTAAATCCTGGGAGCTTTACCAAAATGTGAGACAGAGACCCGAAGTGAGCCCATGATGTTGGGAAAATGGTACCGAGAGACTTGCTGGATTCAGGGTTACCACAAATCTTCAATTTGAAAAAAGCACAATAAAGCAAAGCACAGTAAAATGAGGTATGCTTGTATCACCGAATCAACCCAAGGTTAAAAAGAGGCTCAGAGGAGACCCCCCACCCCCTAAGCCCTGCCAGTGAATGGCGGAGCTGGGATGAATTAAGGTAGTTCCCATCCCCCTTCCTTGGGAATAATGGTGGGAGCAGGTGCCAAACGTCCTGATTCCCTCCCTCCCCCAGGAAGCTCTCGAGCCTAGAGTACCTGGATCTGTCCAGCAATAACCTGTCGCGCGTCCCATCGGGACTGCCCCGCAGCCTGGTGCTGCTGCACCTGGAGAAGAACGTCATCCGGAGTGTGGACGCGGACGTGCTGACCCCCATCCGCAGCCTTGAATACCTGCTACTACACAGCAACCAGCTGCGGGCAGACGGCATCCACCCGCTGGCCTTCCAGGGCCTGAAGAAGCTGCACACGGTGCACCTGTACAACAACGCGCTGGAGCGCGTGCCCAGCAGCCTGCCCCGTCGCGTGCGCACCCTCATGATCCTGCACAATCACATCACCGGCATTGGCCGTGAAGACTTCGCCACCACCTACTTCCTGGAGGAACTCAACCTCAGCTACAACCGCATCACCAGCCCCCAGGTGCATCGTGACGCTTTCCGCAAGCTACGTCTTTTGCGCTCTCTAGACCTGTCGGGAAACAGGCTACACACGCTGCCGCCGGGCCTGCCCCGCAATGTGCAAGTGCTGAAGGTTAAGCGCAATGAGCTGGCCGCCCTGGCACGAGGGGCACTGACCGGCATGGCCCAGCTTTGTGAGCTCTACCTCACCGGCAACCGGCTGCGCAGCCGGGCCTTGGGCCCGCGTGCCTGGGCGGACCTCGCACGCCTGCAGGTATGGGAAGCGAAGGGGTGTAACCGGGTAGGTGGGGGGGTACTGCTGGTAGGGGAGTACTGCTGGTAGGGCTGCCCGGAGCAGCCCACCCATCTGTTGGGAGAGGGTTGAGGCAGAGGATAAGTGCAGGAATGGGTGCTGGAGAAGCTGGGCCCACCTCACCAGTCTGTGGAGGGCTATTTCAGGCATTCTGGGTGTGGCCAGTGGTCACAGGTATTCAGGGATATCTGGGCATTTGAACTGAACCTTTTTTAGTTACAAGTGAACCCACACAACTCAATTAATATAGAACCTTTCCCCAGAGGAATATGAGGTGGTGCAGATCAGGTGTGAAGCAGTGGGCCCTGTCCAGTAGTGGGTTGTCCATCAACCTGCACCAGCCCCTGTGCTGCCTGGCAACAGCCTCAGTGCCAGACCTATAAGGAGAAGCCCCCAGGGCATGGTTGTCCTAGAATCTCTGACTCTCCCCTCTTCCCCCAGCTGTCCTCAGGACTCTTTCCCCTCCCTCCTTCTCAGGGCTCTAGACAAATGTCACCTGCCTGGGGCCGTCACCTTCCTTTGCTTTGGTTTTCCTTCCCAGGCATGAGGTCATTTACTGGTTTGTTGCCTGTCCCTCCCATTAGAATAACGGCAGGAATTGTAGCATTTCACTCATCACAGTTGGACCCAGCCCCCTTGGACTCAAAGTGAATGCTATGCAAGAAGGAGGATTTGAACACATGGGGAGGGGGTAGGGAGCTGGCAGGATTGGGATGTTGGATTGAGAGAGGGGAGGGGCAAAGGGGGGTGGTCTCAGAACTTTGAGGCTGGAGCCCTTTTCTGGGAGGGACCCTGCAGGACCTCTGCATTGAATGTCAGATGCCAGTATCGAACCATCTCTGTCCATTCTCCAGTAAACCAGTTGCCACTGAGCCAACTCTAACTCATGGTGACCACATATGTGTCAGAGTAGAACTGTGCTCCATAAGACTTTCATTGATTGCTTTGGGGGGAAGTAGATTCCCAGGTCTTTCTTCCAAGTCACCTCTGGGTGAACTTGAGCCTCCAACCTTTTGGTTAGCTTATCCCTTGGACTAATCTCAAGGGATTCCTAGTTTTGCTGTCTTCTCCATCACATCTGCTCTTTCTGCTGTGGTTTCTAAGTAATGTAAAGAGATGATATTCACCCAGGTGCCCACAGGAAGCCAGGGAGCTGGCCTCATCACCTGTCCCCAACAGCCTATCATCACCAAACTCTGTCACATCTCTCAATTGTCCACATTTCTCCATCCCCACTGCTCACACTTGAGATTGACCACCCCTTTTCTTCTCTGGACCACAGCTTCCTAGGAGCTTCCTGCTTCTGCACTCCATATGCACACACCCATTTTCATGGCTCCCCGTTGTCTTTAGAACACAGGCCAGAGCCCTTGTCATGTCTTCAACTCTGTCCCTGATCCCACCAAGCGAGCCTCTTATGGTTTCACAGATGCACTGGGCTTTGCTCATACTCGCCTCTCTGTTGGAAACATCTTCCCCTCTATTTTCACAATGATATCTACTCATTCATTCATTCTATGTACCGAGGGGACCCAGTAGGAACAAGACAGGTGTAAGAACACTTCCCTCATGGAGCTTAGCTCTGGGGTTTCCCATGCATTGGACCACAAGGTTGATTTGAACCTCAAGGTTGGCAGTTCAAACTCACCAGCCACTCCTCAGAAACCCTATACAGGGTTGCTATGAGTCAAAACCGACTCGACAGCACTTAACAACAACAACCTAACAGTGATGATGGGGCAACAGTCTACCTAAGCTGAGTCTGGGATGGGGTATCTGGCAGCAGGGAGGGGTAATTCCTCATATTACTGGATCTTTCTATGGGCACCACTCCTTCTGCCTCAGAGCCCCATCCCCAGCCCCTACCTGCTCTGGTGGTTGGTGGTTACGTGCCGTGGAGTCGAGTCGGAACCAACTCATAACGACCCTGTACAGGGTTTCCAAGGCTGTAAATCTTTACTGGAGCAGAAAGCCTCATCCTTCTCCTGCAGAACAGCTGGTAGTTTCAAACTGCTGACCTTGAGGTTCACAGCCTGATTTGTAAACACCACACTACCAGAGCTCCTTTATTGGACTGTTTCTTTGATGGGGAAATTGTCCTGGCCCCTCAGGCTCCCTCATCACAGCCCAGTGCCACTGGGTTGTCAGAGTCAGATTTTGTGTCTCTCTCCCACACCAGCCTGGTTTCCTGAGGGTGGACGTGTGCTTCAGTGTGTCTCATGCCTCTACACCCACCTGTTGATATAGGGTGCTTGGGATGAGTACAGAAGTGCATAGAGGTGATGGGGCACCAAGGATTGTAGGAACACAGAAGGAAGCAAGAGACCTGCTCGGAAGGAAGGGTGTTGGGGGTACTTTCTGGGAGCAGTAAAGCTGGACTATCTGTGTGTGGAAGGGGTTGGGGATGATGGTGCTGACCACTGGAGGAGCTGTGGAATTGGTAGCAAAGCCTGGGGCACTCACTGTCCAGCAGTACTACCTACCACAGAGTTTGTTCTGCTCCCTAGAAATTTGACTCGATTTCCCTGACTGCCTGCCTCCTGGATCCTGGGCATGTGGGGACTCTGGGGCTGACCAGCCTGGGTCCTGGCTTTCACACCGGGATCACTGCAGGCCTCACCCTCACTGTTCTGCCCAACCACCCTGCTCTGGTCCCTGCCCATATGGCCCTGAGCTCCTCGGATAAGCAACCCCACTCAGGTGGTCCCCCACACTCCACCCTCATCTTGGGTCAGTTGGGTGAGACACAAAGGCTGGAGGATCCCTGGCCTCTGCCCATCTGGGGCCTTTAGTCCTAATGGGGTGATAATGTGTAACAGACACAAGACTATGACACAAACATCTTGGCTGTGAATTTATGTCCAAAGCTAGGAGAGGCTGGTGGGATACACATCAATTAGGAACAAGGGTTAAGAGTCAGATGTACTGGATTCCAGCCTCTTATAGACTGTGTGAAAGGAACCCTGGTAGCGTAGTGGTTCAGGCTGCTAACCTCAAGGTTGGCAGTTCAAAACTACCAGCTGTTCCGTGGGAGAAAGATGAGGCTTTCTGCTCCTGTAAAGATTTGCAGCCTCGGAAACCCTGTACAGAGTCACTATGAGTCGGAACTGACATTACGGTACTTAATAACAATAACAACACAGACTGTGTGACCTTGGACAAATCATTTAACCTCTCTGAATTTGTTTCCCCATCTGAGAAATGGGGCTATTTATAGACCTTCGTCCTTGTAGGGTCAACCTAAGATTTAGCTAGGCTTTGGATTATTAGGGGTTTTGCAAGCTGTTAAGTGCTTTGCATAGGTGAGAGTATCTGACCCTCCTGGTGTCCCCTGGTCACCTCTGCAGCTGCTGGACATTGCTGGGAATCAGCTCACTGAAATCCCCGAGGGGCTCCCTGAGTCACTTGAGTACCTATATCTGCAGAACAACAAGATAAGCACCGTGCCTGCCAATGCCTTCGACTCCACACCCAACCTCAAGGGGATCTTTCTCAGGTAAGAGCCCCCTCACGCCCACCATGGCTTGGTGCCCACCTCCTCCCTCCTGGGAAGAGCTCAAACATAATGTCTAAAGGCTGACTTCCTGTTGACTGGCTGGGTGGTACGGGATGTGACACATCCCACCCAACCCACTCAGCCTTCCCTGCCTCAGCTCTCAGGGTGGGAGGCGCCCTGGTGGCGCATGTGGTTAAATACTAGACTGCTAACCAAATGGTTGGTGGTTCAAAGCCACCCAGAGCCACCTCAGAAGACAAGCCTGATGATCACAGCCTTGGAAACCCTATGGAGCAATTCTTCTCTGCACATTCAGGCTTGTCATGAGTCGTGAGCATTATTGATGATACTATGATAGGAAAGGACTCCAGAGAGCATCCTCGTAATTTACAATTGGGAAAACTGAGGCCCAGAGGATACATGGTAATTGCTAGTGTCCACAGGCAGCCAGGTTGGGTTCAGCCCCACACTGGACTCTGGGGGTGGGGGTCTGGAATGATTCGGGGCACCTAGCTTCCACAAAAGCTGAGGAGTTTCCATGGAGCAGAACCACAGTGAGTCCCTCCAATACCCACTCACCCTTGATTCTTTGAGGATCAGAGCCAGGCTAGAGAGTGGGGGCTGCTGGGGTGGAGTGTGGCTTGTGTCTCCGGCTTCTGCAGAGAAGCAGAGACTTGCTTCTGCAGGGGCCAGAGAGCAGCCTGGAATGCATATGCTGCCTGCAGTGACCCGGCTTCCAGAGGGTATGCAGAGAGGGGTTACTCTGGCCGGCACTCCCAGAGTCCTAGTGAGGGCTTCCACAGAGGGAGGGTGTATACCTTCCTGATGGAGAATCCAGGAAGAGCAGGACCAGCCCCCGAGCTGCAGCACCCTAAAGAGCTGGCACTAACCATGACGCACCTTACTGCTCCTTCTCCCCTCCCCTTTTGCCTGCTGAGGGGGTGGGGTGGGTTCCTGGCAGTGACCACACGTGGATGCCTGGATGCCGCACAGGTTCAACAAGCTGGCCGTGGGCTCTGTGGTGGAAAGCGCCTTCCGGAGGCTGAAGCACCTGCAGGTCTTGGACATTGAAGGCAACTTTGAGTTTAGTGATGTTTCCAAGGACCGTGGCCGCTTGAAGGAGGAAGAAGAGGAAGAGGAGGAGGAGGAAGAAGAGGACAATGAAGAAGAAGATGAATCCACATAATGACAAGGTGAAGTGGATCTGACCCAGGTGGGTGATTAGTGTGTATATGGGGACACCTCTGCAGTTTGCTGTTCCTGCCCAAGTCTGGGATCTTTCGGGCCCACCCCGCTTCATCCATTCATTCCATAGACATAAAGCAGCATTTGGTATGTGCTAAGGCACTGGGTGAGGGCTGGGGTTATAGCAGCAAGCCTATAGGGAGGACACCCATGTCCGGGCGCTGTAATCCAGTAAGGGTTCTGTGATGGTGGATGCTAAGCGTGGATGTGGGGACCCATCAGGAGGCTGGCGCTGTAATCAAGTCAGAGAGGATGAGGTGGGGCATGATCATGGAGACAGCAAACAGATGGCTAAGGGCCTTGGGGTCAGACTCAAGAAGTTAGGGTCCTGCTGGGCATGGGGTGAGGGCGAGGACAAGGCTTAGGATTCTAGCTTGAAATTCCTGTGGATGGTAGTATTTGGTGGAGGAGAAAGTTTGATGGGAACTGTTGAGTGTGGGGGACCTGAGAGCATTGGGAAGCAACACAGAGGTGATTGGCTATGTGGATCTGGTCTAGAGATGGGTGTCTATACATCACCAGCCTCAAAAGAGCTGTTGATACTACAGAAGGCAGGATGCACTTACCCAGGGAGACTGGGTAAGAGGCTGGCAGTGGGGAATGCAGGGCAGTGGGTATGCGGGAGCCTGCAGTGAGTCTGAGATGGAACAGCTTGGAAAGGAGGAAGGGCAGTTGTAGTCAGTTAAGGACAGACAATGTTTGTACACATATGCAACACAAGTACCCATACGTGTGCATAAAACACTAGTATACACAATACAGAGGCACACACCTACATACGTGCACATATGTACACATGTGAAAACACACTGCCACACACATGTGCACACAGCCTTGTATGCACACATATGCACTCCATGGCAATCTCCCATGCAGACTGCATACCCAGGCCCTTACATGCACATGTGTACATACACACACATAATTGCATGTTCAGCCTGAACCCATGTGTGAATTTTTCCAGAAGTGGGGCAGTCAGCTGCGAGACTGAGGGAATTGACCCACAGGAAAGTCATCCATGTGACTGAAAAGGAAGTGGATCCAGGAAGAGTAGCCAACCTTTTTGCAGAGTTTAGCTTTGAAGCCCAGAGAAGCAGTGTGGTCCTAGACAAGGGTGTGGTGTGCAAGAAGGACTCATTTCAGTGTATGCATTGTATGCATGTTCTCGGACTGTTTTCCGAGGTGCTGGGCGGGGCCACTAGGGGAGGGAATTGCTGATGTAAGAGGGGAGAGTGGTGGTGGGAGGTTTGTTGCAAACAGACAGTGCTGCTCTCATTGTGGCAAGGAGTGGGTGAGTGGCTGCATCCCCAGGCAGCTAAGGGCTCAGTGGAGGGAGTTACCGACAGCCACATGCCAACAGCCTTCTGTCCCCTCCACAGACCGCGGTGGACATGAAGGTGGACAGGTGAATTCTTCTACAGCAGGGGTTTGGCCAAGTGGAATAGGGGTGTAAAGAGATGGGAGGCTGAGTGTCTTGGCAAGAGAATGGCTGGTGTTGGGGGCCCTGGGTCAGGCTGGGGAAGGAAGGAGATGCAGATAGAGGGAGTGGTGGGGAGGGGATGCTGAGGAGTTGTGCAGGGGTGCGGGTGAGGGGCAGGGGTGCCTCACAGGGCCTGAGTGTGGCTTTGGATGGGAGCCTGTGGACCATCATTAGGATGTTGAATTGAAGTCAGGGCTGGGCAGAGAGGCACCTAAGGTGGATGCTGAGGTCCTGAGGGTTCACGATAGAAAGAAGAATGTGTATAAGGAAACCTGTGATCCCCCCTCTCCTCCCTGTGCTGGAGCCTGGGGGTGTCAAGGTGGACACCCACCCACACCCACCCCTGCTTCAGACACAGCCAGGGGTCTGCACAGAGGTGACTGGCCATTCAGTGATTATGCTACTACCTGCTAAGGGACTTCAGGTCATGAGGTGAGGGAGACTTTGCCCTCTTGGAGGACAATGGCCATGGTCAGATCTGGGAGCATCCCTGGGAGCGACCAGTGGACCATGCATATGAGGCTCCAGGCCCCAAAGGCCCTCTAGCACATACCCTTCCTGTTCGGTTGGTTACTGCACCTCTCTAGGGGCAGTCCTGCTCGCTCCGGGCCCTCAAGGGCTCCCAGGGGCAGCCCCCTTTTGCTCACAGTAATTTGACCAGTCCCTTAAGTAGGGACCACCCTCCACTCTAATCCACCATGCCCAGGCTGGTGGAAGGATGGGTCTGCCCTGGTCAGCCCACAGCCCTTAAAGCAGGGACCACCCTCCAGCTCTAATCTACTCCACCCCAGGCTGGTACAGGGGTGAATCTGCCATGGCCCCTTAAGTAGGGATGACCTCCAGCTCGAATCCACTACCTCCAGGCTGGTGGAGGGATGGGTCTGCCCTGGCCCATTGCTGACCCGCCGACATCTTCTGCAGGACAAGGGACTGCCGGACTCCTCTCTGCAGCAGACACCTGTGCCCTGTGAGCCCTTCGTCTGCCACACTCACAGATGTCATCAGACATACCCACCACACTGTACCCATAGGTACCCCAACAGCTGCAGGCTGCGTGTCCCACACTCAGAAATGTGCAGACACCACAGCACCCCCCCACACCCAACATGGCCACACATGCCACCAACTGCACCTCATTTCCTGTGGGCACACTCTCTTCGCTGCCCCCTACCACCCGCTGAGTCGTGTGGCCTTGGAGGAAGGGAGGGTCTGCCTGCAGCCTGGCATACACGTGCAAACAGCTTCACCAGCCAGAACAGCTCAACATCTGCCCCGTCCCTCTGCCTGTCCATCCCCTGGAGAAGATACAAGGCGATCTTCATGCTCTTTGTGGCCAGGTGCCGGCCACCCTGTGGAACTAACAAAAGCTGGCTTTTGTTCCATTTGCTCCCCGTGGGGATGGGAAACTTCAGGACTGCTGCGTTGCCCAACTGCTGGGGACTATCATTGCTGAGCGCCTCTCTCTGCCATGGTCTGACAGGGCCAAGGTCACCTCACACCTCTCGGATGGACAAGCCCCATGACAGAGCCTGGGAGGTAGGGGGTGGCTGTTCGGAGCCTCAGTGCAGGAATGAGGCTGTGAAGCTGGACCAGAGAGAGCCAGGAGGGACCCAGCCACTGTCTACTGGATGCTGTCTTCATTCTTTGGGCCTGTGGGAAAGTTCTGGGTATCTTTTGTTTTTCATTCTTTTTTTAAGATAAAAATCTCAAAGCTGATTTTCCTTGTTATAGAAAAACTAATATAAAAGCTCTATCCCTGTCCTTGCAGCCCGTAGCTGTGTCTGCCTGCTTCCTGCCATGCTGGGCTGCACCGGGTGGGCTGGGGAGGAGACAGGCAGCGGAGGTCCAGGGAGACAGGGCTTAGTTGTAGGTAAGGAGGAGGCCTGGAGAAGTGTGAAGACCACCGACTTGGAATCAGCATGGGGGCAGGTAACCCTCACAATGTTCCTGTCAGCTCACACTGCAGCCCCAGAGGCTGTGTCTAAACAAAAGACCTGCCCAGCTTGGGGTAGTTCAGGCCTGACCTGGAGGAGCCTCTATGTACTGATGGAACCTTGTCCAGTGTCCATCGCATAGAGGGTGACTGAGGTGGGAAGGGAACCGGAAGCCGGCCTGAAGCCGGAGCAGAACCGACTTGGGGCCCAGGTCTCCACAGAGCCAGAAGTAGTAGACATGCCCAGTGTGCCTGCCACCCAACATGGGCAGCGCTGGAACTGGTTGGAACTGCTGCTCGGAGTAAGGAAGAGCCTCTGACAGGCAGAGCTGCCCCACAGGAGTTTGTGTTGCCTAGGAAGTAGTGACCTCCCGCTATTGGAAGTGTGTAAGGATGGGCTGGTGTGCTTCCTGTCAAGTCGAGTAAGGAGCAGATCCCTTCCTCAGAGAAGTAACCAGTCCACACCAAAGTGGGCGTGACTGCTCCTAGACAATTTAGTTTGAACAAAGGAAGGGGCACTAATGATATCCCTCCCAGTTCCAGTCCCATGGTGGGAAGGAGGGTCCTGGGTCAGGGTCCTTCCTGGGCATGGCAGAGGACAGCCATTAGCAGATTCTCCCTGGCAGCCCTGGGAGGAGAGTGGACATAGTTCAGAAGCAGGAAGCTGGGGGCAGGGGTCCTTCTGACTCTATGAGTGACATGGAGGAAGCCCATTCCCTCCCTGGGCCTTAGTGTTGTTATGGGTCCCATGGTGCTAGACCCTTCTAGCCCCCAGTGCTGAATCTTCTCCCCCAGGCCCATCACAGCAGGCTGTACCCCCTGCAAGCCTCCTCACAGAGCCCTCAGGCACATCTCCTCCAGATTAGTTGAGGAAATGTGCTCCTCTTGGGACTGACCTCAGAGCCCTATCTCAGAATGGTCTATGTGCATCTGGGACATTTGAACAAAATCTGGCCACCCTGTGGCTGCTGAGA
Organism: Chrysochloris asiatica; assembly: GCF_000296735.1. Taxonomy (NCBI): domain Eukaryota; kingdom Metazoa; phylum Chordata; class Mammalia; order Afrosoricida; family Chrysochloridae; genus Chrysochloris; species Chrysochloris asiatica. Next base: position 18,228,325 of record NW_006408544.1, read on the forward strand.
CAGGCCCCTGGACATGCCTGTCCTCCCTCCAGCCACCTGGGCATGCTTCTCTGCACTCTGGCTTTCCAGACAGGCCTATCCACACTCTGGCCACACAGACAAGCCTATTTGTATTCTCACCACCTAAACAGACTGTGCAAACTCTGGCTACCCCAACAGTCTACACTCTGCCAGCCTAGCTCAACCAATAAAGGACTACTAGCAGGGTACATGTATGGTTTCTTTGAAAAACCCACCAACTTTAGACACAAAATTCCTTTATTTGGTGACCACTGGATTTGCAAACACAGAAAGGAATAGGAATCCTTACAATGACCTGCACACAGGCCTTACTGACAGCAGGACCACACTGGAAGTTTGACCACAGCGTCCCAGGCTGGACCTCCCTCGCTGTCGGTCTGCTGGGAGGCTGGACTGATGGTTTCACACTCTAGAAACAGTATCCCTGTCTCTGCATAGGATGAGCAATGCAAGAGCCCACATGGCCCATGGAAGGCCTATCCTAGGGGAAAGCTGTTTGACTGAGACCATGTGATGGGGTAGGTGAATAGCCTGCCTGGGTGGGACCCAGCTGGGGCAGAAGTGGGGACATGGTGATTTTCTTTAATAAAATGACAACAGAGGGGTTGTGGGGGCTCCTGGAGTGAGGCAGCACCTCTCCTGGCCCCCAGGTGCCCCGTACTCCTGGAAGGAGTGGCTGGCATGAAAGACTTGAGTAAGGTCCTGGTCTTAGCATTCATTACTCACTCAGAGCCTCCACTCCATTCATCCAGAAAGTGGGTGACCCCTGCCTGTGTCCTGCAGGCTAACTCAGTGGAAACAGCTGCTTCTGATCAGATCACAGCTCTGGGTGGGCTCTGCAGGGTCCTGATACTTTGGCTGGGTGCGGGACAGGCAACTTTTACCTCTGGGCCCTGTCGTCTGCTTGGGAAATGTTGATAAGTTGGGATAGATCCCTCACCCCGGAGGCCTCCCCTGGCCTCTGCAGCCCCACTGGCTCAGACATTGGTCTCAAACTCACTGATCTCGATGGTGCAGTGGTCCAGGCAGCCAGTGGCTGGCTCCTTGTCCTGCTCTACCTGGACAGTGACGTGGTGGGGGCGGGAGGGGCCCCCGCTCTTCACACAACCACTCCACTGGGTCGCCACTGGAGGCTCCTGGAGGCTCACCGGCTTGGTCTCAAAGGGCGGCAGTTTCTGGAGAGGGAAATGGGCCTTAGCAAAAACAGGAGGGACTGAAGTTAGACATTATTATTATTGTTATTAAGTGCCACCTAATCAGTTCAGACCATTAGCTACCCTGTATAGGGTTTTGGAGTCCTGGTGTGGCGCTGTGGGTTAATGCACCATACTGCAAAGCCATTTGAACTGCAAGGTTGGCGGTTCAAGCTCACCAGCTGCTCCTCAGAAACACTATACAGGGTAGCTATGGATCGGGATTGACTCGACGGCACTTGACAACAACAACATATAGGGTTTCTGAAGCTGTAAATCTTTGCTGGAGCAGAAAGCCTCATCTTTCTTTTGCAGAGCAGCTGGTGGGCTCAAACTACCGACCTTGTGGTGTCCAGTCCAGTGATTATTGTATGGAGGCAGCAGAGGTTAGATATTTGTTAAGTGCTCGAGTCAGTTCTGATGCATAACAACCCTGTATAGTGTTTCTGAGGAGTATCTAGTGAGTTTGAACTGCCAACTTTACGGTTCAAACTGACCTTCCAGTCCAGGGCTTATCCCACAGTGCCACACCAGGACTAGGGAGGACTAAGGTTCAGGAAAACAGAACCATGTGACTTGTTTTCCTGCAGTCGTGCTGTGTGACTCCCAATGATCATAGAGTTTCTCTGGGCCCCAGTTCCCAAGCTGTCCTGCCTCAGCCTGGGGCTGCTTTGAAGACGAGGGGACCTGAGAGGGGTCCGGTGAGAGGATAGGGACTCATCTGCCTGAGTCTCAGTTTCTCTCCCCATGATGTGGGGACAGCCTACCACATGTGCACGGCTGTTGAAAGTGTTACAGGAGAATGTCAGATCCACAAGGACCAGTTTTATCATGTTCATTGTTCCTACTGCATTTAGGTGGGGAGGGCCGCCACGCTAGGTGTTCAGTAAACACATGTTGGTGGAATTCATTGGTCACCCCCATCAACAGATGAGGAGCCTGAGGCTCAGAGCCTGCTGCCCTGCCCACCATACTCCTGGATTCATTCTCCTTCCCCACCTCAGGCTGGGGGGCACTGCTCTCACCTCGGTGCCTGTGTCCTGAATGAAGTCCTTCCGGCAGATGTGGGCCATGATCCCTGCAGCCAGAGCATCACCCAGTACGTTAATCATGGTACGGAAACGGTCCCTGAAGGACAAGGTTGTTGTTGTTAAGTGCTGTTGAGTCGGTTCTGACCCATAGCAACCCTGTATAGGGTTTCTGAGGAGCAGCTGGAGAGTTTGAACCACCGACCTTGCAGTCCAGTACATTGTGTAGTGGTTACAAGTTGGGCTGCTAACCTCAAGGTAAGCAGTTTGAAACTACCAGGTGTTTCATGGGAGAAAGATGAGGCTTTCTGCTCCTGTCAAGATTTCAGCCTTGGAAGCCCTGTACAGGGTCGCTGTGAGTTGGAACTGACTCCACGGCACATTACCACACCACCACCACATGAACCCACAGCACCATAGAACTCCTGGAGGTGAGTTACTAGGTGCTTGGGTGAGTTACTGCCATGGCAGACAACAGTGCCATGGCAGGTGCTTAACAGCAGTGGCTGGCTGTCAGGACAGAGCTGGGTGGCAAGCACTCCTTGGTGTTGTGGAAGCAGACTGATTCAGGACCGGCTTCATGGGTGTAGTACCCTGTTGTTGGCTGAATGCTTTGTTACAGCCATCTTGAAATTCTTCATAATTAAAAAAAAGGGGGGGGCCCAGCATCTTCATATTGAACACTGGACCCCACAAATTATGTAGCCAGTTGTAGGTCAGTGGGAAGCCCCCGCGTCCAGGAAGGGACCCAGTTCCCACCCAACAGTGCCTAGGGACTCAGAAGTCAGCCCTTCCTTGGGGGTTGGTGTGACCACCACTCACAGAGCCCAGTCAATGGCGATGATGAGGGTGATGTCCTCAGTGGGCAGTCCCACAGAAGTGAGCACAATGACCATGGTGACGAGTCCGGCCTGAGGGATGCCCGCTGCCCCAATGCTGGCCGCTGTCGCTGTGATGCTGTGTGGAGTGTGAAGGGGAGGAGTAAACACAATGTTGGTGCTTGCCTGGCTCCAAGGAGGGGTTGGGAAAGCCAGGGTCTCAGAATAGCCAGATGGGGTAGGGGGTTGGTTAGGAATGCCAGGGTCCCTGCTCAAGGTACCCATGTACCCCTGGGCCTGCCATTCCTGGCCTCAGGAGAACCTCTTGATAGTTTGTACCAGTAGCTGCTGAGCCTAGGTTCCCAGGAAGCTGGATTTGTAGAGGTTTACAGAGGATCTGGTCCTCCACTGGTTGAGCTTGGCCACAACTTCCCTCTGGGGCTGGTCCACAGGGTTAAACTTATGCCCACGGACCTTCTGACCTTACCTTGAACCCTCTCCACACCTCCCAGTTTCCTCCACCCTCTCTCTGGTGTCTGCTCCCCTTGTCCCACCTTCAGTGCCCTCCCTCCTCCGCCTGACTCAACTATAAGACCGCTCCAGCCCTGACTCCTGGAGCAGTCCCCTCTTATCCCTCTGCCTGTCTCAGGCTGCAGTGTGGTGCTAGGGCAGGGACTCTGTGTTAGGAATCCAGTCTTGGCTCCTGTGTTGACCTGCTGTGTCCTGGGGTGAGCCCCTTGACCTCTCTGGGCCTTGGAGACCCCCTCAGAATTCTGAAGGCCCCTCCAAGCCCCTTCTCCCTATCATTGCAGAGTGTGGGGTGCCAGAGGAGAGCACCTGATGGTGATGATCTGTCCAAAGTCCAGCTCATAGTTGTTGACCTGGGCAATGAAGATGGCAGCCACAGCCTCATAGAGCGCAGTGCCGTCCATGTTGATGGTGGCGCCCACAGGCAGCACGAAGCGGGCGATGCGCCGTTCAATGTGGTTGTTGTCCAGTAGGCACTTGAAGGTGACGGGCAGTGTGGCTGAGCTAGGGGAAGAGGGCCAGTGTCTGTCTACCACCTCCTCTGGGACAGATAAGACTGTCCCTCCCGGGCAGCTGACTGACTGAAAGGGTTTTGAAAAGGGTCAAGGGTGGCATCCTTTCAGGAGTGAGTGGATGCCTCGGAGACGCTCCTTCCCAACCCAGACTCAAGCGGGCTGGCTCAGATTGGGAAGTTGGCCACCCAGTGTGTGCTAGGCCCAGAGTCACACGGCTGTGCCAAGAGTACAGAAGAGGCCACTGTGGTCTAAGCGGTTAACAGCAGAGGCTCTGGGGCCAGACTGGTGTTGTGTAACATTAAGTTGATTTTGACTCATAGCGGCCCTATAGAACAGAGTAGAGCTGGTCCATAGTTTACTGTGGCCCTGGTAGCGTAGTGGTTATGAATCGGGCTGCTAACCTCAAGGTCGGCAGTTCAAAACTACCAGCTGTTCTGCAGAAGAAAGATGAGGCTTTCTGCTCCCATAAAGATTTACAGCCTCGGAAACCCTGTACGGGGTTGCTATGAGGCTGAACCAACTCCATGGCATATAACAACAACAACAACAACAACAATCTTTATAGGGGCAGATTGCCAGGTCTTTTCTCCCACAGAGTGGCTGCTGAGTTTGAACTCCCAGCCTGGAAGTTAGCAGTCAGGCTCTTAACCATTGTGCCGCCTGAGCTTCTCAGGGCCAAATTGCCTGGGTGTGGCACTGTGGGTTAATGCGCCAGACTGCAAAGCCGTTTGAACTGAAAGGTCGGCAGTTCAAGCTCACTAGCTGCTCCTTGGAAACCCTATAAGGGGTCGCAACCGACTTGACGGCACTTCACAACAACAACTAGCCATGTGAAAGAAGCTCTGGTAGCGTAGTGGTTACCAGTCGGTCTGCCACCCTCAAGGTCAGCAGTTCGAAACTACCAGCTGTTCCGCAGGAGACAGATGAGGCTTTTCTGCTTCTGTAAACATTTATAGCCTCGGAAACCCTGTACAGGGTCACTATGAGTTGGAACCGACTTCACGGTACTTACCAACCAATAACTAGCCATGTGACCCCAGCAATCTCCTTGTGCCTTAGTTTCCTTTTCCCAAATTGGTGAGGTGCTCTAGGATTAGTACTAACCATAAGGTTGACAGTTCAAACCCACCAGCTGTTCCTTGGAAATCCTATGTAGTAGGGTCACTATGAGTCTGAACCGACTGAATGGTATTTAACAACAACAACAACAGCAATACCTAGATTACAGAGCTTTCAGGAGGATTAAATGAGTCAGTACTTAGGACCATGCCTAGCACAGTGTAAGCACTTGGTCAAGGTTACCTACTGTTAACATTGTTATGTGTATTCTTAGAGTTTTAGGAGTCCCTGGTTGGTGTAAACAATTAATGTACTCAGTTTCTAGTAGAAAGAAAGTTTGAAGGTTTGAGTTCACCAAAAGGCACCCTGGAAGAAAGTTCTGGTCATCTACTTCCAAAACTCAGCCACTGAGAACCTTGTGGAGCACAGTTCAGTTCTACTCTGACACACATCGGGTTACCATGAGTCACAGATGACTAGATGGCAACCCCCCCCCACCTCCAGTGGCACTAGGGGAACCCTGGTAGCATAGTGGATTACACGTTGATCTACTAACCAACTGCAAGGTCAGCAGTTCGAACCTACCAGCCACTCCGTGGGAAACAGATGAGGCTTTCTGCTCCCATAAAGGTTTACGGTCTCGGAAACCCTGTACAGGGTCACCATGAGTTGGAACTGACTTGATGGTGCTCAGTAGCAGTCGGGTTGCTGTGGTCCCAGTCCCCTTCCCTCACCCCAGAGGTGACTGCTAGGGGCCCCAGTTCCGTTTGCCAGAGACTTTCACAATCCCCACATGTGCTGGGCCGAGGCTGACGGCTCCTGTCAAGTAGAGTTTGCCTTCACCTCCCAGTCTCTGCCCTGGTTGTAGGTTCCTAGGCCTTTTCCCTCAATGGGTTTCGCCTCCTCCTGAGTTCTGCAAGAGGTGCTTCTGTAACTAAAGGTGTCCCATTTTACAGACTGGGCAGCTGAGGTCTGGTAAGGGCTGAAAGGAAGAGCGTGCCCTTTCTTTCTAGCCAGATGTGAATTTGAGTCCCTGATGTGTGTCTTCCTGCAGTTGAGGCAGTCTGACCGCCCGTCTTTCTTCTCAGGGTAAAATGCTCAGCAAATGGTCACCTCTTTCCCTTTCCACTTGATTGACAACCATACAGCAAGGCTCAGGCTGCCTGAGGGCTGCACTCAGCAGCAGTGGAGGGTCCTTGGTGGTGAACCCTGTACAGGGTTTCCGAGGCTATAAATCTTTACCACAGCAGAAAGCCTCATCTTTCTCCCACAGAACAGCTGGTAGTTTCGAAATGCTGACCTTGAGGTTCTCAGCCCAATTTGTAACCACTATACTACCAGAGCTTGGTCAATCTACACAGCAACCCCATGAAGTAGATTGTTGTTGTTGTTAAGTGCCGTCGAGTCGGTTCCGACCCATACCGACCCTGTACAGGGTTTCCGAGGGTGTAAATCCTTACGGGAGTAGAAAGCCTTATCTTTCTCCCGCGGAGCGGCTGGTAGTTTCGAACCGCTGACCTTTAGGTTCGCAGCCCGATTCGTAACCACTACGCTACCAGAGCTCCTTATAGAGGCTGTCATTATCGCCATTCTGTATATGAGGAAATTGATGCCCAAGGAGGTAGAGTGACTGGCCCACAGTCACACAGCTAGGGAGCGATGGAGCCCTGATCTAGCTACTTTGCCAAGGCATCCAGCAAAGTGGTCCCAAAAGGAGACTGGGAAAGGTCCCAGGACTGTGCCGGGAGGGGGTGGGGGTGAGGAAGCGGGGGTGGGGGGGTGGGGGGCATCTCCAACAGCAGCACCATGTGGCGGCGGGAGGCAACAGCAGCTGTAGATTTGTCAGACTGTAGTAGTCTCTTCTGCTGATGTGGAGAGGATGAGCCCGTGGGAGGGAGTAAACTCTAGGGATTGAGGGCATTTCAGGTAGGAGAAAGCCTCAAGAAAGCATAAGGGCTTTCTCTAGGTAGGTGGGGCCTTGGGGAAAAAAATCAATCAAAATAGGCCAGACTGGCCCTTTCTCTGGCTCTGTGACTATGGACATATAGGCAGAGTCAAGCCACCAGCTCCCATCCTGTCCACTGCCCAAGACTACCTGGAGGAGGTGGCCAGTGCAATGAGCAGGGCCTGGAGAATTCCGCGGATGAAGACGATGGGGTTCTTTTTGGTGATGGAGAAGTAGAGCAGAGGCAAAATGAAGAGACCGTGGACGACAAGCCCACACACCACCGTAATCGCGTAGAAGCCCAGCTTCTTCCCAATGGTCTTGGGATCATCCATCTCCAGGATCTTGCCAGCAATAAGGAACACAATGCCGAAGGGGAAGTACCTAGGGTGAGCAAGGCAGCTCAGGACTCAGGTGCCAGCCCTGGCCCTACATCACTCCATGTCTCATCCTTTCTTAGCCCTAAAGGAGTCACGCAAGAACCAAAGGGCACCCTATCCAAAGATGCCAGTCTAGGGTCAGACACATAGCATTATGAATATTACCCTTAATAGACCAGCTCCTCTGAGCACTCCCAGATCCAACAATGCCACATCTTTGTGGGAGACTTTAGGAAGGACTCTGCATCTCCCCATTTGAATTGTGCAAGGTTGGACTAGAAGATTCCTTAGGTCTGAACTCTGAACCTAGGTGTGGAAGTTGGTTCTAATTCTAATGTTTCCTTTTTCCAAAAACTGAGCTAACGAGGCTCCACGTGATGGGGAAACTGAGGCCCCAGGAGTAGCAAGGTCTGCTTTAGCTCTTAGCTCTGGTCCAGTGGGCCCGGATGGACCCATAACCTGACTAGTCCAGAAAAGGCAGGGTCAGGGCTAGGACTGGGTCTGCGTGGGGCTATGGGATTCAGAGAAACGTGCGAAGCTCTGGAGGTCCCAGGCCCTAACTTTGACCGGTGTGTAGTTTTCTCCTGGGAGACCGAAAATGAGGTCATGGCGTTCTTCATCAGGCATGGTCTGGTTTTGAGGGGAGTGGTGGGGTGAGAGGGTAAACGAGGCTTACCACACAGCCACCGCCACGATCTTCATGACGGACTCATTGAGGCACTGGCAGAAACTGACCAGTGGGGCTCCGCTGTCACCCATACGGCCCAGCATGATGCCTGTAGGGCGGGGACACATAAGTACATCCAGATGTTCCCTGGGGAGGCCAGACACACGTGCCTCCACGTGAAGACACACGCGGGAGGCAGGCCTGCAGCCGACCCGCACGCACAGGCGGATCTCAGCCCTGGCCCTCTTCCCAGCAGTTTCAGAGGCCTCAGTTCCTCCCACTTTCTTTTCTTCTCCTCTGCCTCCTCCCTGGACACTCCTGCCGGCATCTTTGTACACGGAGACCCTGGCCACGCCCTAGATTCAGGCCCCTCCTCCCTCTATCCGGTCCTGATCTCCCTTCCCTACTCTGCCGCAGCATCACTGGCCTGGAAGCTTCCAGAATCAGTCAAGTTCCTCACTGCCTTACTGCACCCACTGCATCTGCATAGCTGGCTGCCCTCTGCCTTTAGATCTCAGGCAAGCCTGCCCACTCCACCCCTGATTACTGTATTCTCCACCCAGAAAAGCTTCCCCTACATCCTTCTCCGTTCTCATCTCTTGCTGATGCTTTCATCTCACTTAATACAACTTAGAGCCGCTGTTTTCCATCAGTCTCTCCTCCAATAAACTGTAGTTCTGTAAGAGCAAGAATTCTATTTCCTTAGCTGGCACATGGTATAACTGTTGAGTGAACCAATGAACAAAATGGAATTAATAAATCGAACGGACCTTGACACCCCTGTTATTCTCCCTAGGCCATTCTGGGTTTCCCTGAAAGCACCCACAGCACCTATAATTGTATGCTCAGGGGCTTCTTCCTGAGGAGCTCCAGTGAGGTTAGGGAGGAAGGCACAGGGCTTTACATACAGCTGTGTTTACTAGTTTTCTTTTTTCCTGCTATTCTTTATTATAACTCCCTTTTCCCATTATCCCCAGACTTGAGTAAAAGGTTTCAGAAGAGGAGACAGGAAAGGAGAAAGGGGAGACACCACTGGAGGCCAACAAGCGCCCCTGCAACTGTCATCAAATTGATTTGACTCACAGCGACCCCATAGGACAGAGTAGAACTGCTCCATAGGGTTCCTGAGACTGTGAATCTTTGCAGGAGCACACAGCTTCATCTTTCTCCTGCAGAGTAGTTAGTGGGTTTGAACTGTGGACCCAATGCTTAACCCAGTATGCCACCAAAGCTCCTTAGCCAGCACCCAGGGATGGGGAATTCTGAGGGAGGGTGGTGAGGAGCACCACTAGACTCTAATGTGGTGAATGACCCAAGACATTCTTGGGGAGCAGGATGGGGATTTGGAACAGTCTGTCTAGATAGTGAAAGGAGCCTTGGTAGGATTACAAACTGAGCTGCTAACTACAAGGTCAGTGGTTCCAATCTACCAGCTGCTCCTTGGGAAAAAGGTGAGGCTTTCTGCTCCATAGAGTTATAGCCCCGGAAACCCTATACAGGGATTCTGTGAGTCAGAACAGAATCAAGGACACTTAGCAACAACAACAATCCAGATAATGAAGGCAGGGCTGACCCATTCAGCACATTGTCAGGACTCCGACAATTCCATTTATTAGAGGGAGGGAGGGAAGGACAGAGGCTCTGGGACCCTGCTGGGGTGGGGTGGGGGAAGCACATACCCATGGTGGCAGAGAAAATGACAATGCCCAACACATTCATGCCCTCACTGGTGCCAGGCTCTGACTTGTAAATGACCTCCGGCGGTGGGGTCAGATCCAGGATGAAGTTCTGCACACGAGAGCTGTTTTCTTCCTGGACCCCATAGATGAGGATGGGCCGAGGAAGGGCCTCCTCTGATGCCTCCTTAATAGACTTGACAACAGAGGTGGTCTTGGTGCGGTACTGGGAGGTGACACCCCAAACAGGAAAGCAGTCAGTGTCAAGTGTTATTAATAACAACAACAATGACATTTCTTGAAAGTACATTTATATTCACTTCTATTCCAATTTAAACCCCACAGGAGAAAGGCAGGGCAGGAATTATCCTCAGGATTTTACCAACAAGAAAACAGCTTTCTTCTTCCATCCACATACTACCTAACCTCCCTCCCTCCCTGTCTCCTGGTCTTTGTAGGTATCTTTATACTGATCCATGTCCCTCTCTGACCACCCTCCCATCCTCTCATTATCCTGGATAATTCTCCATTCACCCATTTATCTCCTGGCAGCCAGCAATCATCAACCTACCTATTTGGTCAGCCCCCTCTGCTACCTAACAGAAACACAGGTCTTCTCTGCCTTCTTGACCAGGTTAGCCCCTGGCTGAGGGAGGCTGATGAACCACCTGAGCCATCTGCTTGGGCTCCTCTGCCCTGACTCATTCCTTAGGTCCTGGGACCCCAAACAAGACAGCCTCCTGCCCTCCCAAACATTGTACTATCAGTGGAGACAGTCTCCTAACAAGAGAGAAACTTAACTCTATGCTTCAGTTTCCTCATCCTTAAAATGGAGACCATTATGCTATCTCCCTCTTTGGACAGAAAGAGACAATATATGTCAAGTACTTACAAGCCAGCCTACCACATGGTAAGCCCTATATAAGATTTCTGCTATCACTACCATCATCATCTTTATCATGGTTCCAGTATGGAGTACTCTGTGCTGGGCATTAAAAAATGAGCCAGACATAATTTTTGCTATGAGCACCTACAAGAGGGAGCAAACTCTGAGGGAGTCAGAGAAGTTTCACAAAGGAGGGGCAATTTGATTTGGGTCTTGCAGGATGAGTAAGAGTGCCCCAAGGAGAAGGGCATATAAAGGTATTTGCGTGTTTGCAAAATAATCCATGTATAACACTACAAAGTAATCCAGGTAAGGATTATTTTGTATAACACTACAAAAGAATTATGATTATTTTCAAAAGGATTATTTTTAAAAGAGAAAGCAGGCTTAGAAACGAGACAAAACTAGGTTTACCTACTAGCTTTCATGTTTACTATTGGTATAATCTTGGGCAAATTGCTTAATCCTTTTGAGTCTCTGTTTCCCCCATCCAGTATAGCGTTATTGCGAGGATTGAGTGAGATGGTGTATTTGTGATCACCAGTGTGGAGCCTAGGGCGGAGCAGGCTCTCAGTAAAGGTTTCCTTCTGCCCCTAGAAGTTTTCTTCATGAAAAACTAGAACCTAGGACAGGGGTATGGCCAGGGAAAGCTCTAGGGATCTAGGTCCCACCTCCCTCAGGAAGTAGGGTAAGAACATCTGAGAACCTGGGATCCTTCAGGACAAGGCTGCCTCCTCCCAGCCAAGTTCAGCCTTCCCACCAGCTGGTCCTTTCCCTCCATTGCCCAGGGACCTACTCACCTGTTTGAATGTGGCTTCCACCAGGTTGGCTGGGAACATGTTCCTAAGAAGAGAGGCAGTAACTGAAGAAATCCAGAGCCCAGGAATTGGGAAGGGGTCCATGAAGTCACTAAAAACCTCCATTGGCAGTGGAGGACTCATGACCCAGCCTCACCTCCCTCTACAGTGGTACCCCTCTGCACCCCCAGATATCCCCCAGCCCCAGTACTTAAAGTGCCAATACCGATGGCTTGCAGTTCCGTAAATACGTCACACACTTTTCCAGTTCCCTGCTTTTGTCCACATTGCTGCTTCTGCCTGAAATGTGTTTGCTGCTTCTCAGCCTGGCTGACTCCTACTCACATCAAGCACCGATCAAAACCAAAGCCAAGCATCATTTCCCCTGCCCAGTCTTCCTGGCCTCTCTCCTGGACTTCACCTTGCTGGGGTGTGGTCACTAGTTGATATGTCTGTTTCCCCCATACATGGTCCCTTTGAAAGCAGGGACTTTGTCATTTATATCCTCTCTGTAGAGCCCCAAACAGGACATGACACATAATTGGGATCATCATTTTTATTAATATTATTATTATGAAGCTAAAGGTAAGGAGCTCTGGTACCATACTGGTTATAAGTTGGACTGCTAATCTCAAGGTCAGCAGTTCGAAACTACCATTGGTTCCGCAGGAGAAAGATGAGGCTGTCTGCTCCAGTAAAGATTTACAGCCTTGGAAACCCTGTACAGGGTCACTATGAGTCAGAACCAACTCCACAGCAAATAACCAAACCAAAAGGTGGAGGGGCTCTTGTTCTACCATATAGTAGAACATGCAATAAAGATGAAATGATTAAAACAGTGTAACACTGACACAGTGATGAATAGAAAAATCAGTGTTACTGAACTTGCAGCCCAGAAACAGAACCCTAGTACAGCTAATACTTCACATTTGAACAAAGCTGTCCCACAAATCAATGAGAAAAGGAAGCATTCATCAGACTGCACAACTGAGCAGCTATGTGCAAAAATAAAAGTTATACCAAAATAGATTCCAGATGGTCTAAAAAACTTATAAAATTAAAAACTGAAACCATACAAAACTAGAATAAAATGTTAGTATTTTATCAAACTTCGGGATATGAAAGGACTCTCTATGAACAAAATGAGTAATAAAAATCAAAAGATCTCACTACATTAAAATTAAGAATTCCTAAATGCAATGTGGAATTGGATCCTGGAACAGAAAAAAATGACATTAGTGAAAAAACTGGTGAAATCCCAAATAAAGTCTGTAATTGAACTAATCATGGCATACCAGTTTAATGTCTTGGTTTTGAATAAATGCACCGTAGTGTGTAAGATGCTGGTATCAGGGGAGGCTGGGTGGAAAGTGCCAAATCTGGGAACTCTCAGAACTATGCCTGAGATTTTTCTGTACATTTAAAATTATCTGCCAAATGAAAAACTAAAAAAAATAAAATTAAGAAGTCCTGTAAGATGTAGATTATAATACACATGAAATTAGAAGGCAAGTGGTAAACAGAAGAGACAATGACAAAATGATATCATCCTAAATTTATAAAGAGCTTTTCTAGATCTTTCTTTTGTTTACATATTCACATGGTCTGTCTCCTTCTGCAAAATCTTCAGCTCCCTGAGGGCAGGGACCTCTGTTTTGTTCACTGCTGTGTCCTTCACACCTAAAAGAGTGTTTGGCACATAATAGGGACTCAGCAAATATTTGTAACCCAAATAAATGGACTACCCAAAATCATCAACATGCCAATAAATAATGGTTGTAACAGAATAGGCAAATCACTACACAAAAGAAGTTTTCAAACATCTTCAGCTTCTTGCAGTGGCCACCCAAGATATAATAATTGGTTTCTCTTTACCTGGAGCAACAGAGGAAGAAAGAGATGCAGGAACTGGAGGAGGGAAAAATGGTTTGCAGTTTTAATTGTTTCCATGAACAATGTGCCATGAGATGGGAAGAAATGTACAGTGCCTAGCTGCCATCACTCAACCTTTTAATTAGGGATCTAATAGACAGATCTTGATCAAAAGGATAAAAACTGTGGAACAGAACGAAAAGTTCTTATTGGGAAGCCGATTCACTGGACACATTGAGACGGGAAGGACCTCCAAATCTATTGAATTAGGGATCTAATAGATAGATCTTGATCAAACGGATAAAAACTGTGGAACAGAGTGAAAAGTTCTTATTGGGAAGCTGATTCACTGGACACATTGAGACTGGAAGGACCTCCATATCTATTGCCTCCATATCTATTTGGACCGTGAGTCAAAACAATCCTATGAAGTCATCTTTAAATTAAATAATAATTTAGCTCAATAAATAATGCCTACTTTGAGCTCTGCACCCTATTAAACAATTACTTACACAAGATTGAGATGCCAGCAATAATTCTAAGGCATGAATGAGAACTTGAAGGAGCAGAGAGCATATATTAATGGTGGTGTGCCAACAGGACAGAGATAGTGAGGACAGTGACGATGTGAAGTCTGTGACCATTGCCAATCAACTGAGTATGCAGAAATGTTCACTGGAGGTCTGTCACACACACACAAAAGGTTCAGCTTTGTCAATAACTAAAAAATAATTTCACCCATTGAATTGTTGTTGTTAGGTGCCATCGAGTTGGTACCAACTCAAAGCGACCCTATATACAACAGAACGAAACGCTGTCTGGTCCTGGGCCAACCTCACAATTGTTGCCATGCTTGAGTCCGTTGATGCTTCCATTTAATCAATCCATCTCGCTGGGGTTCTTCCTCTTTTTCTCTGACCCTCCACCTTACCAAACATGAGATCTTTCTCCAGTGACTGGTCCATCCTGACAATATGTCTGAAGTATGAGAGACAAAGTTTGGCCATCCTGGCCTCCAAGGAGCACTCTGGCTGCACTTCTTCCAACATAGATGTGTTTGTTTTTTTGGCAGCCCATGGTAATTTCAATATTCTCCTCCAACATTATAATTCAAATGCATCAGTTCTTCTATGGTCTTCCTTATTCACTGTCCAGCTTTCATATGCATATGAGTTTATTGAAAATACCATGGCTTGGGTCAGGTACACCTTAGTTCTCAAGCTGACCTCTTTGCTCTTCAATGCTTTAAAAAGGTCTTGTGCAACAGATTTGCCTAATGCAATATGTCATTTGATTTCTTGACTACTGCTTCCATGAGTGTTGATAGTTGATCCAAGAAGAATGAAGTCCTTGACAATTTCAATCTTTTCTCCACTGATAAGAATGTTGTTTATTGGTCCAATGGTGAGGATTTTTGTTTTCTTTACATTGAGATGCAATCCATATGGAAGGCTGTGGTCTTCGATCTTCATCAGTAAGTATCTTAAGTCCTCTTCACTTTCAGCAAGCAAGGTTGTGTCATCTGCATATCGCAGGTTGTTAATGAGTCTTCCTCCAATCCTGATGCCACAGTTTTCTTCATATAACCCAGCTTCTTGGATGATTTGCTCAGCATACACGTTGAATAAAAATGGTGAAAGAATACAAGCCTGTCGCACATCTTTCTTAATTTTAAACCATTCACCGTTCCCATGTTCTGTTCAAACAACTGCCTCTTGCTTGGTACAGATACAGATTCCGCATGAGCTCAATTAAGTGTCCCAGAATACTCATACTTCGCAATGTTGTCAATAGCATTGAAAGCCTTTGCATAGTCAATAAAGCACAGATAAATATCTTTCTGATATTCTCGGCTTTCAGCCAAGACCCATCGGACATCAGGTC
Source organism: Chrysochloris asiatica (assembly GCF_000296735.1). Lineage (NCBI taxonomy): Eukaryota > Metazoa > Chordata > Mammalia > Afrosoricida > Chrysochloridae > Chrysochloris > Chrysochloris asiatica. Next base: position 18,243,594 of record NW_006408544.1, read on the forward strand.
GCCAGTGAGCACCTGTGAGAGTCTTGGCCCCTGTGGATCTGGATCGCACAAGCCAGTGCTGCAGGATGGCCTTCTCCCAACCTGTCATGAGGAGGAGGCTCCGGGGCCAGCCTGATCCTGACCTTGGGGGTTCTAGCCTCCCAAATTAAATTTCTATAGCTCACACACACACATAAACATACACATTAGCTTTTAACTCCGCATACCTCCAGACCAAGAAAAGTACCTGGCTACCCACAGCCAAAGGGACTCACCCAGTGAGCTTGCAAGCCTCACCTGGGCTGGCCCAATACACAGACACACACTACAAGTATGGGGTGCAGACCCCACAAATGTGGCCGCTTGACCCAGGACACGGGAGTGGGGTGGAGGTGGGGACTGACACATTCTTCCTGCCACTCTGGGTCTTCAGGACACAGGACAGCCAAAAGCCACAGCATACCCAGGGCCACACTCTGCTTGCCACAAGTACACAGCATAGGTTGGGGCCTCTGCCTGTCACCTTTCCAGCATGCCAGAGTATGTATGTGGGGAGGAGGCTGGTGCTGATCAGCCCCATTGCACCCAGTTGAGGGACCTTTGTGATAATCTAGACTTTTCCAATAAAAACAAGTAGAATTTTGAAAAACAAACAAAAAAAACGGGGGCCACACTGATCAATGAAAAATGGCTGCTGAGCACAGCTAAAAACCTCTTCCTGAACCATACCGCTGATGCAAAAGCCAAGGACATTGCACCGACTTTAAAACTCTACATGGGGTAAAATCAGCACGTGGAAATTGAGAAAGTGGTTCTCCACCCTGACTACTACAAGGTAGACATTGGGCTCATCAAACTCAAACATAAGGTGCCATTAGGGGAGAGAACAATGACCATTTGTCTACCTTCCAAGGACTATGCAGAAGAGGGGCGTGTGGGGTATGTGTCTGGCTGGGGGCGGCATTCCAACTTTAATTTTACTGAGCACCTCAAGTATGTCATGTTGCCCGTGGCTGCCCAAGACAAGTGTGTACAGCACTACGAAGGCAGCACAGTAGCAGAAAAGAAGGAACAAAAGAGCCCCGTTGGGGTGCAGCCCATACTGAACGAACACACCTTTTGTGCGGGCATGTCCAAGTACCAGGAAGACACCAGCTATGGCGATGCTGGCAGTGCCTTTGCTGTCCACAACCAGGATGATGATACCTGGTATGCAGCTGGGATCCTGAGCTTCGATAAGAGCTGTACTGTGGCCGAGT